>NC_141927.1:33875942-34188189 GCF_057802395.1 Ceratotherium simum simum | reverse complement strand
TTATTTCAGATTGTTTCCTACTTTATCTGGACCAGGAGCACACAGATTCCTGAATGCACCTTCAATTTAGTGAGGAAAATAACAAGAATGGAAAACAAGCTCTCCGCTGAAGTATGAATGGAAATTTTAAATATAAATATCGCTTTTCAATCAATTTTGAATACTTGTTCTCCTTTGGAGGTAATATTCTTTGAAGTGGAGCTGGAAGGAAATGATGTCTTTCTGACTTTCCCTTGACCATGCCCATGTCAGACATCACTAATAGAACCTGGCACGCCTTCTCTCTGAGCTGGGGTTCTCCTCAGAGAGCCCCAGGGTTCCAGGTAGCCCCAGCCGATCAGCTGATTGTCCTACACCAGATGAATCCTATTTGTCACTTTCTGCTTTAAAGTATTAAAACTTTACTACTATCTTAAATACTAAGTGCATTTTTATGAAACCCAAAGACTGTCTGAAAGCAGGGAGAAATTTTTGTAACATCTAGTGTAGTGAGAATCTTAAAATATAAATGGAAGTTGCTGATGGTGCCAAGAGACCAGGATAAAGATATTCTCAGTCTTTTCTCCCAATCTCCCTGTGACTTAATGGTATAAATATTAAGTTCAAAGAGACAGAAAATATGTGAGAAAGTATAATAAAATATACATAGAAAAATAACCATTGGCTTAGAGCAATGGTTCTCAACCTGGATGTATATCTGAATCTCTTGCTTATTTATAATGCAGATTCCTGGGCCTCGTTTTAGACTAAATCAGAATTTCTGGTCTTGGAGCCTGGAAATCAGCATGTCGTCCAAAGACTCTAAGTAATTCTTCTGTAGTATACCGAGACCAGCCCACAAACCTTTGTTTGGGAGCTGGAGACTTAAATGATAGGAATGTTTCTACCCTTGTCTATGTCATTGGATGGTTGGCCAAAAATGCCATATTCATTTTCCATGGCTGAGCTACCTTACATTCCATGGTATTCCAGGAACTGAAAAACTGTAATCATTTGGAAAGTGGAGATGAATTCTCAATTTCCAAAAGGATTGGTCCTTTGGATGAGCAGAAGTCATGCCTTATGGAGAGCAATCTTTAGGATGTATCTGAATTATCATGCATCCATATTATCATTTGGGCTTGGTTTTAAGAAGGATTGAGAGAGAAGAAAGCAGTTTATGTTGACCAAGAAAACAGACTATCCTGAAATTTCTGGTTATATGGTTAATGTTTGAGTCTACTTGACTTTCTGAACATTATAGTCAAAGTAATAAATACGATATGTTGTGCATCTATTCTGTGCTGGACACTTCACCAGGATTATATATACACTGTCCAATGCAGTCCTTAAAATAATCTTATGAAGAAATTATTATTGTCCCCAGAAGAAGAAACTGAGGCTCAGAAAATTTAAGTAACTTGCCTCGAGTGACACAGGATATGGATGTGAATCTTGAACCTAAGGCTTTCTAATTCCAAATCTTTTATTCTTATTTACTACACTTTAACTGCTGTTTCCAAGAAATATTCTGTTCTGTGAAATTGCTGGAACCAAAACCAAGATCCATCATTAATGTTGCAAACCTCACGTCAGAACTGAGAAGGGCTCTGACTAGTTACAATAATAGTGGTCTGTTAAACTCTGGTATTCTCATGGGCTTGATCAAAATTCATCAAGTTTAGTACTAGGCCTTTCATTTGTCTACTTTTGTATGAAGAAAGTTTGTTAAAGTGCATTAGGATTGATCTTATGCCCTAAATTCATAGTTTTGAAAAGTTAAAAGGCTACTCTTTAACATTGTTATTAAAAAAAAAAAGAACTACCAACGTGATCCTTTCACACGTGGCTTTCCATGGAACAACCTGGATGCTCCTCCCATGGAGTGTATTCTGGGACGTGCAGTTGGAGAGGACCTGCTGGGTGTCCACTAGACTGACATCATCCAGTGTATGGAAGAACACTGATCAGTGGTTAAGAGTTTTGGTTTGCAGGTAGCTCTTTTATCTTGGGCAAGTCATTTTGCCACTCTCGTCCTCAGTTTCCATGCAAATCTCTTAGACTAAAGGCCATAAAATTCTCTTCTTGATCTAAAATGTCATGATTCTGGAAAAAATGTCAGCCATGGAGCTGGCAAAGAGACTGATGGGGCCTTGTCAGTGGCATCATCGTCAGTGTCCTCACCAGTTCGGGATGGGCAGAGGGTGGGCAACTCTGGAGACCAGTCTCCTGATGCTTCTCCCACCCCGCTGACCTCTTTGGCCTGCCTCCTTCCTGGGCCTGAAGTTGTCAGACTCTTCCCTCCCCAGGAGACAGTCATAGCGGGTTCTAGCACCATATTCTTTGATATTTCCTGTTGGGGTGAATTTAAATCCCAGGTCTTTAAGCAAAAATTTAAGTAGCCCCCTTCATGCATAGCTTATTCCTCTTGGACATGCTGATCACTCACCCCACCCCTCCTGTGGGCTAGAACTGCCTGGGCCGCTTGGATGACAGCAGGCCTATGTGCTTCACAGGGACTGGAAGCCGAAGGGACCTTACCGAGCATCTAGTCCAACTCCTTTATTTCCCAGATGAGAAAAAAGGCCCCAAGAGGGAAAATGACTCGACTCAAGGACACGCAGCCAGTTGGTGAAGGAGTTGACAACATGTTTTCAAATTTGTACTGTGAGTATAGTAATAAAACTGACCCCATAGAGCTGTTGTGAAGGTATTGAAGCGAGATAGTGCATACCAACACCTTAGCATATTTCTTAGCATAGAGAACCCCTGGATCCAGTTGTTCTCTTCCTTCCTAGAACTCAGATCTCCTGCTGCTCACCACACTCACATTCTCATGGCAGTCCTATAAGTGAGGTTGGACAGACTTGATTTTTCCTTTACTCCCCAGCACACCAAGGCATGCAGAGGTAAGCTGAGCTGCCCAAGTTTAATCACTGCTCTAGCAGTGAAATCTGACTTGGCCCGTGTTCTGTACTCAAAGGATGTTTGGGGTTGCTGCCCACTAGAACCCATCCCTCCTGACTCTTAATCCAGTGTTCTTTCCATTATCCCGTGCTGATGGACTCATGGGTGGGGACACTACTTTGAAATGCTATGAATACCAGCCTGGTGACAGATGCATAAGAACACATGGGGCCACAGTCCTGGTTTATCTTAAGTCTGCTGGGGTAATTTTATTATCAAGCATTTATCAAGGCTACTATGTGCCAGGAGCTCTGCTTACTGCTGAGATGAATATAAAAATGAATAGGATACAGACCCTGCCCTCAAGGAGCACTTAATTTGATAAGAGAGACAGATTTAGACATAAATAATTCAAATGTAAGACAGTTGGTAATCCATGACTACTATACTCTCTATGTACCAAAAGGAAGTCTAGAGATTGGAGCCTCCCTTGTTGACATGGCGGGAGAGGGGTGGGCCAGCAGAAGGTGACCGCCACATGTCTCCATCCAGCTGAAGGCACAGGACATCTGTGTGGAGGGATGCCACCACAGGGCCATGCTGTGTGGCAAGGGGGAAAATGCTCCAGGACCTACCAGGGACTCCCACCTCATGAACTGCTTGGCCCTGACTGCCGAGTGACCATAGCTGGGTCATTGTCTTGCTCTAAGCCTCCATTTCTTTAGCAGTTTTGCAACATGGAAGAACATTCCCTTTCTCTCTCTGAGCTTGATGGGGACTGGAGGGGTCATTTGGTCCAGATCTCTGCTTCTGGGAAGGACTGTCCTCAACTGTGAAGGCAGGTAAGAATCTGCACTCCACACAGAGAACAAGAAATCGCCATCCTTTCTCTCCCTTCTCTCTGTTTTGGTGGGTGGAGGTTGGGGATTGCTTGGGGGGGATGGGGACTGTGAGGGGACTTGCAGGTCAGGGCTTGACAAGGGGAGCTGGGTCACTCAGGGAAAATATGGCCTTGCTCTCCACTGGCAGATTCCCAGAGAGGCTCTAACTGTTCCCCACCTGTCCTGGGCTCCCCCCGCCCCCAGCGCTCCTGTCCCCGCATGCAGGGAGCAGGGAGGCGATGATGAATTTCCCCCGCACGGCATTACAGACAGTCATAAATAATGCTTTGCTCTTTGGCGACGGCACTTTCCATTAGAGCTGCCTGCGCTGGGCTGTTGCTACCCCCAGTCTTCTGCGGGGACTTGCAGTAAAATTTATCAGCGAGCTTTCTGCACCTAATAAATCATCCCCTCCGGGAGCCATCTGGCAGATAAGGCCACGAGAACCCACATGCTCTGCAGAGGTGGAGTCGGAGAGAGAGCCGCCCTCGCTGGGGCCCCAGGCCCTGTTGAGGGAGACTTTCTCCCCACCAGCCCAGGCCCGTCACACTCTTCCTGGCTTTTCTCATCAGACTCAGGATGGGGCCCTGGATATAGCGGCTGTTCTAACTCACAGAACTGTTCCGCTTCCCAGTCTGTGGACAGGCCCGAAAATCACAATCTCCTCTTGGCACTCTCCCCCAGGTATACAGAAGGTCCTGGGGTCTGACACCAGGCAAGAGCAGCGGTGCCCCAGGGCAGGGCAGTTGCTGTGATGGGCATGACTATCGCTTCATTGAATCCTTCTTGGCGTCTTCTAGCCACTTGGGTATTGGCCAACATGGAAATAATCTCGTAGTGCTAAGAAGCTTCCTGTTGGAGGAAAGATATCTAGGAACACTTCCTATCAATTCAGGGTAAAAGTTGACATGGATATCCCCACTTTTTCTGAGCAGCAACTACCATGATATCAGAGTGTTCTTTTAAATATGGATTACTTTCTGTTAATTTACATTAAGGGAGTTCTAAAGTGTGTTGGACATAAGAGGTGGAGATGCACAGGTTAATGATCACAGTTCTTTCCTTAAGGCGGTTACAGTCTGGTTGGACACACCGTTTTAAAACTGGTCTCAGGCATGGGGGTGGCAGCGTCCCCTCTCATAGGGAGACACAGCGCTTGCAGGATGTGATTGTGGTGGTGAGGAACGAGGGAGGGTTTGGCGTTCTGGTTTTGGAGTCCTTGTCCCTAGCCCCATGACTGGTGTGCCATAAGCACTCAGCACCTGCATGGTGAATGGACTAGATGGCATGTGGCAGCGAGCAAAGTACCTGACACAGCCACCAATACGAGTTAGAGTGTGAGAACGAAATAATAAACAGTGGTGTGGAGGCAGCGTGATCATCCACTGCCCACAGCAGAGTGTGGACCCTGTTCCTTAGGGTTAACTAGACCATCTAGGAACAAAATCTTGTCCTGGCTGTGATGTAACCTGTGTTCTTGTCTCAGCTCTGCAGCTGGCTGCCTCGGCTTGATCAATGAGTGCTCTGAGCCTCAGTGTTCTCATTTATAAAATAATAGGGAAAGACAAGGTCATTTTTTTGGGGTAATTTTTAATATTGTTGCTACTAGACTATTTTCTAATTTTTCCTTTGCTGATGCCTGCTTATTTTGAAAGACAGGAAGCTGAATGGGTAAAACCAGTTGGAACTCCTCTCTTTTCCTGCTATATTTGCCCACTTCCCAGCAGAGATAACCTTGGTTAAGGTCTGAACATAGGGGCCCCAGGTGGCTCAAGCCTGAGCTCCCTGAATTCTTTCCGGGGCCTCATTCTGCAGGAGGACACCTATCATGTCACCTCTGATTGCTGTGGACATATCCTGGGATAACATTAAATGGAGTGTCCCGAAGATGCTTAGCTTAGCTATGCACTTAATTTGGTGGTAATTGAAATTTGCCAACAAAGATTTGCATGTAATCTGTGATTTCATTTTTCAATTAAAATTGCTTTCTTCCTGTGGATGGGAAGTGCTTAGCTCTATTCCTCCTCACAGCACTTTGCAATCCCCTACTTCTCTGGAGTCTGGAGCGAGGGGAGGGTTGTAGGACAGGGAATTGAAGGCTGAGGCCAAGAGCAGAGGTCATGCAGGACGACAGGACCACGCAGGAGAGGCAGATCTGGGGGCTGGGCGGATGAGAGGTGAGGTGATGGCATGGCCCCTTCACTCACAATGAGCTTGGCAAAGAAGCTCCAGCTGGGGGCTTCTGGATCTCAGTTTCAAGGGGGCAGGCAAGAGTTGGGGTGTAGAAGGTTTAGATAGAGGTGGAAAGAGCCAAACAGTTCTCTACGGCCAAGGCAAGCAAGCAGCAAGAAGCCGGGAACAAGACGATAGGCCCAGGTACCGGGGAGCAGGAGAGAGGTTGATTTGAAGGAGAGCTCCTCTGGGTGAGTGTGGCCTTCGATAAAGGCAAGAAGCAACTCAGCTCACTGGAGAGGAGAGCTGAGAGAAAGGTGTGTTCTGAGGATGGCGGGAGAGGAGAGGCAAGGACAGGAGCAGAGGCTCTGGAGAACCCCCAAGAAGAGGCTGCGGCTCCAGGTGTGGACTTTTCCTTTGCTGGCTCCCTGGCCTCGGGCCAGCACTTAATTGCTTTGAGCCCGTTTCCTCAAGCATCCAATGGACACTAAAATAACGCCTACCTGAGCAGGGGCTGGGAGAGGACCTGGTGGACTGTGAGTGTCGTCCAAGGGCAGGGGCTCCGTCTTCATCCCCTTCATATGGCCAGTGCCCGGCACACAGCAAGAGTTCAGTAAAGTCTACTAACACGGAGAATTGGTCAAACGAGACAGTGTGAGTGGAAGAGCGGTTTGTAAAATCTAACAAGCCGTTTTTGGTGATCTGATGGTCCTACTATTGGTGAAAACGGGATTGGGTATTTGACTTGAGGCTGGGCTGGTGCTGGGCTGAGCCCTGGGTGGGAAAGGGTTGAGTACAAGGGTACTTGACTTGGGGCTTCTCTGGGAGTCTGGAACTCTGGTAGCGGTTTGCTGCTCAAGACTCAGCTCCCCCATGGGCCCCAGCCTGGGGGGCTGCTTGGCGGGCCTGAGCCCATCTCCTCGGTAGCTGGTGGAAGACTCATGGGTCTGCATCAGGCCGGCAATTCACCCTGGTGGGACAGGCATCGAGAGGGTTTGCCACAAAGAGAGCTGGCACCGGTGCTCATGAGAGAGACAGTTAGGTTCCCGAAGCCAGGCTGGAGGCGGGCTTAAGAACCATTGTAAGAATTAGGAGAGATTTCAGCCGCAGAGGAGGGCGCCCTGCTTTGGACAGGGGTCCTTATGTTTGCCAGTGCACGTCTTTTTTTGGTCTGGTTTCTTTCAAGTAGAGATAATCCCTTCTACCTGGCCAGACAGCTGAACTGTGTTCATTTTTTTCTTTATTCAGAAATAAATCTGCCAAACCCGCAGGGCTCGAGCCAAGGGCTTTGCTTGCTGCATCTACACAGAGGTCTCGTAAAAATGGTGTAAAATGAAAGAGAAAAATGCATATTTCACACGTTGTCTGCTCTGGGCTATGGCGGTTCTCAGCTCATCCCCATTACAAACAGCCGACCTTCCCACAGAGTTCAAGTACCTTCTGCTGGCCTGGAAGCACCGTATCTCTGTCTCCCTCTCCCGCTGTTCCTCCTCCTCTTCCCCTCAAACATACACATTTTGTCTGAGAGGAAGCAGGGCTGTGGGTAAGTACACTACGCTGGTTCAGTGCTCTGCGGGAGGGAGGGGGCATAGAAGACCCCCATGTACGTGTGTCAGCATGTGTTCACACACACGGGCTGCAGACGGACACATCCAGCCTCTTCCACACACAGCCTTGTGTCTAGTCCTGCGCCTACTCTCTCTCCCTAGATGTAAATTTACGTAGAATACAGCATACAAATATGAGTTTCCCTTCTATGGAAGGCTGCCTTGTGTTCATTACAGGTAATTTTCAACCACGACCAAATCTCCAACATTAGCTTGGTCAGTATTCAACAGAAACAACCTTTCCAACTTTACCTGTCTCTATTCCCCTATACAAATCTGCGTGTCAGTCAAAACTGTCACTTGAGATTTCCAAACATGCCATGTTTGTTCCCACCTCCTGGCCTTCAGCCCCCACAATTTTCCTGATTGATTCTGCTTCTCTCTCGATTCTGCCCAGCTCAGTCCTGTCTACCTTCAAAGCCCGCCTCCTCCTTGCAGCCTTCCTGGATCACCCCAGCCTATAGTGCTCTCTCTTCACTTGGGACCTAGTCAGCACTTATAGCCTGTATTGCTCTCTCCCTTGGTCATCAATCATACACTGCTTTTTAGACTTTTTTCTAAAAAACTATTGTCATTTTCCTATTTAACGTTACATCATTTTCTTATGTAATGTTTTCTATTCCTCTATTAGACTATAATGTCTTACATATATTTCTATCCTTTCCAGTGCCAAACACATTGTGGGCGCTTAGTAAATGCTTGTCAAAGAAATGAATGGATGAAAATTCCCATGTGGAGTGTGAGTGTGGCTCTGGGGTTGTGGCTTTATCTTTCTTGACTGGAATAGCAAGCAAGACAGTTCACACCTCCAGGGGAAGGTGGAGTCCTGACTTATGGGGATGCTGCCCACCTGATGTTCCCTTTTGTTTGGACGAGGCTGGATATTGGGTGGCTGTTGAAGGTCAGTGACAGCTCTGGCCCTCTCTGTATAAACCCGAGATCCCCTCACCTATGATCACATAGACTGTTGAGATTTTTATGGTAGTGAGAAAACGAGTGCTTCTCGCTGTGTTCCCTCCTCTGTACCTTCCCCTCGCCTTTTGACATCCCTGTATGCTCCCCACATGTAGTCTGTATTTAATTTAGAGCAGGGAATTACTAATTCAATTTTCTTTCAAATGCGTTGAGCTCTGCCACTGCCTGCCATCTTGCAAAGTCTTTGCTTTGTGCTTCCCACCTCAAGGCCACTTTACGAATTTGTCTGATTTGTGGTTGTGGTTTGTAGCTGTCACTGATTTCTTTGTTGTTGTTGTTGCTGCTGCTACTGTTTCCTTGCAGCTCGATTTTTAGCTGAATGTTTGAGTAGTAAATATGGTTTACACCAACTCTGTTGGAAATAATGGCATTTATGTGCTGAAGTTATTTCCAAAACCTGTGATATGTGTATACAAATAGATCCGCGGTGGGGCCCCTAGACTGGGGAGAGCAGACTCAATAAAACCTTCGCGATGGAGTATAAACAGGTGTCTGAGACTAGGGTAGGGCCAGGCAGTTCAGAACAAAACTACCTCCCACCCCTGCTGGTGGCTCTAAACAGAAGCTGTACCATAAATACCTTGCTTAGCATTGGGGGATGTAGGAGATATTTTTGTGATCATATTTATCTGCTAAATGTTCACTTACATTCTTTTGTGCCTCTCTCGTTAAACTTCTTACTTTTCTATACACTCCCCCTCAATGGCTTTAAACCTTAATTGCCCTGGATCCTGGTACAGAAAAAAATGTGCCAAGAAACTATGGGATTGGCCTACAAAATTGGTAGCCCTCTTTTCTTCCAAATGGCTGCCAGTTTGGGGGATCTTCGGCATATTGGGTGAATCTAACCATTTTGAGGAATGCCCCTTAAGCCCTGCCTTGGGGTTGTACTAACCTCAACCAAGAGCAGGAAATAGAGAGACTGAGACTCTCAGAGGGGAAAGCTGGGTTGCTCTAAGAGATGTGGCTCTGGTCTCTGAATTTGGGTGGCACGGGTTTCTTTGGTGCCTAGATTTTTGCGCCCCTCTCTGCCCTCATCCCTGGGAGCAGCACCAATCCCACATCTGACAGATGTCCGCAAGTGGAGGCTGCACACGGACTCTATGTGAGGGTCACATTTGCCGAGAGGTCAGGAGCGATTTCAAAGATGTCTTGGCTCTCTGTGCCGAAGGCTGCGTGACAAAGGCATAGGAAGGGTGTTTCGATTGTTCTCCAACTTGTAAATGCCAAGCAGAAATCTTGTTGCAGTTCCTAAATGCCACATTTCGGCGTGTTTATTGTTTCCCCCCCTAACGGGGAAAGATGGTGAATGGACTAATAATTCAGGAGCCGAGAACATGTTTATTTGATTTTTAGAGCTTCAGCAAATACAGTGTGTACAAAACCCGGTGCCAACAGCATGCATAATTCCTCCAGGAATGGGGCTGATAGAAACACAGAGCTTGCATGCTTCAAAACTGGAACCAATATTTACACATCTGAGTGACTAATTCTCTGCTCTGAGCAGGAGAACAATAGGCATAATAGTCAGGTACATTAATGCAGAGCATTCTCATCTGGTGACTTGGATATTTGACACATAAACAAAGTTGGGGGGGTGCTGTGGGGAGAGAAGTGGAGGCTTTTTATCTACCTGTGTAACTGTACACCAAACAGCAGGTTACAAACGCGCTCGGAAAATGCTGACCCGATGCCGCTCCCGTAGCTCACATGCAGGACTGGCACATGATTTGCAGCGCTGCGGGAGTTCTGTAGCTGACCTCATTAGCGGCGCGTTTCCTGGCTTGTTAGCATCATATTTGTATAATTTACAGCACCTTCGTTTTTATGGAATGTGTTTCTTGTAGAGTGTAATGGCAGCAATATATTTAACCTATCGTGTTTAGGAATGCTTTTGCTGGAGGCAGCCTGCAGATATAAAGGGGACATTTTCTTCTCTCCTGCCTGGGCCTTTTATTTCATTTTGGCTTGCTTGGCTGCCACATATGTGCGTGTGTGTTTGCATGTGTGTGCATTTTATGCATGTATAAATATATGTGTGCAAATGCCTGGAAGATGTAAAAGAGGCCCTGGAGGTGTGACTCTTGCTTCCAAGTGTTAGCTTTGCTCCCTGGCCATCTCCAAGGCGTGGCTGTGGACTGGGTGGGCCTCAAAGGCCTAGATGCCTTGCTTTGAGAGGACAAATTTGCAAAATGGAATATGGAGCCCAGACAGATTAGCTATTTGGGAATGATTTTTTTTAGGATGGGGGGCGAGGGTGGTGTGAAGATGCTAAGTGGAGCGATACACTAAGGTGAGTTTTCATCTCCATGTTTTTGCATAAAACAATAGGATGTAAAAATGGAAAGTATATGGCACTCAGGGGCAGATCCTGCCCTAAACGAATTCTTATCTTAGAAAAAATGGTGCATATGGACAGATATGTGTACGTTTTTCTCCTCCCTGACCCGTGTGAAAAAGATAGAAATGGCTGTGACTAAGTGTTTGGAAAGGGGATAGTGTCTTCATTTGGAGGTCTCTAAGGGGAACATGGGACCAGGAGCCAGGAGATCTGATGCCAGTGTCAGCCCCCTGCTAACCGTGACGTTGGGCAAGTTGCTTTCCCGTCTTAGGTCACAGTGTCCTCGTCTACAAAATGAAGGGATTGGACTGGCTCATCTCTCTCTAGAGGTAGATGTTTCTATGCTCCTGGTCACTTGCCTATTCTCTTCCTGAAGGCAGATGAGGACTGAGGACTGGGATTCTCATCAACCAAACCGTCCGAGCTGTGTTCTCAAGGGTTACTTGCAGTGACCCAGAAGAGAGAAACAGTTCTCCAGGAACTGTCAGTGTGTATTAGTTACATCTTCTGACAGGGAGCAAAGAGGGGGAATGGACTAATAATTCAGGAACCAAGGACATGGTAGGGTGAGTTTTAAAGCTTTAGTAGAGGCTGGCGCCAGAGCGTGTACAGCTGCATATTTCCTTCCCATAATCACTTCTCGGCCTCAAAGAGAAACTCACCCCAGAGGCAAGATAAATAGGCAGGTCCTGGGTTTTGTCAACCCACGATAGAATGATAAGAAATTATGTAAATCTATTAAAATGACCTGCCACACAGGAACAAAGGTCATCCAACTGGCTGGTCAGGTTAGTGTTACTTGGACCTCCCTCGCTCCAACTCCGACCTCCCAGCTTTTGAAATTTCAGAAATTTTTGTGCCACTGATATCTTCTCCAGTGACTATACCTCTTCTCACTGATTTTTGATGGGATCTGAGTTCTTGATTTTACTTTATAAATATGTCCTTAAAATACTAGAGTGGCTAGATTCTACAGTAATGATTCAAAACGCTGCATGTATTTATATCTAAAATGTGAATGTAAATTTTTATTCGAATTTTAAATGCACCAGGGTTACTGGCTATTTGAAGGTACCTAGTGGTGAATCCTTTGGTAAAGAAAAAGAATTGTTTTGTAAAGTCTAGTTTTAACTTAACTGAATCCTGAAATATGTATTTAGCACTCATCAAGTACTGGGGATTCAAACAGAGGTTGTATAAAATTCCTGCCTTCAAGGGGCTCTTATTCTAACTTTCCAATTGGGATTTG
The DNA here is from genome assembly GCF_057802395.1 of Ceratotherium simum simum. Taxonomy (NCBI): domain Eukaryota; kingdom Metazoa; phylum Chordata; class Mammalia; order Perissodactyla; family Rhinocerotidae; genus Ceratotherium; species Ceratotherium simum. The sequence continues at coordinate 34,176,078 of NC_141927.1, read as the reverse complement.
CATGTATATTGTATACATATATTAATACATGTAATAAAATGTAGACAGTTTTGGCATCCAGCGTCTACTAATTAGGTTGGATTCAAAACTCTGCAAAAATTAGACCATTATTATAAATGTTTGTTCAAAAACTCCTATTAGTCCCACTTGACTGATTTGGTAACTGGCTTGTCTAAAGTGATGATAAAAAGGGGTTGAACCTGAACTCAGAGTAGTGGACCAGAAGGGTGGTTGCATAAACTCCTTCTCTTCTGTTAAAATAGAAGCCATGTTTTTTCCTTCTCTCTGTGGCCAGTTCCTCCACTTTGCTCTAGCTTGTTCCATTCTTTCTCACCTTCTTGTGACCTAGAACCGTGACTCACATTCACACTTTCCTTTGCCTTTAGTACTTAAATATGTCCAGATCTCTTCCACCTTAAAAAATGCTACCTCTGCCATCATCTTTACATTAGCTACCTCTTTCTTTCTCTTTCCAGCCATACTTTCTGAATGACCCTGGTATACTCATCCCTTCTGTGGCCTCTCAGTCCACTTGGGTATGGCTTCTGCTCTCCTCCATGCCACTGAATCTTTCACCAAGGTCACCAATGAGCTCCAAGACACTAAATCAAACAGACACTTATCTTGTGTGTTCCCTCCCCAGCATTGCCCGTTCCCTTCTGGAACATCTCAATCTGCTGGGGTCTGCTTACCTTTCTAGTCACTGTTTAGTTTGCTTCATCAGTTTAGGGTTTGGTACCCAACCCTTCTGTTGGGGTCCTTAGGGTTATGACCAAGTCTCTGCTTTCTCATGCTATTTTCTTTCTTGCCCAGACTACCTTATCTTTTTGCCACAGCTTCAATAGCCTTTTATGTGCTGAAGACTCTCCAATTCTCCTGAGATTCTCTGTCCAGCTTTGTACCACATAGCTCCATTTGGCTACTTTGCTATAACAAAGAGAATACAAAATACAATGGCTCATGTAATGAAGTTTACTTCTCTTTCACACCACGGTCCAGAGTTTCTGGGCATTCCAGGGAGGGCAGGTGGATCTGTTTGATGAAGTTGTCCAGAGACTTAGGTTTTTCTACCTTGTTGCTTTGCCATCTAGGATACTCTCCTCTTCCACAGGGTGAAAGATGTCCCAAGAGCACTGTGTTCCAGCATGTATGAAGGGGAAGAGGAAGCCGAAGGCAACCAGGTCCCTTTTAAAAAAGTGACCCAGCAGCTGTACCTGGCACCCATACACCCAGCCCTTGTGGCCTTACCTAGTTGCAAGCTAAGCTGGAGAATGTGGTGCTACCTGAACAGCCTTGTAGTCAGTTAAAACCTGAGGCATTTTATTGCAAAAATAAAAAATAGAAGGCCCTGGAATTTATCAACCCATGATAGAATGATAAGAAATTAAGCAAATCTATTAAAGTGACCTGAGGTACAAGGACAAAGTTTATCCAACTGACTAGTCAGACCAAGGTTCTCTGCACCTTCCTTTCACCTCTCAGCCCCCCAGAATGAATGTTGAGAGGAGGACAATTAGCAGTCTCTGCCACAGGCACCTCAAACTTTAACATCTTCAAGACGCACCTCATTTTCTTCCCCCTCAAGCCTGCTCCTTCTACAGTTTCCTCTCTCGCTAAATATCATTGTCACACCCAGCTGTTCAAACCAGAAACCTGAAATTATTCTTGAGTTCTCTCTTTCCTTCACTGCCACACATCCAATCTTTCTCTCACTCTAGTCATTTATACTTCTTAAATATTTTAGATCTAGACAATTCTCTCTATTGCCACCTGCTTAGTACAGACACCACTATCTCTTCCTTGGATCACTGCAATAGGTGCTTAACTGGCCTTCCTACACTTACTCCTGCCCCTTCAGATCTATTTCCCATTCCGTCATCAAAGTTACATTATAAAAATGGAAATATGATAATATTACTCCTGCTTAAGATCCTTCAATAGCTTTTCATAAACCCAAACTCCTGACGTACTCTAGAAGACCCGGCATGAGGTGACCTTTCTGCCAGTGTCACCAGGCTGATCTCATGCCTTTCTGATCTTGATTCTGTCCAATCCTGACATCTTAGGTTTATTTCGACTCCTAAAATCAGCTATGCTGTCCCTCGATTTTGGTCTTTCAGCCATGCTTCTGTGTCTGTTGGAGCTTGCCTCCTGCTTCCCTCCCTGGTTGGCTAGCTACTATGTATCCTTCACAGCTCAGTTTTGGGATGATTTTCTCAATGGGGCCTCCCTTCTTTCTGCTAAGACTCTCTCCTTGTTCTGTGCTCCTACAGCATCTCATAATTCTTCTTTACTAACACTAATCAAACCAATGATTAAATGGTTAGTATCTGTATTTATGACTATGTTGTAAGCTCCAAGAAGCCTGGGCTGCCTTTATTTGATGAATAAAATGAGTGAAAGTATTTGGCAAAAACACACTATCTTCAAATAATTCCTTTACCCTTTCACCCACTACTGCTCTATGCAAATCCTTTTTATAATGATGTAGTGCTTACTTATTACAATAATAGCAACCAAAGCTTCTGTCCATGAAAATTATTAGGAATGTATAGTGAAGGCAGAAAATAGCAATAAATATAAACGATACATAATGTTTAATTATAATGATAGCTTACATTTACATACTATTTTATAATTTTAATTCTTTTGTTTATACAACTTTATTTGAACCTTGCATGACCCTGATAGTTGGAGATGTCAGGTAAATTATCCCCACTTTACAGGTGTGCAAATTGAGATCCTTGACATTAAATGACTTAACCAAGGTCTTTCATTTGGTAAACAAAGGAGGCAGAGCTTGAGTCTGGATCTCTGACTTCAGAGCCAGGGCCCCTCCACTGTATCAGGCTGTCATAGAGATCATGAAACACTACTACGCATAGCTCTAGTTTCCGTGTCTGACACAGGCAGGCATATGGAAATTATCTGTGGAAAAAATAAATGCATGAATAGATATATCAGTAGATCTGACAATGTGACTACAATTTAACACCAACATGTAAATCAACAATTATGGGAGAATAAACAGAAACAATACAAATATGTAATGCTATATAGAAGAGAAGTCTGGCCCACAGATTAGATAATTGCTTTAGGTGAATTCAATGATCACTTTAAATAACCGTGGATGTGGGATGTCTGTATATACTGCTCAAGAATCTTGAACCAACTAATAAAGACTTTACAAAGGAAATTTTATTGTAGCTCAGAATTTGATTGAATGCAAGATATAAAATGTGTGAATAATATCCAGCTTGACTCTCTCCTATGCACAGAAGGGAGCAGAGGGCTATTGACTCTGTCATTGGCTTGAGGGGCCTTAAATATTCCTCTGTCCAAACCTCATTCTCTCTTCCACCCCTCTGAGCTGTCTAAATGTATTCTTGAATAAAGTGGGTACCAGGCAGCCATTTACAGAACCTCCGCCTCCCCAGGAGCACAGTCAGTGTGTCTTTCTCCAGGATTTTGGGGTGGACAGAAACTCCATCACGGGAAGGTGCTTCCCCCAAGGGGAGACCTTAACTCTGGGCTAGTAAGAATTACCTTAAAGACCTATAATTCTGATGATTCCATAAGGGGAAAAATTTGCCTGGTTTGAGGGTCTTGTATTTTTGACCTTTTGGTTAGTTTCAGGGTTGTCTCTAGGCATGTAAAGCACCTAGTATAGTTCTTGGACATAATAGGTACTCAATAATTGGTGGTTATTATGGAGATATAATAAGACATAATAATTGCAGCCAACTGGAAAGAAAGTGCATAGACATGAGGATGAAACCCAGTTATGATACTTATTAGGTGGCAAAATAATTTCCCGACTGTGAGCAAGTTATTTAAACTTTCTAATCTTAAGTATTCTCATCTGTAAAGAGAATAGTAGCTATTAGGAGCCACGTTATCTATTAGGTACTCTATTCCTGTGATTTCTTATCATTATGACAACTTTGAATGCTCAGTTTAGAGGTAAGTTAACTGAGGCTCATAGATGTTAAGCAATTTGCCTTAGGATGTGGTCATTTAGCTGGTGTCAAAGTTAAGATTCAAACCTAGGTCCATCTAACTCTGACACTTGATTATTTCCCACTTCATAACACTGCTCATGTAAAAGAGACAAAAAGGCTGAATTCTTGTGACTATTAGAGTCAGTGCATGGCACACATTTGGCACTCAAAATAGTACCTTTTGTTATTAATTATACCTCAGGTGGTGCAGGACACATATTAATCAGAGTTGGAAGAGCTTTGACATGTACTGTCCACTAAAAGCTCTGATGGAAAATTCCATGTTTGGCACATGGTAGATGCCCAATAAATGCTTGTTGACATGATAAAGATACTGTAATGATGCATGTTAAAGATCTAGCAATATCTGAACTCACGGTTGGGTTCTGTTCCGTCCACACCCCCACCACAAACACACGTCTTTCACCTTTGAAAGCTTTGTGAAATGCAGTGGACAAGGAACTATGAGGAGTGGTCTTAATAAAACAGCTAACTTTTTTTTTCTCAAAATATACTGGGCGAATTCTACTTCTGGTATGGCCAAGTAGGCTCCTATCCGACTGACCCTCTCTAAACAGACAATAGCTGTAAACTCTAGACAAAATTCAAAAACAGCCATCTGAAGGCACAATTGACACTTGGAAGAAGGGGATACGTTTCCCGTTTATTATGGCCTTTAGCTGCAGTCAGCACTACATGGGGCAGCTAAAAGTCCGATAGAAAACCTGCAGTCTTTCTGGCCTAAAGAACTAGATGACAGAATTTTGGGCAACCACAGCTGCTAAATATAGACTCCACCCAAATCTCTAGTTCAGGCATGCAGGGAGTAGAATCCAAGCAGCTCAGCTAAAAATAGAAGAATTGAATGGAGATTTGAGCTGCCACTCAAGAGATAGAATTTGCAACTTGAGTCCAACCAATTTAATTGCCTTAATTGTTATAACAACAACAACAGCAACAATAATAACTTAACACTCTTCAGCAGAATGTATCAGAACTCAGAGTACCCATGACATAACATTCACAAGATCCAGAATATAATCCCAAACTACTCAGCATAGAAAGAGCTGGAAAAATCTGGCTTATTTTCAAGAGAAAACACAACCACTGAAGACTGACCCCTACTTGACCCAAGTGTTGGAATTAGTAGATAAGGATTTTAAAGTAGTTATTATAACTATACTCATTAACAGAAAATATGCTTGAAGTAGATGAAAAAATATAAAATCTCAGTGGAGAAATAGAAACTGTTAAAAAGGACCAAATAGAAATGAAAAATTAAATATCTGAAGTAAAAATTCACTGAATGGACTTAAAAGCAGAATGGAGATGACAGAGAAAGAGTTAGTGAACTTGAAGATAGATCAATATAAATGATCCAACCTTAAAAATAGAAAGAACAAAACAAACAAAAAGAATAGAACTTCGGGTACCTGGGAGACAACATCAGAATGTCTAACGTATGTTTGATTAGAGTTCTAAAAGAGGAGAGAATTGTGCAGAAAAAATATTTGAAGGAATAATGAGCAAATATTTCCCAAATTTGATGCAAGACAAATTTATATATTCAAGAATCTCAGCAAACCCCGTCTGGATTAATGGATAAATATGAAGAAAACCATGCCTTAGCATATCATAGTCAAATGATGAAAAACCAAAAGATAAAGAGAAAATCTTGAAAGCTGTCAGAGAAAAGGACACACTGATTTGATGGAGGCAAGAAAATAATGGAGGTCCCTCTTTAAAGTGATAAAAAAAAACATATCCATCTAAAACTTATATCCAGTGAAAATATCTTCGAAGAATGAAGGCAAAATAAAGACATTTTTAACTAAAAGCAAACTGGGTGACTTCATCACCAGCCCACACTACAAGTGCTAAAGAAAGTTCTTTAGATTGAAAGGAAATGATACCAGATGGAAAAGCGAATCTTTAGGAAGGAATGGAGAGCATCAAAAATGGTAAATATCTGGAGTAAATAAAAAATGCAATTTCTTTTCTTAATTTTTTAAAAATATGTATGACATTTAAGGCACAAATTCTAATATTGTCTCGTGGGGTTTGTAACATCGTAGATGTAATACATATATCAACTACAACATAAACGATAGAGAGAGACGGTAAATTGACCTATACAGTTGCAAAGTTTTTACATATTGCATGAAAAGTTTTTATATATTACAATATTAATTCTAAAGACTATGAAAAGTTAAAAATATGTGTTTAATCACTAGAGAAAACGCAAATATAATAATTCAATAAGTTATAACTCAAAAGCCAATAGATGAATAGAAGAGATTTATTTTTCCTTGTCCCTCTCTGCCTGAAAGTCATCTTGATTACCAGTTCTACGTGGGAAAATGGGGAATGAATTCGTTTAATCATCCATACATCATGCATCCACCTAATAGATATTTATTGCACAGCCATTCGATTTTAAGGTACTATATGAGGCCTTCAGGATAAAAATAAAATAGTACGTAGTCCTTGCTTTCGAAGGGTCTTGTCCTTCTCCCCCGTGAATTAATGGAGACTCTCCTGATCTCTACATTGGTAGAGTCTTCAATTTTTTCACTTTTGGGCCATTTAGGGAAAGGGAGAGTGGGCTCCTCAAAATTCCCATCTTTCTAGATTTAGGACATAGGTAATTGGTGCTCTAAGTAGGCTTTCAGCAAGGACAGTGTGATGGTCTCTGATTTCATTTCCAGCTGTGGTGTGAAAAGTCCCAATGAAGTGGGAGGGGTGGAGAGCTGAGGATTATGCCCTTGACTTAGAGTGAGAAGACTAGGCTCCAGTCCTGCCTGCTGCTCACTTAGCTGTGTGACTTTAAGCAAATCACTCAACCTCTCTGAGCCTCAATCTCATCATTTGCAAAATTGGGTAGTCATCTCTGCCATTGTTCTTGAAGGAGATGAATCTGGCTCTGCTTCCTTAGGTCCAGGGTCAGCATAGATCAGGGGTCCACATATCAGACTTTAAAAGCACTTAGGGGCCGGCCCCGTGGCTTAGTGGTTAAGTGCGCGTGCTCCACTACTGGCGACCTGTGTTCCGATCCCAGGTGCGCACTGAAGCACCGCTACTCCGGCCATGCTGAGGCCGTGTCCCACATACAGCAACTAGAAGGATGTGCATCTATGACATACAACTATCTACTGGGGCTTTGGGGAGAAAAAGGGGAAAAAAAGGAGGAGGATTGGCAATAGATGTTAGCACAGGGCTGGTCTTCTTCAGCAAAAAGAGGAGGATTAGTATGGATGTTAGCTCAGGGCTGATCTTCCTCACACGCACAAAAACAATAAAATAAAAGCACTTAGAACTAGGTGTTCTAAAACCAAATCTCCAATTTGAATCTTGGGGAAGATTCAATTTTCTCTGAAGTTTATGTTCCTGATTGGATTTTGTTTTCCTGTATGGTTTAATTTGGTGGAGTGGCATAAGCATAGGCTTTGCCATAGGCAAACCTGGGTTTAAATCTAGCTCTGCATTTCCTAGCTATGTGACCTTGGACATTATACCTCAGTTTCCTCATCTGTAAAATGGGGATAATAATGCTAAGATGGTGTGGCAGAGATGACCAGCTGTCCATCAAAGATTCTTGATTCTCTCCTCTAGTGCAGAGGAGTCATTGCCAGGAGCTGCCCAGCTTGGGCCAAGCAGTTGCATGTGGGAGTGCATCCCTGATAGTTGTCATCAACCCAGTGTGAGCAGAAGTGATGAGTCTGCTTCCAGGCCTGGCCCATAAAAAAAACCTCCCATGGACAAACCTACATGTTCTTTCCCTTTCAGACTTGATGCAGAAGAGCACAGGGAGCTTGGAAGCCACATGTTGAAGATGGTGGAGCCACAAGATGGAAGGATGCTGGGCCCCTCAGTCACTGCTTGGAGGAGTGACTTACTATAAGTGAGAAATAAACTTCTATTGTGTTGGAGCTGTCACACATTTTTGGGTTTATTTTTACAGCTTTACCTTAATTAATTTAGAAAGCACGAGTTACATAAAGCATCTGGCATGTTATCTGTTGCATGGCAGGGTTAAATAAATAAAAGTGCCCTTCTGCCTGACAACAATATTTGTATCAGATTGGATGAAAAGGGTCAACATCACTGTTGCTTATGTTGTACTTTTGTCATCTGTGACTCTAATTTTCCAAATAAACCAGGCAGTTAGTAGTACCAATCTCCTTCCTGGAGTCACTGAGGAATAAGTTCCAAGCAGGAATGGGAAAGCATCTGGCTAAGAACAGTTCAGAAATATCAGACGATAACTGGATGAACAGGTAAGACTAAATTAAACTCAAAGCAAAATCTTTCTTTAATGCAGCAAATGTTCTTGGGCCTCATCAGACAAGGAGGTCCAGGACGTTTGTGGAGAAGCTGGTTTCTCTCAGAAGTCTTCAGTTAAGTGTCTTCATTGCTGTCTATGAGAAACATATGTTCAGTCATTTGACAAGGAGGGACGGCCTGTGACCACGCTGTCAGTGCAGGCGTAGAACTGGGAGGATGGAGGACTGCGTGGTACAGTCCAAAACCCCAAACCCACGATCCTGCCGGTACAGGGGCCCAGGGCAGTAAGAAACGGCACCTCTCCTGTGGCCCCTCCAGACTGAGGCCTGTGTGTGGTGGGTGGATGTGGCACTTCTACACTCACCACTCTCTGCCCAGACGCTGGCACTACCCTGGTCAGCCCCTCACTGACCCTTCCTCCCTCTAACCTTATGAGGCTCCCCATGACATACCCTAGAGTGGGTTCTATGGCCCATGGGCCTGGGGAGTTAGTTAGGTTAGCAGTGGTTTCTGCCCTTGGGGCTGGGCCTGCTCCCATCTCAGCACACAGGTGCTCAGGATCAGGCCTCTGAGAACTTGGAATTTGATTGGCAGATGCCAAACGATAGCCAGGCAGCATTCCATTGCCAGGCTCAGGAGCAGGCTCTGTGGTGGAACTTGGAGAGAGTGCAGGTTGTGAAGAGGCACAGAGAAGTGGAGATCTTTCTAGTGTGAGAAGACAGAAGGTGCTAGATGTGAGAGAAAGAAGGGGCAGGAGGAATTGACTGTTGAGTATGGTGAAGGGGACAAATCTGGAGCGAAGGGTGGTGATGAGGAGCGTGGGGGCTGTGGGGGCTAAGGTGAGAGGAGCCAGATTCCAGAGAATTCTGAATGCCAGGCAGAGAAGTTCTATGTTAGACAAGGGGTCAGGATGCTTCCTGAGCCCGGCACAGGGAAAGCACTTTTGTGGCAGGCTTCTTTCCCAGCTGAGCAAATGCCTACCTCCCACAGGATGCTGGGGATGAAGGGCCCCGCTGAGCTCTCCTGGCTCCGAGCCTCCCCCCTCCACAGGGAGCCTGGCCTGAGCTGGTCAGCACATCCTGCCACGCCTTCCAAGGATGGCCAGTGTGCACGTTTTCCTCCAGCTCTGCTCAGCATATCTTTCACTTCAGCTCAGCTCAGCACATCTCCTGGTCCCTCCCCCGCACCTAGGTCAGCTCAAACCATTTCTCCAGGCAGAAAGGAGGCTGGGGTTCAGGTCACTTCCTCTCTGCTGCTGCTTCGCAACAGAGCGCTGCCTCTTCTGCCTCCAGCCCTCAGAGCAGAGCCTGTCACCTGCGCTCCGCTCCCATCTCTCCCACGATTGGACCAGCCCATCACACACTCAGTAGCTTCCCTTCCAATGGCTTAGTTCAGTCCCCACCAAGAGAACTTAGATCTTCATCCCCGCCTCCTTGTTCTAGCTCACTTCTGCTTGACTACCTTGCTTTTGTTACCCCAAGTTTCTCTCTCTCTCTCTCTTCTTACAAATGGCTTTGCAGCAGCCCTGGGAGTGCAGGCAGCACCAATAATGTCTCCATGGTTCCTTGTTAGCTGCACTCTAAGCAGGAAAGTGACTGGGCCTGACAATATAATTTACATTGCTGTATAAAACTATCTGTGGAAGCCAAGCTAATTTGTGCCAGATTAGGCTATTTGTCTCAGCCACTGTCTAGCAGCACAATCTATCAGAGGGCTGTTTTCAAATATCGCTTTTCAAGCGTGCCCTTGAGAGGCAGAAATTGATTGGGATCTTAGAGAGCAAAATTACAGCAATAACTTAAAAGAAACAATAATTACTGAATCATACCAGTGTCAGCACTCTGCAAAACACGAAATAGCCATCAAACCCCAATCCAATATATTCTGAAGCGAATTTATTGAATGGAAAGAGCAGTTGAGTGAGGGTTTTTCTCCCCCCCACTTCCCCTGTACATATGGTTATCTCAAAACCGCAAGTGAATGAGTCGATAATTCTTGTCATTGACTGCTCCATTTTCACGGAGTCAGAGGAGATCCATTAGCGGCCTCCTGCTGCACCATCTCCCTCTCCTCTCTCCTCTTTCCCCTCGCTTCTCCATCGCCTCTATTCATTTGCTGGGCTCTGCTCTTCAAGCAAACAAACATGTATAACTAATCATCTGTTAAAATGCAGAGGGCCCCTAATAAATCTCCGCAGCTGAAATACTTTAATGGGTAATTAATTGATCCTGTTCCAGAGGAGTAATAAGATAATAAATTAGACAATATTTCACTCAGTGGTGTCAGGCTCCTAGCTAATGGCGCTGTAGGGCTTAGCTGAAGGATAATAAATTAGCCAGAAATTAACTGCTAAGAGCTTTCTGCAGAGAAATCGGCTGACAAGTGAGTCACATGTGATTCAGGGCCTGACTGGGATTGTGGCAATCTCTGGGAATATGGACCTGGGATTTGCCGTGGGGGGGCGGTGGGGCGGGGCTGAGTTCCTGGCAGGAGAAAGTCTGATGAGCAGTGCTCTGAGTTTGCCCAGCTGACCCAGGACCCTTCCTTGCTCACCCAGTCGGTTCCCAGGAGCTGTAAACTCAGGCACGTTGTGACTCTTGAAAATAGTTTACTCTCACGTCACTGGACTCGTCAAGTTTTTGAGTTTCACCCACTCTGACCAGTCTGGCCACTGAACACCCACAGCTGCCATGATCCCTCAGCTGCTCCCTAAGCAAGGATGCAAATACGGAATGAGCCTCTGTGGAAAAGAGACTCACACTCCGTCACAAACAAGGGCATCACAAAAGTTAAGCAGAAAAGAGAGTAAGGAGGGATGTCGTGAATTGCATTTTTCAACTGGTAAGAAAAATGTGTTATGGGGTGGGATGGAGGAAATCTCTTGGTTTTATTAAGGAAATCAGGTAGGGTGATGACAATCAATAGGCAAGACAAGAGCTTGGAGCTAGATGGTCCGGTGGGCCTGTGAGGAAATGGGAGGTCAGCTTCCCCATGTAGGAAGGCTTGGAGTAGAGTGGGAGTTTGGAGAGGAACTCAGTATATAGTAAAGCATTGGGGGTATGAGATGGTTTGAACTCTCCCCTGCTCTTTACTAGCTGTGTGACCTTGCGCATGTTACTTAACTACTCTGAGCTTTGGTTTGCTAGTCAGTAAAACATCGTTAGGATGAATAAATGAAATACATATGAGCAACTTCTAGTTCTGTATCTTACCCACAGGAGGTGCTATATTAATGTTAGTTATTATATGGTGAGCAGTGGGGAAGGTTATGATTTACAAGCAAAGGAGATGGCAGTCAAGGCAACGAGAGGAGGTGGCAGTGGAAGACAACGAGCTGCTCCTCTTAGTCCAGAATATGGACCAGATCACCCCCATTCTCACCCTAAAGATTGTCCAGACTGAAGTGTGCTCATCTTCTGCCAGACCATTCCTGATTGCTATCGTAAATGTGGGTGGACTAATCTTCTGAGTCATGGTGAATATGGCTGCCTGCATTGAAGGCATAAACAGAGCTTGATGATTTAAATGAGAAAATGTATGCAAAACACACGGCCAGTGCTCGTTATAATTGTCAATAGCAGTGGTACTGGTCTTCCTTGCCTTGTGTCTCCCTGCTCTTCTTCTTTCTGGGTGGTGATCAGCCTGGGAACTGTTCGAGTGACAAAGCCTTGCGCAGTTTCTGATGGACTGGGGTGGCTGGAACCGCCTTGGGCAGCCCCAATGCTGTTCGCCTTCTAAGGGAGACAATGGGCTTCCCCAAGGCCCTAGAGCCTGGAGGCCACAAGCAGAACAGGTTCAGCTGGAAACAGCACTCTGCCTGTGTTGAAGCAAGAGGCGTTTCCCCCAGCAGAAATGAGCTCATGCAGCAAGGATCCATTAACTGACATTTATTTAAAAAATAAACATGTGCTTGTTCGTTCTTTGTTCCTTTATGCGGAATGGCTTCCTGGTTCCCGTCAGCCTAAGCTCTTCCTACTTCCCTATCAAGGCCTAGTTCTTTGTACCTCAGATCTCAGAGCTGGACGAGAGGTTGAGGTCACTTAGCCTACCCTCTGTCCCACGTCACTCATCCTCCTCGGATTGCACAGGCCTAGGGAATAACTGAGCCTGGAGGCCTATTTCATGTGTTTGAGTCATTAGAATTGCTCTCTCTCAAAGGTCATAGCTGGACCTGTGGGACAGCTCTTTAGATAATTGATGATTGTTATATGACCCCTAAGCTTTCTCTTGTTTTAAGGCCAAACTTGCCAAGTTCCTTTAATCATTATGTGTGTGCCATTTACCATTGCTTTTATTGGGAAACATAATGTAAACAAAGAGAAGTACCCCAAACACACATGTACAGCGTGATTAATAATGATAAACTGAACACCCATGGATGGCTAAAGCTTTGGTAGCTTTCTCTGGTGCTCACCAGAACTTCCCCTTCCTCCAGAGCAACCACCATCCTGACTTCCATGAAAATCAATTCATTGCTTTTCTTCATAGATTTATAGTTTATATATTCATTCCCAAACCCTAGGGTTTAGTTTTGCCCATTTGAAACCTTTACATGGAGGAAATCATACTGTATGTATTCTTCTGTGCCTTCTTTTTTGCTCAATGTTATATTAGTGAGATTCACCCACATTTCTGCTTGTTGCTAAAGCTGGTTCATTTTTATTGATATATATGTTGTATACATTTTATATGTATATTGACATAATTTTATTGATTTGATTATTCCACCATATGAATATCCATAATTTACATGTGTGTTCTATATCACTGATGAACTCTTGAGCTGTTTCTAATAGTTTGGGGCTATTACAAACGGTGCTGCCAGGGGCATAAAATTTCTCTCAGTACACACGGGAATACGTTTTGCTGGGATCTATACCAAGAAGCAGAATGCTGGATCATAGGGCATGCACATCTTCGACTTTACCAAACTGGCATCCGAATGGTTATGTTAAGTCACAACACAATCAATAGAGTACACTTGTTCCTGTGGTAGACCCCGCCGTGTGCCTCATGGATCCCCCTTCCAGGAAGACTCACTGCCCAGCTCAGCAACTTCAGGGTCTGCCTCCACTGCACAGCTGCCTTTGCCTGAGGACACGCTCTTCCTGGGACGGCCCTGGCTTGATGACCGGGATGGGGGCACAAAGGCACGGCCGTTCTGGACTACTGTGTGATGGCTCTGATGGGCAACACTGCTCCAGAGCAACTCGTCAAGTCTTTGTAAGCCTGTTCCTTAGCTCCTCAGCTCTTCCTGCTTCTTCCCACTTCCCTTTATTAGAGGCTGATCCCTAGTCAACTTCTCCTACACCAGGCTCCACCTCGGAGTCTGCTTTCTGAGAACCCAGTCTGTGACTGCTTCTGTGGCTTCTCATCCTTGCCAACATGTGATATCGACAGACTCTTAAAATTTTGCCAATCTGGCTGCTATTTAAGGATATCTCGTTTGATTTTTCTCTAGTTAAAATTTCAAAAATCAAGTTTATTAAGGTGTAATTTACATACAATAAAATTCCACTTTTGAAGTGTAAGTTTGATGACTTTTGACAACTGTATACTGTCACGTGTTCACCCCACAGTCAAGACAGAGCATTTCCATCACCGCAAAAGTTCCCTCAGGCCCCTTTGAGGTCAATCCCCCATTCCTACCACTGATCATGTTCTCTGTTACTCTACGTTTGCCTTTTCCAGATGTTTGATAAATGGAATCAACCAGAAAATACTCTTTTGCGTCTGGCTGCTTTTACTTAGCAGAATGCTCTTGAGATTCATCTGTGTTGTTGGAGGTATCAGCAGTTTGTTCCTCTTTATTGCTGAGTAGTATTCCATTGTGTGAATATATCACAGTTTATCCATTCTCCTCTTGTTGGGCATTTGGAATGTTTCCAGTTTTTGGCAATTATGAATAAAGCTCCCAAGACATACTTAGTGCAAGTCTTTTTGTGGATATATGTTGTCACTTCTCTTGGATAAATACACAGGAGTGGCATTGTTGGGTCATAGCCGAGGTGTAATTTTGACTTTGTAAGAAACCACCAAACAGTTTTTTAAAGTGGTTTTACCATTTTACACTTTACACACCAGAAGTCTGAGCGTTCTGGTTGCTTCACATCCTTGCCAACACTTGGTATATTCTGTCTTTTTAATTTTAGTTATTCTAGTGTATGTAGTGATATCTTGTATTTTCATTTACATTTTCCTGGTGGCTAATGATGTTGAGCATATTTTCATATGCTTATTGGCCATTTGTATGTTGACTTTGGTAAAGTGTCTGTTTAAATCTTTTACCCATTTTAAAATTTGTTTGCTTGGTTTTTTTTTGTAATGGAGTTGTTACGAGTTCTTTATCTATTCTGGACAGATTCTTTAACAAGTATGTTTTGCAAATACTTTCTCTCAGTCCATGGCTTGTATTTTTATCTTCTTAAGAGTGTCTTTTGAAGAGAAGTTTTTAATTGTGATAAAGTCCAATTTACCATTTTTTTAATGGTGTGAGCTTTTTGTGCCCTAGCTAAAATTTTTTTGCCAACCCAAAATCGCAAAGATTTTTTCTTATGTTTTCTCCTAGAAGTTTTATAGTTTTATCTTCTCATTGTGCTGCAGTTTGTATTTTGCTGATTTCTAGTGAGAATGAGCACTTTTTCATAAGTTTATTTGCCATATGGATTTCCTATTTGGTGATGTAACTAAGCCTTTTGCCCATGTTTTCTATAAAGTTGTCTTTATCTCATTGATTTGTAGGAATTTTTATATGTTCTGGAGAGTGTCCTTTGTTAGTTTTATTTGTTGTTTGTGTCTTCCCTCTGTGACTTGTCTTTTCAGTATCTTTGTGATGTTATTTGGTGAATAGAAGTTCTTAATGTTAAGGAATTTGAGCTTATGTCTTATTTCCTTTATGATTAGTGCTTTATGTCTCTTGTTTAAGAAATTCTTTCCTACTCTGAGGTCACATGTATATTCTCCTATATCAGAGGTTCTCAGCTTTCTCAGTTCATGGTGCCCTCAATGTCTCCGTGACTTTTTCATGGTATACTTATGTCAAAGGAATACTCAACACTTCCACTTATTGGGTAGTTAGGTCTAAACAACTTAATAAGCATTTATGTTCTAATTACTTTGTAGTCATTTGAAAAAATAATACACATATAAAGAAAAACATGATGTATTTTTAATTTTTAAATAATTGCAATCACTGACTAAGGGGATATGTGAACCTGTTGGGCATTGCACGGCTTCTCAAACCTTGGAATAATGTTTCCTGTTTCATATTGATTTTAAGGAGGTATGTGCTTTTAATTATAGTAACTGCTGAAAGTCCAGCTTCACAAAGACTTGATGCCATCGAAGGGACAGTAGCTTGATCTAATGTTGAAACTGTCTAGAGGTAGTCGTTCGTGCAGTGTCTGACGGTGTCAAGTATCCGTGTTTCTCTCCAAAATTTAAAATATCCCATGGCACCACTGTGAGTTTGATGCAGTGTCCTAGGGCATCTTGGTGAATAGTTTGACTCATGCTCCTACATCCTGTTTGAAAATTATTATTGTTTTGCTATTCATAGTTAGGTCTTTAATCCACCCTGAATTGGTTTTTGTGTATGATGTGAGTTAGAGATCCAATTTAGTTTTTTCCAAATGGATATGTAGTTATCTCAGATCATTTGTTGACAAATCCATCCATTTCTCATTGATCTGCCATGATATTTCTATCATATATCGAGTGTCCTTATATGTGGAGGTCTATCCTGTACCAATATTATATTTTCCTAATGACTACGGATTTATTATTTATGTCTTGCTATCTGGTAGAGCAGGTCCTCCTACCTTTTCTTCCTCTTTTAGAGTGTTTTGCTTAATCTTGGCTTTTTGCAATTCCATATGAATTTTAGAATCAACTTATCAAGTTCTAAAAAAATCCTGTTGGAAGTTTGATTTAAATAGCAGCAAACCTACAAAAAAATTTGAGAGCATTTAAACCTTTACAATATTGAGTCTTATAGTTAATGAATATTGTATAACTTTACTTATTTAGGTCTTCTTTGACGTTTTTCAACAAAGTATTGTAATTCTCTCCATGAAGACTTATTATTAGGTACTTGGCTGTAAATGGTATCTTTTAAAATATTTCATTTCCTGTTTGCTGATACACAGGGATACTTTAAAAAAATTTTGTTATAATTTCAAACTTACAGACAAGTAAGAATAATACAGAGAACTCCCATATATCTTTAAACCAGATTCATCAATTGTTTATGTTTTGCCCCATTTGCTTTATCAAATAAAAATATATACATATTTATAAATATATATGTATGTGTGTATATATGTATGTACATTTATATCTATATAGTCCAAAATTATTGTATTGAATTACAGTCCAATGACAGTGTATTCACATTCCTTTGGTAGATCTGAAGCTATGATGCACAAATCCCCCTTCAATTTTTTGAAAAGTATTCAGCCTTGATTTATGGCCCTGTATATGGTTTATCTTGGTGAATGTTCCATGTGGCCTTTAAAACATTTTGCTGTCATTGGGTGGAGTGTTCTATAAATGACAATTAGAGGAAGGTGGATAGTGTTCTTCAGATCTTTTATATTTTTGTTATCTTGTTTAGCTGTTCTATAGTTACTGAGAGAATGGTATAACCTTCAGTTATAATGGATATGTCTATTTCTTCCTCTATTTTGCTAGTTTTTGCTTCACATAGTTTGAAATTCTGTTAAGTACATAGGGATTTATGATTGCCATGTCTCCCTGATAATTGATCTTTTCATCATTATGAAATATCACTCTTTGTTTCTGGTAATACTTCTTCTCTTGAAATCCATTTTGTTTGTTATTAATATAGCCTCTCCAGCTTTCTTATGATCAGTGTTTGCAATGGTATATCTTTTTCTGTTATCTTACTTTCAACCCATATGTGTCTTTTGGTTAAAGTACATCTCTTATGCACAACAGATAGTTGGATTTTGCTTTTTAAATCCAGTCTGACAATCTCTGCCTTTTAATTGGAGTGTTTAGTCAATTAACATTTAATATAATTATTGATATGGTTTGATTTAAGTCTATCATTTTGACATTTGTTTTCTATTTATTACATCTGCCTTTTCTTTTTTTGATTCTCCTTTCCTGACTTCTTTTGGGAAAATTAAAGTAAAGTCTTCCTTTCTTCCTCCCTTCTTTCTTCTCTACCTCCTTCCCTTCCTCTCTCCTTCTGTTTCTTCCTGCCTCCCTCACCCACCTTTCTTTCTTTTATGTCCTTAGTATATACCATTTGCATTATTTCTTAGAGGTTCCTCTAAGGATTATAATATGCCTCCTCAACTTATCAGAGTATTTTTAGAATTAATATTTAATCACTTTACATAAAATTTAAGAATCTTGCAAAGTATATTTCAACTAACTCTCCTGAGTCCTTTGTGCTATTGATGTTTATATATTATATCTATATATGTTAAGAATTTTCTTAAACAGTTATATGACCTTAAAATAAATAAAAAGGAAGAAACACAAATATAGTCTTTTATATTTACTCACTATTAACCACTTTTGATGCTTTTTATTCTTTTCAGTAAATCCAAGTTTCCCTCTGGTATCCTTCCAATATGAAGAACTTTTTTTTTGCTTTTCTTGTAGTTCAGGTTCATTGTTGATTAATTCTTTCAGTTTTCTTTGTTCTAAAAATGTCTCTATTTCAGCATCATTTTTGAAAAATATTTTCATTTGATATGGAATTCTGGGATGATAGTTATTTTTTTGACTCTTTAAAGATGTCTTTACCATGTCTTCTGGCTTTCACTGTT
Source organism: Ceratotherium simum simum (assembly GCF_057802395.1). NCBI lineage: Eukaryota > Metazoa > Chordata > Mammalia > Perissodactyla > Rhinocerotidae > Ceratotherium > Ceratotherium simum. Next base: position 34,157,990 of record NC_141927.1, on the reverse strand, counting down.
TTTTATGAGAAACTCAGCCATAAGTCCTGTTGTTCATTCTCTGAATGCAACGTATCATTTTCCTTTGATTGCTTTCAAGATTTCTATTTATCATTAGTTTTCAACATTTTTACTATAATTTACATACATGTGGTTTTCATTGTAATTATTCATCCTAGGATTTGCTGACCTTCTTAGATGTATAGGTTTATGTTTTTTACATAAATTTGGAAAATTTTTGACCATATTTCTTCAAATATTTATTTGTCCCCAGCCTCCTCTCCTCTCCTTCCGGGACTCTAATTACATATATGTTAAAACTCTTGATATTTTCCTGCATGTCATTGAGGTTCTGTTCCTCTCTCAAAAACATTTTCTTCTTTTTCCTTCAGATTGAATACTTTCTAATGATTTATCAATAAACACATTGACCCTATTTTCTACTATCTCCAATATGCTGTTAAGGCTATCTAGTCATCTTTTTGTTTCAGATATTGTAATTTTCAATTCTAAAATTTCCATTTGGTTCTTTTCTATAGTTTCCGTTTCTCTGCTGAGATTCCTATCTGTTTTTTAATTTTAACATTAGCTCCTTAAAGTCTTTGGATATATTTATAATGGTTTCTTTAAGTTCTTGTCTGCTAATGCTAACATCAGATCATGTAGAGTTTGGTTTATATAGACATTTTTTTCTTGACTCTAGGTCAAATCATTTTTCTGTTTATTCCCCACCTATGTCTAATAATCTTTTTGGTTATACTCTAGACATTGTTGATGATAAGTTGTAGAGACTCTGGATTCTGCTATCTTCCTTTGTAGAATGTTTATTTTTGTTCTAGAAAGTAATTAACTTGACTGGGCTTGAACTCCAAACTCTTTCCCCTGGAGTAGGCAATAGTTGAAATCCTTGCTCAGTACTTTTAGCCTTATAGCTATTGTTTCCCATTGGTCTCCTTAGAATCTCTCCCATATATTTGCAGTTCAGGGATTGGTCAAGGACTTGACTGGAATTATATGTAGACTTGGAGGCTCTCCTTGTGCCTCACTCTTTTCCAGGATTTCCCCTTACTATTCAGTTGCTCTGGAAGCCAGTTTCCTGGCTCCTTAAGCCAGTAAGCCAGAAGCTTTCTCTTTGACATCTAGATTTCTCATGCTACGTGGACCGTAGAATATTGTTGGGCAAAAACAGACCCAGGGTAGTTTCCTTCTTTTAAGATTTGGCTCTTTACCAGTTTCTGATTGCTTTTCGTTGCCTTCTAGTACCCTCAAATGTTGTTTTAAAAATATTTTTTAAATGTTATCTGTGGGAGTGTTAGTCCAATGCAAATGACTCTGTCTTATCTCAGAGTGGTTTCTACAATTGAATTTTGGATATTGTTTATAGATAGAGGAACTTAAAAATTTTTGTATTAATTCTAAAAATTCATCTGTAGATTCTTCTAGATTTTTTATGTATACAATAATTATCTGTGTATAGTGACTGTACTGTTTCTTCTTTTCCATTCAATATTCCTTTTTTTTCCTGTGTTTTGCCTTACCGCATGGTTGGCACCTCTAATACAATGTTGAAAAGAAGTAGTGATAGAAGAATCTTTTATTTGGTCCATATCTCAAAGGGAGAGGTTTCAAAGTTTAACCTTTAAGTACTATATTATATTATAATTTTTTAATAGCTAAACTTTATCATACTGGACAAATTACTTCTATTCCTTATGAATGGACATTAAATTTTTTTTTCTTTTTTCTTTTTTTCTTTATTTTTATTTTTATTTTTTTTATTTTTTGTTTATTGCAGTAACATTGGTTTATAACATTGTAAAAATTTCAGGTGTACATCATTGTACTTCTATTTCTGCATAGATTACATCATGTTAACCACCAAAATACTAATTACAACCCATCACCACACATATGTACCGAATTATCCCTTTCACCCTCCTCCCTCCCCCCTTCCCCTCTGGTAACCACCAATCCAAGCTCTGTCCCTATGTGTTTGTTTATTGTTGTTATTATCTACTACTTAATGAAGGAAATCATACGGTATTTGACCTTCTCCCTCTGACTTATTTCACTTTGCATTATACCCTCAATGTCCATCCACGTTGTCACAAATGGCTGGATTTCATCGTTTCTTATGGCTGAGTAGTATTCCATTGTGTATATATACCACATCTTCTTTATCCATTCATCCCTTGATGGGCACTTAGGTTGCTTCAAGTCTTTGCTATTGTGAATAACGCTGCAATGAACACAGGGGTGCATGTACCTTTGCAAATTGGTGTTTTCAAGTTCTTTGGATAAATACCCAACAGTGGAATAGCTGGATCATATGGTAGTTCTATCGTTGATTTTTTGAGGAATCTCCATACTGTTTTCCATAGTGGCTGCACCAGTTTGCACTCCCACCAGCAGTGTATGAGAGTTCCCTTCTCTCCACATCCTCTCCAACACATGTTTCCTGTCTTGTTAATTATAGCCATTCTGACGGGCGTGAGGTGATATCTCATTGTAGTTTTGATTTGCATTTCCCTGATAGTTAGTGATTTTGAACATCTTTTCATGTGTCTGTTGGCCATCTGTATATCTTCTTTGGAGAAATGTCTGTTCAGGTCTTTTGCCCATTTTTTAATTGGGTTGGTAGTTCTTTTGTTGTTGTGATGCATGAGTTCTTTATATATTTTGGAGATTAAGCCCTTATCAGAAGTGTGGTTTGCAAATGTCTTCTCCCAATTGTTAGGTTGTCTTTTCGTTTTGTTGATGGTTTCCTTTGCTGTGCAGAAGCTTTTTAGTTTGATGTAGTCCCATTTGTTTATTTTTTCTATTGTTTCTCTTGCCCGGTCAGACATGGACATTAAATTTTATCAAATACTTTTTTCTCCATCTATTGAGATAGTCAAATGTTTTCTTTAATATGTTAATGTGTTGAATTACATTAATTGATTTTCTAACATTTAATCAACTTTGCATTCTTGGAATAAATCCAGTTTGGTAAGATTTATTATCCATTTTAATATATTGCTCAATTCATTTTACTAGAATTTTGTTTAGAATTTTTGCATCTATTTTCATTTGCAAATGAAATAGAAATTTGCAAATTTTCATTTGCAAATGAAGTGGAAATATAATTTTTCTTTTGTACTATCTTGTTGAGTTTAATGTAAAGGTTATGCTAGCTTCATATAATGAGTTAGGAAGAGGTTCTGTATGATTGGAATTATTTTTTCCTTGACTAATTGGTAGAACCTGCTGGTGATGCCATCTGGGTTTTTAGGTTGCTTTGTAAAAAGATTTTTGACTTCTGCTTAAATTTATTTAATGGTCAGAACATTCAGCTTTTCTATTTTTCTTGTGTCAGTTTTAGTAAGATATATTTGTACTGGTTATTAAGCTGCTGACTTGTATTTCCAAGTACGCCCTTGTAGTTTCTGCTCTGTGATGCCAGTGCTAGCAAACGGTCTTTCTCCTTTGTCATCCGGCTTCAGTAGGGAACTCTAGAGGAAGATTGGAAGGCAGGAGGAAAGAAGGTGCTTCCGCTTTCCTATTTACTTGTGAACCTATCAGCAATGCTTAGCAAGAACATTTCATTCTGGAGGCAGCAATTAGTTCTTTATTCAACTTCTTTCAGTACTCCTAGAACCAGCTTCATAGTGACCCTTCACAGGTACCACAGTAGCTGGGCAAGGTCAGCGGCAGCAGAACCCCTCTGAGGTCTAAGTCCCAGGTCTCTGGGGTTCCTCTTACGAACTCTTGAAGAACTAGCAGCATCCATGTTTCCCTATCCTCAGTGGTATGAGCCCCAGCTTCTTGAGGTTCCCACTGCAGGCTTCTAGTTCTGATAACCTCAACCTCTTCCCTTTGTCCTCAATTCCTAGCTACGCTAACTGCTTCCTCCAGTTATTATCAATATGATAGCTCAACGTTTTCTTTTTGCTTTATCAGTCCTCCAGTACTGGTGTAATCAATTAATTTTTTCTGTTGGTATGCCTACTGTGGTCTATTTTCCTGATTGGACACTGGGTGTGACAATACTTCATAATGGAAGTGGTCACAGAAAAAAAGATCCTCAAAAATGTTTGGGCCTGGTTTGTTTTTTTTCCTAGCCTTGAACACAATGTCGAACTCCTTGCCAATAACAAATGGGTTACTACTAATCCATAGCATGCGGTGGTAATACTATACAAGTGTCACCTATGGTTGATTGTGATAAAGAGCTTACTACACCAAGTGTCTTGGGGACCAAGTAGCCTTGATGTGGAATAGCTGCTTCCAACTGCACTGGAGAACTCACATATAGACAATGACAGGATCAGGTTTTTAAGGGTGGGAGATGGGTAGAATGGGAGAAAGTGGTCAAAAGGTACAAACTTCCAGTTATAAAATAAATGTCATGAGATGTAATGTACAACATGATGACTAGAGTTAATAATACTGTACTATATGTTCGAAAGTTGCTAAGAGAGTACATCTTAAAAGTTCTCATCACAATAAAAAAATTGTAACTGTGCATGCTGATGGATGTTAACTAGACTTATTGTGGTGATCATTTCATGATATATATAAATACAGAATCATTATGTTGTACTCCTGAAGCTAATATAATGTTATATGTCAATAAACATATCTCAATAAAAAATTAAGGTTTTTAGACTCTCAACTCAAAAGTTCAGACAACCAGAGTGCTTTTATAGTGACCATAGAAGAATCTTTTTCCATGTACAAGGCAAATCTTGATGAAAATTAGACTTGGAATTTAGTTGTGTGGGTTGTAGAATTATGATACAAGTTGAAGTCATAGACACAACAAGTTTCTACCTGGGTTGACTTATTTGAAACTGAGGTTTGAACTCCCAAGTCTCTCCAAGCCTCGCTTGTTAGAAGAAGCAGCCTACTCTTATGGGGCAGACGAGATCAGCTTTCTCTTTCTTAAACACTCAGTGATAACCTTACTTAGAGCAGGTGCCTTGCAAAGGATGCCTATTCTCCTTAAGCCTCCCAGCCCCCATCCCTGTTGCCTCTGTCTAACCTGAAAAAAATAGCTTTTACTCCCAAATTACTGCAACATGTTGTTATTTCATATCAGCATAAATTTTGGGGAAACGTGGGAATAGATTCTAAGGGTATTAAAACAAGGAGGACAGAATATAAAACCGGATCAAACCAAATTCATTATATAGGTGCACTTCCCAGAGATGATGGATCTCATATTAGAAGTGGCTCTAAAATTGGCTTACCTGATTGGTTGGCTGAAACTTTGACCCAACAATGGCCTATATTCAGTGATGATGAAGCATAATGTAGAAGATTGACTCCAAATGTTTGATGGGCTAGGAATATGAGAATAGATTTAGCATGTGCAAACTGCATACCATTCCTCTCTACCCCAACTATATCCCCCAGGAGGCTATAGAAGACATTCCTTTTATTAAGGGGAAAAATTGGGAAACATATTATTGATGAGAGCATCACCATCTTTGAAAAGGATTATGGTGTTTTCTTCTGCATACATGAAGAGCTGCAGCGACTAGATGTTCTCCATGATTTCCATGGGGATCCTGGAGAATTAGTGGCCAGGGACTAGCTCTTAATTGCTAGAGACAAGGTAGACACAGTTACTGTAATGGACAGTAGTAACAAAGAGGTAAACAGAATGACCTGCTGGACTCTTTGGCCATGCCTAGTTGATTACTGTGTCCCTGGGAATGAAATAGATGGGCAGTCTACTAAAATACTACTTCCTCTATATCACAGAAACAATCCAGGTCTTTATTTGACATCCAGGAACTTGATTTGATTGGGGCCAAAGGAGAGTCTTGGCTTCTTACCCAGTGTTCAGGCATAAGCCAGATCACAGAGCCTGAGCCCCTTGACTGAAGGGGAGGGTGGCCCCCCTGAAGGTGAACATGCAACCCTACTATGACTATATTCTGTAAATATTCCTCCAAGCCTTCCTCAAAGGGGCCTTTGGACATTTACTAGGCTTACTGTATGCTGAGAGAAAGGAAATCTTCCCACCTTTCAGGGATTTACTAGACACCAAATCAGTTCTGAACTGACACTAGTAACTGGGTCCCCAGATGCCAATGTGATCCACTAGTCCAGGTGGGAACTTCTGGTGATCAGGTGATAAATGAAATTTTGGCATAAATCCATCTCACAGAGGGCTTAGTGGACCCATGGACCCTCCCTGTAGTTTTCCTCCCTGTTTCTGAATATATAAGTGGAATAGACATACTCAACAACTTGGCAGAAATCCCACATTGGCCCCCCGATTCTTGGAATGAGGGCTGTTGTTTGCTGACGCTCTCCAGTGGTTTAGTTTTGTCTCCCCAAATAAACAGTAAGCTCCTGAATATAGTAAACCTCACTTAGTTGACTATGTACCTCCCTAATGCTTGGGAAAGTGCTTTAGTATTTGGTACTCAATACAAATATATTGACAGTAGTTTTGTGAAATCATGTCAATATCTCAAAGTATTTAAGGGTAGTAAGCTAACTTGTATGATGGATGAAAAAGAGACTGATATTCTAGACAGAGGGAAAAATATCTAGCTTTAGCAAGGGAGCATAAGAGTCTTTGCTGGGTCTTAGGTTCAAAAAAGCGTTTATAGATACGTGCTCCAATACAAGACATTCTATTTATATTTACAGTTTAAAATCTCATTCAATCTTTATGACATCACAGTGAAGTGGATTTTATTATCTCTCTTTTATAGTTGGGGAAACTGAGGCTCAGGAAGGTTAAGTAGCTGGTTCTGGGTCACTCAGTAAGTGGCAAGACAGAGGTCCAAACCCAGGTTTTCTGATTCAAAATGTTAAGTGTTTTCCATCATATCCTAGTTAGTTCTTTGGCAGGCAACTTTGTTTTATTTTTCTTATACCATTGAATATCTCTTTTCTTAGGAAAAGTAAATACTTCTTGTCTCCTCAGCAAGTGTAATTTCAGCTACTACCTTGACCTGGGGAGATGGGAAGGAGGAAGGAGAAACTATCTCCTTGGCCAGGTATTGACCTGAAACCTCTCCCTTCCTAGAGTATAGCCCACAAAGACAACCAAGGAACATTTAAAAATGACTTTAGGAAAGGATTGAATGTACTAAAAGGGAGACAAACCTAGAAATTGATATAAAATTTGATAATTTAGGGGTCGGCCCGGTGGTGCAAGTGGTTAAGTGCACGCGCTCCACTGCAGCGGCCCGGGGTTCGCAGGTTCGGATCCCGGGCGTGCACTTACGCACCGCTTGTTAAGCCATGCTGTGGCGGCGTCCCCTATAAAGTAGAGGAAGATGGCCACAGATGTTAGCTCAGGGCCAATCTTCCTCGAGTAAAAAGGGGAGGATTGGCATCAGATGTTAGCTCAGGGCTAGTCCTCCTCAAAAAAAAGAAAAAAAAATTTGATAATTTGCCTTGTAAGAAGTGGTTTGCCCTTCATTGCTTCCAGCCTTGCTCTCAGGGAATTTCCTTCATGCTTTTTGGCCTTTCTTCACGGGATGTTTGCAGCTCCCTCCAACACCTAGAAAGCTCATTCACACATTTACCACCCCTGCCCCACCCCTGCCATAGGCCACCTCCGAGATGTGAAGCCCAGAGACAAGCATTAACCTTTGGGTGCAAAAGGGCTTATGGAAGCAAGGCCGGTGTCCCAACTGCTCTTTCCTGACTGAAGTCTTCCCAGATTCTTGGTGATCTGCCCCGACCATGGCAGTGTGCCCTTGAAGGTTCAGTTAGGAAAAGCCATCTCAACGTGACATGAGAACTCCCACAACTCATAAACTCTACATGGACTTCGCCTGCAGTGTGTTTTTGTACCCTGCCACACTCTTTGTCATGGTATCCTATATGGGGAATTTCTTCTTTTCTTAGGATCAAGGACGTTGAAATGGCATAGTTTGGACCAGATTCTCCTAGAACATAAACTATTTCCTAAGGGTAAGTTAAGACAGCTTAGGGGCTGTATTGACTTTTAAGGTCCATTAACGATCCATTTTTGGCTTTGAAGCTTTAATATAACAGATTCAAGATCAGGATACTCTTTGACCTTATGGGCCATCAATGGAACTCAATGGTGACCTGCCTTCAATGCCCCTGGCAGGCCCAAGGAAATGGTGAGGGAATGGGAGAAAGAAAAATATGGAAAATTGACAGTGAGAAAGACAAAGAGAAAAAACCCCAGAAATAATAGGAATAAATAAATGACTAGCACGTAGTATAGCACAGGGATATGTTCTTATTCTGGTTCTTACTCTGGCAAGCTCAGTAAGGACAGAGCTACAAGAAGTGTGAAAAGCACTGTGATAGGCAAAAACAGAGAGCGAGGGGTGTAGAACTGGGTGGTGGATGAGGAAGATTTTCTGGAGGTATCATATCAGTTGTGTCTCAAAAAAAAGAGTAGAGTTATGTAAAAAGGGCAGAGGAGCCTCCAGACAAGTGATAAGCATGAGCAGTGGTGCACAGGCCTGAAAGCATGAGGGTGTGAGACCCTCATTCTATGTGGGATCCACTTGTGGGTGACCTCCCACATCCACGTCCCCATATGGTAGAATCCAGCATTTTGGCAGAGACCACTGGTGGCCCACCCAAGCATCTATTTTCCTCTTCCTCCTTAATAACAGGTCCTCACTTTTAACAAGGCACATTGCTGTCTGTCCTGCAGTGATATGTGGCCTTGGCACTAAGTGCTAACCAATGAGATGTAAGTGGAAGTATTGTGCAGGACTTCTGGAAAGGCGTCTTGAAGGGAGCTGATTCAGCTTGGAGGGTCCCTTCTTGTCCTTCTGCCTTTCCTCCTTCGGGCCTGTAACACAGATGTGATGTCTAGAACTCCACAGCCATCTCAGACCCTGACATGGCCTTGAGGGTGGATGTCATTAGCTAGGATAGCGAAGCAGAAAGATTGAAACTTCTATTTTGCTGAACATGGTATGCAAGTTGTGCCAGAGCTGAATTTCTTGGGATGACAGGGTTTTAAAAGGCCGTATGAGACAGGGAAACAGAAAACCCTTAGAAAACAGTTTGGGACCATCCACTGTTACTCCAGAATGCCCGTAGGAGGTCTCATGAAGTGGCTAATAGAATAATATACTCAAGAAAACCAAATCTCTGCCAGGAAATATACAGTAGGTGAAGGAGATTGTGAAGTGAAAAAAAAAAAAAGGATCAAGAAAACTAAGCCAAAAAGCAAATTGGTATAAAACACAGAGGTGGGATTCGAACCCAGGTCTGTCTGTCTCCAAAACCCACGCTTTTTCCATAGAATATGGAAGAGGAGGCCCATGTCGATTCAGAGGATGGGTGAAAGGTGGGATTTCACAGTCACATCAGTGTCTTGAACCTTCCTAAATGGCGTCAGAGGGACCTGGCTGAGTTCCAGAAACAGATAAATCTCTGAGAATTGCTAGCTAATTTGGTAGGATTATCTTCTTTAGCTTCTGTTTTAGTGGTTGGGTTCATACTGCTTGTGTTCAAATAGCTCTTCCCCCAACCTCCTAACCAAGTTCCTTGGCCTTGATGGGTTCACCCCATAGGTAACCTGGTGAAATCATAGAAGTCCTGGGAGTTTGCCTCAAAGCTTCCAAAAGCAGTGAGGGAGTGTCTTGTCAGATATTCTATTAGGAACTGATGTGTGGATGTGTGTCTGTGTGTGCATGTGTATGTGAGTGAACACATGTGTGTAGTGTGTGATATCTATATGAGAGAGAAAGAATCAAAGGGATTTAAAGGTCCTCTATGAAAGCGAGAGGCCCTGGTCCTCTATCCCTGTTATTTATTTCCCGAGAGGCAGAATTTGCTAGCTACCATCTCAGCTTGCTAATGCCAGATTCTGCCAGCCTTGTGATTTCTTTGCCTTGGAGGAGAAACTTGCCAGCTCTCTGTCCTTGTTATCTTCTTGGTTCAAGGAAAAGACCTAGGAATCAGGCCTGGAAGGCTATCCAAGAGCTACTGGCAACTCACTTTGCATTCATTCTTTCTTTCATTCTTTCCTTATTTCTGCTTCCATTCTCTGGGTGCTTGTGCTCAAATGTTACCTTCTCAAGGAAACTTTCTTTGTCCGCCCTGTGATGCCCACCTGACACTGCTAATGCCCTTGCCTCTATTTTCTTCTCCATAGCACATGTCAGCATTTGACATAAAACATATTTGACCTATTTACTTTATTGTCAAGTCTCCCTTTACTAGAATGTCCCTAGTGCCTAGGACAATGCCTGCCACACAGTAGGCACTCAATGAGTCTTAGCTGAATGAATAAATGGATGGATGAATGAATGAATGAATATCCCATAGTTCCCAGTTATCTATTGTATTGGTTAATGGATAATCTGATCATTAGAACTAATAAGGGCATCTAGAGTCAGCAGAGGGGTGAAACTCACTTTTCTTCTTAGATTGGGGCATGATAAGAATTTTCTAGGTTTTCCTCCTCACATTCACCTCCTTCTTTTTAGTTCTGACAATATGGTCTGTTATGATAATAGCCTCTTCCCACTGTGCTCTGTGTTCAATTCTTGCTATTTTATCAGGAATCTCGTTATGAATCTTCAGAAGAGAAAAGAACCTTGTAACTTCTTTTTTTTTTTTTGGTGAGGAAGATCAGCCCTGAGCTAACATCCATGCTAATCCTCCTCTTTTTACTGAGGGAGACTGGCTCTGAGCTAACATCTATTGCCAATCCTCTTCCTTTTTTTCCCCAAAGCCCCAGTAGATAGTTGTATGTCATAGCTGCACATCCTTCTAGTTGCTGTATGTGGGACGCGGCCTCAGCATGGCCAGAGAAGCGGTGCGTCGGTGTGCGCCCGGGGATCCGAACCCCGGGCCGCCAGTGGTGGAGCGTGCACACTTAACCGCTAAGCCACGGGGCTGGCCCAGAACCTTGTAACTTCTAAAAGAACATCAGTGAGTATGTTGGGAGTGAGAGGAGCAAGGGAGTGAGTGTCAAGAGACTTAAGTTAGGTTCATGTTCTGACCACATAGAGAACTAGTTGTGGACATTAAGCACCTAATTGAATTCAGTGCACCCTTGGCATTCACAGATTTGTTGTTTGTGAGCAATCTTAAAGGTCAATGATGTGTGATAATCTGTAATTTTTGTTGAGGCATGAATTTGAGTTGCCCTGAGTCTTGGACATACATTTTTTAGTGAGGATTATTTGGCTAAAAAGTAACAGAGATCAATTTGAACAGGTTTAAACAGAAAGGTGGTTTAAGTAGGAAAGGGATGTGTGGCAGGATATAACTGGACCTTAGGAAGACTTGAGAAGCAAGGCCATGAAAGTTTTCCAGATTCTCAAACAGAATCAGTTCCATGAGAACTGAGAATTGGCCCCATGATATCCTTTCTTCAGTGGCTGCTGATTCAGTGCATTCTATGACTTGACTGCTGGCTAAGAGGTAGTGAGATATGAAAGAAAACATCAGACTCTATCTTTGCTCTCAAGGAGTTCGCTGGCTTTCCCCAGATTGAACACCAACATTGTGTGGCAGATGGAGTTCGTTAGTCCTGGAAGCATTTTACATCCCTGAGAGATCCCGGTGTCCTGGGGTAAAGTCAGGAATCCTTTTTTTTTTTTTTTTTTTTTTTTAAAGATTTTATTTATTTCTTTTTCCCCCCCAAAGCCCCAGTAGATAGTTGTATGTCATACCTGCACATCCTTCTAGTTGCTGTACGTGGGACGCGGCCCCAGCATGGCCGGAGATGCGGTGCGCGCCCGGGATCCGAACCCGGGCCGCCAGCAGCGGAGGACGCGCACTTAACCGCCAAGCCACAGGGCCGGCCCAGGAATCCTTAATGTAGGGGAAAATGTTTTATTTTTTTTCTTCCAGGAACTGTAGAGTTTGCACCATAGATAGAAGAGAAGATGAGGAGGACAGAATGAACAAGGTCTTGGAGATGTGAATTAATCTGGTAGTGACAATGAAGAGCAGAAGGATAGCAATAGGGAATTCCCACTAGAGGAAGGAACCCACGATGGACAGGAGAGTGAGAGAAGCTGTGTCCAGCTGAGGAATGGCTTAAATGCCAGGCTAATGAGTTTAAACATAGTGGAGCAATATGGAGCCATCGTAGACTCTTTTTAAAATTTTAAACCCTTTAAGGAAATATTTCATTTATACAAGTACACACACACGTGTGTGTGTGCAAATATAAGGTATAAAGAACAAAACAAACATCTGCATACCCTCTATTCCACTTAAGAATTAGAACATAACCAACACCCTTGAAGCCCTGCTGTGTTCTCCTTCTCTATAGTTACCTTCCTTATTCCCCAAGAGTGATCATTATTCTGAATTTTATAGTCATTATTCCCTTGTCTTTAGGTTTAATTTTGTTACATATATTAAGCTTAATATGATTTTAAAATTTTATATACATAAGTGATATATATATAAATTTTCTATATATATAAATAAATTTCTACCTTGTTGCTATTAATCTTGCTTTTCCTATGACTCTCCCCTCCCCGCTGCCCCCTGCCCTGCTCCTTTTCTTGCCTTCTTTTGGATTGTTTGTTCTTTACTTTATTTTCTCTCTGTTGGTTTTGGAAATTACTCACTCAATATTCTTTTAAAGATAAACCATTAAATTTTGTTTTGTGCACTTAACAGTCTAAAATATATTAACATCTCAACCCCACTTCCCTCAAGAATGAGGATCTTGGAATACTTTATCTCCCATCAACCTTCAGCATTGCTCATATATTTTAGTTCTTGTTTTTTTTTTTTTTTTCATTTTAATTTTTTGGTTTATTGCAGTAACATTGGTTTATAACATTGCAAAAATTTCAGGTGTACATGATTGTACTTCTATTTCTGCATGGACTACATCATGTTCACCACCAAAATACTAATTACAACCCATCACCACACACACGTACCGAATTATCCCTTTCACCCTCCTCCCTCCCCCCTTGCCCTCTGGTAACCACCAATCCAATCTCTGTCCCTATGTGTTTGTTTATTGTTGTTATTATCTACTACTTAATGAAGGAAATCATATGGTATTTGGCCTTCTCCCTCTGACTTATTTCACTTTGCATTATACCCTCAATGTCCATCCATGTTGTCACAAATGGATGGATTTCGTCGTTTCTTATGGCTGAGTAGTATTCCATTGTGTATATATACCACAGCTTCTTTATCCATTCGTCCCTTGATGGGCACTTAGGTTGCTTCCAAGTCTTGGCTATCGTGAATAAGGCTGCAATGAACACAGGGGTGCATGTACCTTTGCAAATTGGTGTTTTCAAGTTCTTTGGATAAATACCCAACAGTGGAATAGCTGGATCATATGGTAGTTCTATCGTTGATTTTTTGAGGAATCTCCATACTGTTTTCCATAGTGGCTGCACCAGTTTGCACTCCCACCAGCAGTGTATGAGAGTTCCCTTCTCTCCACATCCTCTCCAACACATGTTGTTTCCTGTCTTGTTAATTATAGCCATTCTGACGGGCGTGAGGTGATATCTCGTAGTTTGATTTGCATTTCCCTGATAGTTAGTGATTTTGAACATCTTTTCATGTGTCTGTTGGCCATCTGTATATCTTCTTTGGAGAAATGTCTGTTCAGGTCTTTTGCCCATTTTTTAATTGGGTTGGTAGTTCTTTTGTTGTTGAGATGCATGAGTTCTTTATATATTTTGGAGATTAAGCCCTTATCAGATGTATGGTTTGCAAATATCTTCTCCCAATTGTTAGGTTGTCTTTTCGTTTTGTTGATGGTTTCCTTTGCTGTGCAGAAGCTTTTTAGTTTGATGTAGTCCCATTTGTTTATTTTTTCTATTGTTTCTCTTGCCCGGTCAGATGTGGTGTTTGAAAAGATGTTGCTAAGACCGATGTCGAAGAGCGTACTGCCTATGTTTTCTTCTAGAACTTTCACAGTTTCAGGTCTTACATTCAAGTCTTTAATCCATTTTGAGTTAATTTTTGTGTATGGTGTAAGGTAAGGATCTACTTTCATTTTTTTGCATATGGCTATCCAGTTTTCCCAACACCATTTGTTGAAGCGACTTTCTTTTCCCCATTGTATGTTCTTGGCTCCTTTGTCAAAGATTAGCTGTCCATAGATGTGTGGGTTTATTTCTGGGCTTTCGATTCTATTCCATTGATCTGTGTGTCTGTTTTTGTGCCAGTACCATGCTGTTTTGGTGACTATAGCTTTGTAGTATATTTTGAAATCAGGGAGTGTGATACCTCCAGCTTTGTTCTTTTTTCTCAGGATTCCTTTAGCTATTCGGGGTCTTTTGTTGTTCCATATGAATTTTAGGATTCTTTGTTCTATTTCTGTGAAAAATGTTGTTGGAACTTTGATAGGGATTGCATTGAATCTATAGATGGCTTTAGGAAGTATGGACATCTTAACTATGTTAATTCTTCCAATCCAAGAGCACGGAATATCTTTCCATTTCTTTGTGTCTTCTTCAATTTCTTTCAGAAATGTTTTATAGTTTTCGGTGTACAGATCTTTCACCTCTTTGGTTAAGTTTATTCCTAGGTATTTTATTCTTTTTGTTGCAATTGTAAATGGGATGGTATTCTTAATTTCGCCTTCTGCTACTTCGTTGTTAGTGTACAGAAATGCAACTGATTTTTGTATGTTGATTTTGTATCCTGCAACTTTACCATATTTGTTTATTACTTCTAAAAGTTTTCTGGTGGATTCTTTAGGGTTTTCTATATATAAAATCATGTCATCTGCAAATAGTGACAGTTTCACTTCTTCCTTTCCAATTTGGATCCCTTTTATTTCTTTCTCTTGCCTGATTGCTCTGGCTAGGACTTCCAATACTATGTTAAATAGGAGTGGTGACAGTGGGCATCCTTGTCTGGTTCCTGTTCTTAGAGGGATAGCTTTCAGTTTTTCACCATTGAGGATGATATTAGCTGTGGGTTTCTCATATATGGTCTTTATTATGTTGAGGTACTTTCCTTCTATACCCATTTTATTCAGAGTTTTTATCATAAATGGATGCTGGATCTTGTCAAATGCTTTCTCTGCATCTATTGAGATGATCATGTGATTTTGTTCTTCATTTTATTAATGTGGTGTATTACATTGATTGATTTGCGAATGTTAAACCATCCCTGCATACCTGGAATAAATCCCACTTGATCATGGTGTATAATTTTTTAACGTATTGTTGTATGCGATTTGCTAGTATTTTGTTGAGGATTTTCGCATCTATGTTCATCAGTGATATTGGCCTGTAATTTTCTTTTTTTGTGTTGTCCTTGTCTGGTTTTGGTATCAGGGTAATGTCAGCTTCGTAGAATGAGTTAGGAGCTTCCCCCTCCTCAATTTTTGGAAGAGTTTGAGAAGGATAGGTATTAAGTCTTCTTTGAATGTTTGGTAGAATTCACCAGGGAAGCCGTCTGGTCCTGGACTTTTATTTTTGGGGAGGTTTTTGATTACTGTTTCGATCTCCTTACTGGTGATTGGTCTATTCAAATTCTCTACTTCTTCTTGATCCAGTTTTGGAAGGTTGTATGATTCTAAGAATTTATCCATTTCTTCCAGATTGTCGAATTAGTTGGCATATAGTTTTTCATAGTATTCTCTTATAATCTTTTGTATTTCTGAGGTGTCTGTTGTAACCTCTCCTCTTTCATTTCTGATTTTACTTATTTGTGCCTTCTCTCTTTTTTTCTTGGTGAGTCTAGCTAAAGGTTTGTCTATTTTGTTGATCTTTTCAAAGAACCAGCTCTTGGTTTTATTAATTTTTCTATTGTTTTTGGTCTCTATTTCATTTATTTCTGCTCTGATTTTTATTATTTCCCTTCTTCTACTGATTTTGGGCTTTGTTTGTTCTTCTTTTTCCAGTTCCTTTAGGTGCATTTTTAGATTGTTTATTTGAGATTTTTCTTGTTTGTTGAGATAGGCCTGTATCGCTATAAACTTCCCTCTTAGAACCGCTTTTGCTGTATCCCATAAATTCTGGCATGTCGTATTTTCATTTTCATTTGTCTCCACGTATTTTTGATTTCTTCTTTGATTTCTTCGTTAACCCAGTCGTTGTTCAGTAGCATTTTGTTTAATCTCCATGTATTTGTGGCTTTTCTGATTTTCTTCCTATAGTTGATTTCTAGTTTCATACCGTTGTGGTCAGAAAAGATGCTTGATATTATTTCAATCTTCTTAAATTTATGGAGACTTGTTTTGTGGCCTAATATGTGATCAATCCTGGAGAATGTTCCATGTGCATTTGAAAAGAACGTGTATTCTTCGGTTTTTGGATGGAATGCTCTGTATATATCTACTAGGTCCATCTGTTCTAAGGTGTCGTTTAAGGCCAATGTTTCCTTATTGATCTTCTGTTTGGATGATCTATCCGTTGGTGTAAGTGGAGTGTTAAAGTCCCTTACTATTATTGTGTTACTGTCTATTTCTGTTTTTATGTCTGTTAATAATTGCTTTATATATTTAGGTGCACCTACATTGGGTGCGTAGATATTTACAAGTGTTATATCCTCTTGTTGGATTGTTCCCTTGATCATTATGTAATGCCCTTCTTTGTCTCTTTTTACAGTTTTTGTTTGAAAGTCTATTTTGTCTGATATGAGTACTGCTACCCCAGCTTTCTTTTCATTGCCGTTTGCGTGGAGTATCTTTTTCCATCCCTTCACTTTCAGTTTGTGAGTGTCTTTAGGTCTGAAGTGTGTCTCTTGTATGCAGCATATATATGGGTCTTGTTTTTTTATCCAGTCAGCCACCCTATGCCTTTTAATTGGGGCATTTAGTCCATTGACGTTTAAAGTAGCTATTGATAAGTATGTACTTACTGCCATTTTTTAACTTTTTTTTTTTTTTTCTCAGTGTTTTAGTAGTCCTTCTCTGTTCCTTACTTCTTCTATACAGAATTGATGGTCACTTTAGTTTGACCTCTGTCTGAAAGCTGTACTCTTTAACTACCCTCCTCCCTCCTTTTATGTTTTTGATATCATATCCAACCTCTTTTTTGTGCATTTGTATCCATTACGTTCTAATCGTGGAAATAGATAATTTTTCCTATTTGTGGTCTTCTCTTTTCCCCTTAAATCAGTCCCTTTAACATTTCTTGTAGCACTGGTTTCTTGGTGACAAACTCCTTTAATTTTTGCTTATCTGGGAAAATTTTGATCTCTCCTTCCATTTTGAACGATAACCTTGCTGGGTAGAGTATTCTTGGCTGTAAGTTTTTTCCTTTTAGCACTTTAAATATATCGTGCCATTCTCTTCTAGCCTGTAAGGTTTCTGCTGAGAAGTCAGCTGATAGCCTTATGGGGTTTCCTTTGTATGTAATTTGACATTCTCTTGCGGCTTTTAGGATTCTCTCTTTATCTTTAATTCTGGACATTTTGATTATGATGTGTCTTGGTGTGGGCCTCTTTGGGTTTATCTTGTTTGGGGCTCTCTGTGCCTCCTGTACCTGGATGTCTGTTTCCTTCCTTAGGTTAGGGAAGTTTTCATCTATTATTTCTTGAAATAGATTCTCTGCCCCCTTGTCTCGCTCTTCTCCTTCCGGGACACCTATAACACGGATGTTAGTGCGCTTGATGTTGTCCCAGAGGTCCCTTAGACTGTCCTCACTCTTTTTAATTCTTTTCTCTTTTACCTGTTCACCTTGGGTAATTTCTTCTAGTCTTTCTTCCAGCTCACTGATCCGTTCTTCTGTATCCTCTACTCTGCTTTTGAGTCCCTCTAATGAGTTTTTCATTTCCAGTATTGTATTCTTCATTTCTGATTGGTTCTTTTTTATATCTTCCATTTCTTTGTTGACATTCTCACTGAGTTCATCTATTCTTCTCCCCAGATCAGTGAGCATCCTTAACACTCTTAGTTTGAACTCTCTGTCAGGTAGGTTGCTCATTTCTGTTTCACTTAGTTCCTTTTCTGGGGTTTTGTCCTGTTCCCTTACTTGGAATGTATTCTTTTGCCTCCTCATTTTGCTCCTTTTCCTGTGCTTGTGTCTACGTATTAGGTAGGTCAGCTACGTCTCCTGCTCTTGGATAGGTGACCTTATGTAAGTGATGCCTTAGGAGGCTTCCAGTGTGCTTCCCTCAGTTCTCAATGTTCCAGGGGTGGCCCCTATGTGGGCTACGTGTGTCCTTCTATTGTAGCCTGTTAGCTCTCCCTATAGGCACCCAGGGAGGCTGAGTTATGCTCCTGGCCAGCTGTTGTAATGCTCAGCTGCTTGTAGTTGTTGTGGGCCCTTCAGTCTCTTTATCAGGTGTGGGGAGCCCCAGCACAGTTGGCTGTAAGTTCTAATACCACATTTGTGTTGCAGTATTTCTTTTAACTGAGTAGGCCCCCAGTGTGGCAGGTTGTTAGGCTCAGGGCCTTACAATTGCTGTAAGCCTCTAGCCTATTAGGTCTCTTGTCAGCTCTCTGAGGATTGCAGCTGGGTGGGGCTGGCCTCAGGCACAGGAGCACCCAATTGTTTCAGGCTTTGGAAGGTGGGGCAAACCTCCTATGTGGGTCTTTGAGAAGCACAAGTCTTCTGCAGCTGACAAGCCCTGTTGCCCACAGGTCCACACACACAGTCAACACAGTCTTGCCCCGTGTGAGCACCCTGACCTCCCCAAGCGGACCCAGTCTCTCCACAGCGGGAGCCCCACACACTCTGCCACCACCCCACACTCTCCACCCGCTCCTTGTGCACACCCTGCCCCGCTCAAGTTGGCTCAGTTGCCAGGCTGCAGAGAATCCAGTCACCAATCTATGCAGGCCCACACGTTGCCTGAGGGCTTGTTGTTGGGTGGGGCCAGTCTCTAGGGTGGGCTGCCTGCCCTGGCTGAGCTGGATTAAATCGGTGCTCTAGCGGGTGGAGCAGACCCTGGGCTAGCAGGTCTCAGGGAAAACTCCAATGGCGTCTGTGTCAGCACGCTCACACCAGGCCACAACAATGGCCGCCGCCAATGTCCCAGTCCCTGGAGAGGTCTCACCCCTCACCGAGATGCACTCAGGGCCTATTAGGTGAGTCTCTTGTCACTGAAGCACTGTGCACCTTTCTTTCTGGTGATTTTAGGATGCTTTCTGGAACGGGTGAGTTTGTGCGCGGGCCCTTTAAGAGCCAGTTTTAGTTTCTTTGTGAACTGGGTTTTCTGGGGGTGCTCCCCAATGCTTTAGTAGCAGGCAAAGTCAGATATTATGCCGCTGGTGTCGATTGTGCGGGGTCCACAAAATGCCCACAGCGGGGGCGCTCCCGGCTCAGGGCCCCGCGCCTCCAGGGAGGCTGCGTACCTGTGAGCTGCTCCCGGCGGCCGTGAAGCTGGCGGCTTGTGAAGGCGGCGTTTTCCTCTCCAGAAGGGAGTCTCTGCCTCTTCTACCCCAGTCAGGATTGTCCGTTGTTGCAGGAGTTCCTCTCATCCAGTTTTCAGTTCTGTCTCAGGGGTAATTTTTCCACGAGTAGTTGTAAATTGGCTGTGTCCATGGGAGGAGGTGAGTTCAGAGTCTGCCTACGCCGCCATCTTGACTCCTCCCATCTAGTTCTTGTTTTTAAGCACACAAAATTATTACTTTTGTTTTGTGGTTTAGATTTATATATATGTTATTTTTATTGCTCACAATTCCTTCTTGCATTACAGATTTATTTCTGGGATTATTTTGCTTCTTAAAGTAAGTTTTTTAGTGATGGTATCTTGGCAATAAACTGTTTCATTTTTTTTTAGTCTGAAAGTAACTTGAAATATGAATTTTCTGGATACCACTATCCAAGGTTGACAGTTATTTTCTCCTAGCACATTGAAGTATTATTCCATTATACTCTGACTTCCATCGTCACGTGAGAAGTCTGTTGTTAGTCGATTATTATTATTATTATTATTATTTTTGTATTTTTATTTTTGGTGATCAGTCTTTTCTTTTAGATGTTTAAAAATATGTTATCATTGTCTTTGCTGTCCTGCAGTTTCACTACAAGGTGTATAGGTATGCATTTCATTTTATTTATACTGCCTTGTAAAGTTGTGCTTTCCTTATGTGTAGATTTATGTCTTTCACAAATTCTGGAACAGTCTTAGTCACTATCTCTTTGAACATTGTCTCTGTTCTATTTTCTATTTCTATAACTTCAATTGCATATGTGCTATGCCTTCTAATTCCATTCTTCATGTTTCTTGACCTCTGTTTCATTCAGATTTTTCATCTCCTATCTCTCTATGCTAGATTCTGCATAATTCATCAGCTGTCTTCAATTTCACTAATTTACTCTTCAGCACTGTCTAATATGATGTTAAACTTCTCCTTTGAGTTTTAGATTTTGATGATTGTATTTATAATTTCAATGAAAAAAATTCTCCTTGTTATTTTTTGATACTCTCTTTCACTTTTTTCATTTTCACAATTTTAATCTCTTTTCTTTAAAAATTACATAATTAGTTATATTATATTCACTCTCTGATAACCCAATATTCAAATTTGTTGAGAGGCATAACTTTGTTATTTGTGATTTCTGCTGACACTAGCTTTTGGTGGCTTGTTTCTCCTTGTGCTTGATAATTCTTTACTTGAGCTCTTATTTGCTTGAACATAATGTGTGGGGTCTGGGTTGAGGACTTTTTTCCCAGAAAGGTTTATATCTGCTTCCATTTGGAATTGGGGGCACTACCAAACTAGGATCACTTTAATTTAATTTCTCAGTTTGAAGTTTCCCTTACATGTGGGTAGTATGAGTTCAAACTCCTAACCCCCAGTAAGAACAGATCTAGGTCATGAATTCTAAGGGAAGATTATATTATATATATAAAAAATATATAAAGCCACCACAGAGACAGTTTTCCTTTGTTAGAAGGCTGTATCTTTTCTTCAGTTTGCCCTTTCACTGAAGATGGAGCTCTATGTGGAGGTCTTGGGGTTAGCTTTTCAATCTTACATGAGGCTAAGGCCTGGACTTCCATTTCCCATTCACATCAAAGCCACGTTAATCTCCAAAACTCTAGGTTTTGACATTTGCCCCCAGGGCATCATTCACCCTTCTTGTTTCAGCTAAGTCTTTGTGTGTGTGTGTGTGTGTGTGTGTGTGTATATGTATGTATGTATGTGGTGCTTGGAGACTTCTCTTATTTTCTTGAAAACAAAGAAATACATTTAAAAGTGTGTTTGTTGTAATTTGTCCAGTACCTAAGTGTTAGAGTCAGAAGATATTTTTAGAATGCTCAGTCTGCCATGTTGTCAGAAGTAAAAGTGCCATTTTAGATTCTTATGAAGGGGATTAAAGTGAAAAAAAAGTCCTCGACTAGGAGTCAGAAGACATCTTAGTTTAGTTACCCTGAATTTGGACCCTGAGACAAAGATCCTAGGAAGCCACTGAGGGAGTGGGGAAAATGTTATAGCAATGGGAGAAAAGCCAATGAGGATACATTAATCAGTGGGTTACTTCTGTGGGCAATTGGTCTCAATCCTCCTGGGATCCTCTGTGGATCCATGTAGAATGCGCCAAAGAATTGTCTTCTCAAGGGATGGGAAAGTGTAGTATTTATACACCAACTCACATCCCCCATTGGTGAGGGTTGCTCTTGAGGGTGTTAAGTGCCCAGTATTTCTGTCCTTCTTTGCTCACAAGCTAAGCAAGCTCCCACGGCACTAAAGAAAGCCCTCAGGCAGTGAGGCGGAGAGATGTGGGTTCAGGTGGGAAGCTATCAGTGTTCCTGGGAACTGTCCCCTGAGGGTGTAGGTACTCTCAGAAGTGGGCTAAGGAGATATGCAGCAGGGTATCAATAATGTCTGCTACAGAAGACTAGAATTCAAGTCTCTTTTCTGGACCTAATTATACTTCTTCTGCAGAAGACTATAAACATGATAAGAACTATGATGTTTAGGGAAGATTAATACAAGAACAATATAAAACAGCGGTTGGCAATCTGTAGCCTCTGGGCCAAATCCAACTTGCCACCTGTTTTGTAAATCAAGTTTTATTAAAATACAGCCATGTCCATTCATTTATATTTGTCTATGGCTGCTTTTACACTGCAAAGCAGAGTTGAGTAGTTGTAACAGAGACTGCATGGCCTACAAAGCCTAAAATATTTGCTATCTTGCCCTTTGTAGAAGAGGTTTGCTGATCTCTGACTTAGAAGGATTGACTGAGGAGGACTCCATTACTGGGGAGACAAATTTGAGAACTTCTGCAGATTTCCAAGCCTGAGATAAGAATGGCCATGACCAAAGTCTATAATAGTGCCTAGTCTACACCTATGCCTAGTACTCTTTGAATCTGAAGAATTATAGCAAAGGAATTTTTAAAACAACTGCAGGGTCTTGAGTCTGGGAGACCCTGAGAATGGTGGGATCATTGTCAGATAAGAGGAAGTTAGGATATTTTTGGTAGGGGCAGGGAGATGGTAAGGGGGAGAGGATGGTGATGAGTTTGGTTCAAGAAGAAATCTTGAAGGCAATTGAAACATCTAGTTTCTAAGTCACAATATAGGATTGAGGTGAAAGTTGGAACTGCAAGGCAATGACTGGGTCGTCCTGGACCTAAGCAGATGGACAGCTCATTGGAGCACTGGGAGTCAACATAAGTCAACCCGTTTCAGGGATTCTACCCTCAAGGCCTATAGCCATCCACCATCTGTTTTTAGGGAGACCCAGATGTGGGGACTCTCCAGAAATGAAACTGTCTAGTTTAGCTACTTCACAGCATAACAGGCAATCAGATCTGTGACCACGAAGTAAACTGTTTTTTCTCAAGCTTCTGTGACTTGAGAACTTGCCATACTACACAAGAACAGACAAGCAGCCATTAGGACAAAGGGAGGCGGCTCAGATGCTGCCTTTGGTGTCTGAGCCCCATCCTAACACAGCCTGCTCCTCCTGTTCTTCAGGAGATGCTATAGTGCTGGATCACCCCCAGGGCAAGGTGTTCTGCAAAAAGGCCAAGAGGAGGTAGAAAATATGGTCAGCTCTCTGAATCCTGGCCCATATTTGTCAATCACCACAGAGCAAGTGGGTCAGTTTTTTTTTTTTTTTTTGGTGAGGAAGATTGGCCCTGAGCTAACATCTGTGCCCATCTTCCTCCACTTTATATGTGGGATGCCTGCCACAGCATGGCTTGATAAGCAGTGCATAGGTCCACGCCTGAGATCCAAACCTGTGAACCCCAGGTTGCCGAAGCAGAGCGCACGAACTTAACCATTGTGCCACTATGCCAGCCCCAGGGTTAGTTTTTTGATCCAGGGCTTTTGGAAACCAGGGTATCTTGTTAGTAGACTAGTGAGGGCCATAGCTGGCAGGACGTGGAGGGGACTCTAGAGTGCCACCAAAATTTAAAAATAGTTTTAAAGTATAATTAAACAAAACAGTAGGGTTTTGTTTGTTTGATGTTTATTAGACGGGAAGATATTTTATAAAGAAAAGGTACTAGACTGTGGGAGAAGACTTGGGTTTGAGTCCCAGCTTTGTAATCCACAAACCATGTGACCTTAACAAAGTAACTTTATCTGTTTGCTCCCAGTTTCGTTTTCTGTTAGGTAGGAATGGTTGTCAGTGAGAAGTAAGATAATGCATATGAAAGAGCTTGGTAAATATTAAGTATTGCTCAAATTGTTGTTTAAGAATGAAAAAAGTATGGCAAGATGGAATGATTATTAATTGCTCTTAAAGATATTGATTATTGTGCAAAGCAATGGTCTAGTTCTTTCCATTCATTATCTCATCCGATCTGCCCAGTCACCCATCTGATGCAGATGTGTCTACGTTTTCCTTGTTTTACAGATAAGGAAACTTAAGCTTGGAGATTTTAAATTACTTTCTTATAGGGGTAAAACAATGAGCCTAAAGGGTGATATGGCCCATGAAGCCTTGCTGGCTGCACAGACAGAGCTCCAAGTTGGTGGTATCATGATATGATTGCCAAGATCTAAGACCTTGGCCTCAGAAATTTGGTTGCTAGTATAAGTAGAAGTGAACTGGACTTATGGATTTATTTCCCCTAACCTAACTCATAAGACAAAAATATAGATAGATAAAAATATAGAAGGTCAATTTATTAATTTGCAATGAGAAACATATCTAATAAGTAGACTGATTCTTATGTTAACACATCAGTGGGGCCTTTTCTTGTCGGGAAGCCAAATTATAATCAGTAGCCTGCTAGGTGGGGATGAAATCAGAGCCCAACAAATTAATAATAGTAATAATTATAGCAATGATGGCAATAAGAACAAATATTGATCACTTACTATGTGCCGAGAACAATGTCAAGTGCTCTGTATGAATTACTCATTTAATTTTTACAAAAACCCTAGGTATATACTGTTTGGTTCCCATCCTCCAGGTGAGGAAACTGAGTTATAGCAAGGTTTAGTAACTTAGCCAAGACTGCGAATGTGATGAGTGGTGGAGCTGGGATTTGGACCCAGGCACTCTGCTCCACTGAGGAATGATTGGCTTCCTAGACACAGTGCCACACGGGACGATTTCTATTCCAAACCCAGTAGGAAAGTCAGGGTGCAACATACATCTAGTAGTGGAAGGTAGTTGATGATAAGGCCCACATGGGAGGCCAAACAGAGAGAGAACAGGGAAGGTTCCTGTGATAGGGAAGGTTCCTGTGACCAAGAAAGTCTCCGTGGGGTGGGGCAGATGAGGCTTGAGACAGGCCTGGAAAGATGAGCAGGATTTGGAGGGCAAGATTCACTGGAAAAGAGCCAGTGGAGTGATCAAGAATGTGAAGAATGGAACATGCAGATCATGTCTAGGATGGAGACTTGTTTTAGGAAGCAGTGGGAGGAAATACTGAAAAGTATTCCAAGGGAGAGGCTGTGATGAACCTCAAACACTGAGTGGGGATTGTATCCTGATCTCGGTAAACATAGACAACTCCATGCCTGCCTACAATTCTGAATCAGGTGCCAGCTCTGTGCCAAGCATTATAGGAGGTGTTGGGGATAGAGAGGTTGCTGAGGTCCAGTCCCCGCCTGCAGGGCGCTGACAGCTTAGTAGGGGAGCAGACAGGACCCAACAGAAGAGTTCAGGAACATGGGGTGACGGCCATCACAGAGGTAGAATGAGCAGCCGGGAACCCAGACAGCCAGACCACTAGCTCCACTCACTCGGCAATCTTAGAACTGAGTCTTGAAGAATAAGAAGCCACAGCCTGTAGTAGAACAAGGCTGGAGAGGTGTTATTAGAGTGAGTGAGAGCAAGAGCAGAGTGCAGAGTTTAGAAAGGGGTCCGTGCCCGTGGAATGCCCGGGAATATGTAGCGTGGCCGGTTCTAGGGGCCTGGGCAGAGAGCAGGGTAACGTGTGGGTCAAGAAGTGAGGTTCTTAACCACCCACCCCAACATTTACCGGGCTCCTATAGGTGCAGAGCATGGGGTTCAATGGGGTGGGGCACACAGATAACTAAGTTATAGTCCTTGTCCTCCAGGGGCCGTCAATCTCGGAGAGACAGAAGACCTGAATGCAGGCTCCTCAGCCGAGTAGGACCACCTCATTTATTTTTATTTTTCTGATTCTGATTCTCTGAGAGCAGTGAGCAGGGTGCCTGGAACATATTAAGTGCTTATCTATTGTTCGTTGAATGAATTAATGAACACAAATAATTTTCATATAATGCAGAAATGAATAAATGCTGAATGAATGTGAACACAAAGGGAGCAGTGGCCACCTCTGATGAGGGACATCTGAGAGTTCAGATTTAGGGGCTACAGGGAGATAACCAGGTCTGTCTTGGGGTGGGCCTGGGCCTTCCTCGCTGCTGCTTGCCCTTCTCTTCTCCTCGCTTGGTCCCCTCCCCTTCCCACTGAAGTGGCCTGGGACTGAAAATCAGCCTGGGCAGCACCAGGAGAGCTTTGCAGACGAGATTAAAAGCAAATCAAAGAAGAAAAATTGTGGCTCGGTTTATGTCTTCCTAATTAAAACCCCGCCAGTCTCCCTTCTTTTTCTTTCCAGCTAATGTTACACTAACGAGCTGAGTTTAGTGGCATTTATGTAGATAAAAGTCCCAATGATTGATCTCAATGGCTTGTTAAAATTAGTTTCAGTCCACCATATTGATTTAATTCCATTGCTTGAAAGTGCTAATTAATAATGATAATAAAAGTGTCTCGGCCCATTATTATCAGTGGGCAGGCAGGGGGTGGGGTTGGGGGGAGAACTGCTGTTTTTAGTGTCACTTATTCTGTCTAAGGGTGGCTTTTGAAAGCTGGCTGAGGGGACAGGAGGCTGGCGGTGGGGGCAGAAAGGGGTGGTTCCATCCTTTCTGGTGGTCTGGTAGGTTCCTCGCGATGGTGAGAGAGGCCACTGGGAGGGGAGAGGAGGCTGGATGCGCACGTCCTGGGTGAGCAGTGCACCCTCCTAAGTCCTCTAAGCCTTCTCCTTGCAGAGGTGGGGGCGCTGCTTGCCCTAGTGGTTCTTGAAGGAGGTCAAGGGTTTAAACTTTAGACTGTTCTAGAGAGTGATGTTGGAGGGGCGGAGTCAGGGGTTGGCTTTTTAGATACCGGTGAGCAGCAGAGGGCGTGGGCCCAGGATTCTGAGCTTGAAACCTCAGCCACCCAGATGTGAAGCTTCAGGAAGCCCAGGAAGGGAGGGAGAGATTTGGGGCAAAAAGGTCAATTGATTAAGAGTCTGATGGATGGGGCTGGGGGAAGGATTTTAGAGAGCAAAGAGGGAAAGTGTCAGAGAAATTGAGTTTTTAAGGGAGAGTTAGAGGTCTCTCTTAAATTAATTCATTAATTTACTTTATAGACATCTCCTCACCTGAGATAAAGCCCTATGCCGCTGGTAAGGATTCTGCCAGCCACTCCGGGGAATAGGGTGTGGGGATGAGGGAAGGGAGGTGCCATGAGTAAAAACCGCACGTGATGGAATGAGCAGCTCCTCCAAGACAGCGTGACAAAGGCCCTGTAAGAAACACTCACCCAGTGCTGGTGGGAAGAAATGGGAGGCAAGGGAGAACGGCTCCTGTGATTTGGCCAGCTCTCCCCGCAACCCCAAAGCCTCTCGGATTCACCTGTAGACCATCTACCAGATTTCTGTCCTTCTCTGTCACACACACACACGCACACACACACACCACAGTCTGCATCATATAGAGGTCCAAATTCCATTAAGTACATATGATTTGTATTTTGGAGCACTTGGAGACCTATAACCCTTCCTTTGTTGAACTTTGTGACCATTAATGGTCCATGGATTGCACTTTGAGAATCAGGAAGGGAGTGGAAAGAGTTTCAGGTCCAGTGGATATGATGGAGAAAGCGGACTAGAGAGGGACAGATTAAGGACATGTAGCTTCTAGAGGTGAGGGATCAGGGACCCACAGAAACAGCCCACAGAGCCCACTGGGGGACCCAGTAACCAGAAGACCAAGAGGTGGCTTTAATTCTGAGGCAGGTTCTGGGTCAGCCAGTAGCTGCACCTTCTCTGGGCTGGGCTACTGGGTAGGAATAAGTCTGTTTAAGGCAGAAGTTTGTAAGGGATGCAGCTGCTGGGTCCGGCAATTCTGAGCATCATAGTCTTGAACATAATATCCAAAGATCCACCTGAGGTACGTGTATACCTGGAGATGTTCTTTATTGAAGGAGTTGATGAAGCATCCTCCCCGCCCCAAAAAAAGATTAATTGAAAACTCACACTATAGAATGCAAACTATATATGATTTACTCCACAGTTAACTCAAGCATAATTATATGCAATAATTATACTGTGTAGTTCTGATATTAATTACAATCCATCCTCATTAAGGAATTAACCAAACCATGTGTGGCTGGGGGCGGGGAGGAGGGGACAGTTTTTATTATGATTTACTCTCTGTTTTTCTCCTTCTAGGTTATGCTATTTTTTTTCTCCTCCTTTGCATTGTGCTGTCTTTGTTCCCCCCACGGTTTGGGTTGGGATATTGTGTTTCTTGTATCAAGGTCCTCATTACCAACCACAGAAAGTCATCTGTCTCTGTTCATGCAATTCCTCCAGGTTCGCTTAAGTAAAGAATCTTTACCAATGATACTCCTTGGGAAGGGTGCTTCCTCCAATATGATCAGCTACATGCCAACTGCTAGCCTTACTTTATGTGAGGTTTCTATTTGAATGATCCTAGCTTTCTGCTTCTCACTGCCTACTCCCTGCCTGCTGCTCCCATCGTCAGCTTAGTGCCCTATGCTGTGATAGGGTGAAGGGGTTTGAGCTTGACTCATTTTGGGGGAAGAGAAACTTCCAGATTGAGTCCAAGCTTAGAATAGATTGCCTTTGGTAAAAAATATGGGGATCCATATGCTTCCTTGTAACACTGTTAAGCACCCTCCCTGCTTCAACTCAGGAATATTACTATTAACTATTTCATACATGTGTGTGAGTTGGGTAACAATGCAGTTAGCTAGAATGTGGATCCTGGTAGGGATCTTAAAAGTAATTCATCTATTTCTTCGTTTTTAGGTGGAAACCATTATTTATGTTTTCTAGGGTCCAGAAATCCCAGTGGAATGTTGGAGAGCATAATGCATTCTGTCATCCCTGGTACCTTCTACTGTTCCTTTCCATTTTGCCGTATCATTGTTTCCCTTTTCCCTTCTCCTTTTCCTATTATGTCTTCCACTTTTGCCCTCTTCTTCTGCAATCACAGCTTGTTCATCCTTGCTGACGCCGACACATGAGAACTATAATGTTGTTTATATGGACTATGGGAGGGAAGGTAAGCAGTAGGGATGGGGGGCATTATCCATGAGGACACAGTGTGTGCTGTAGTGGGGAGAGTGTTTTCTTGTTGAGACTCCTGACATTAGGCATGGCAGACTCCACTTGTTCCTCATGGCATGGCTTGGGTGGCAGCTGGAGTTTTTCAAGGGGACTAAGTGATTTCCATTGTAATTCTGGAATATACATCATGGGTTGTCTAGTCAGATGGATAGAGCACACAGCAAGATGTTCCAACTCAGAGTTCAGTTTGGAAGTCTGATGGCCTCAAGCCTGGAAATTAAGAATCTCTGATCATACTCAGTTGAGGATACACTGGACAGAGTCTGGTCTTGGGAGTGGAGGGCTGGCGGGGTACCAGGGCCTTCTCATGGGGTTGAGGGACTGTTCAATCCTCAATGGGTGTGTACACATTCATGGTGGGGGGAGGGGTGAGCAAAGGGGGTTTCTGCACAGCCAGAAAGAGAAAAAGACTTAAAAATCTCATCCAATTTGGCTCATGAATGTGGAAAGTGAATCTGTCATTAGATCCACAGAGTAAATGCTGAGCGGGAAACTGGAGGAAAAGAAGGAGGCCAGGCGCTCGTTTAATATCGAAGTGGAGTGGGATGTGAGGAACTGGCAGGGAAGGGGCAGGAGGCACCATAGTCCAAGACTTTGTGGCCAGAGAAGAGAGCATGGGGGTGGGGGATGGGCTCACAGTGGGGTCAGCCTGAGCTGATGGCACAGGGCTAGGGTATCTACGGGCTAGGGTGCTTGGCAGTTGAGTCCCATGGACCTCTGTAGTGAGTTCTGAAGCTGCAGTACAGGATGAGTGTAGACAGTACTACAGCTCAGGGGCTACGTGAGCACCAGGCCACCCGCCTACTAGCCTGGATCCTGAGTGCGGTTGGACGTGGAGGAGAACCCAGACAGGTGTGGGGTGTCATGGAGGGAGGAGAGAAGAGAAAAATTCAGTGGGCCGGCAACTGTGGCTGGCATGGTGTCTGGAGCCAGCCCCTACCCGCTCAGGAGAGCCTGTGGTGCACATCTCTTCCCAACTCCGAGTTCAGTGACAGTTGGTAGGTTGTTAGCTTGAAATCAGCCACAGTGAGAGTATTTACACTGCAGAAAGTGGCAAATACTACAAATCAGGGCTTTTCCCCCCTGGAGAGCTGGTTGTTAAACATTTACCAGCACCCTACAGGGAGCAGAACCTCTTTCATGCCCCCCTAGTGTTAGCTGTAGAGAATATTGGTTTGGGCTTTACTCTGTGCAATTAGCTCAGAAACTGCAGGCTGGAGCCACGTAGGAGTCTGTGTTGGAGGAGCTGGGAGAGAGAAAAGCAAGAGAAAGAGAGCAGAGGGGCTGGCACCAGATCTGACAGCTGCAAAGGCTGTCACCAGAGGTGGTGTTAATGAAGGCTGATGCAAGGAGCCATCAGCAGCCCCACTTTGAGCCTCTTGGCCAATCCTGCTCTGGGCGTGGCGTGTGGGCACTGCCACACGCTGCTGGGTCGTGGAAATGGATACAGACCTGCTGAAAAACAAGTTGGCGCCATGTACCACGAACTGAAAACGTTAACACCCCTTGACCCAGTAATTCTCCTTCTGGGAATCTGTCTTAAGATGTTAATCCTAAACACGTTTTCATTTTTTTAAAAATCTATGATGCAAAAAGATGTTAGTTGTAGCTTTATTTATATTAGCAAAAAGTTGAAATTAATTTAAATGTCTGACTGTAGCAGAATGGTTAAGTAATCTATGGCACATCTTCTCAGTAGATTATTACATAGTGATTTAAAAGGGTATGAAGAAAGTTTATGAAAAATACGGAAATGCTTACGATAAGCAGAATACAAAATTGTAGAGTAGCAATTTTCTAAAGTGTGTTTTTTGGAATACTATTCCCATGTCAAATATGTTTGGGAAATGCTTGGTATCATATGCCCCTCTAAGGACTTCACAATGTATATTGACACTGAAGGTTCTGAGAAGTTCTGTGGTTTAACCTATTGCTTCTTGAACTTATTTCTCCCCAGAGGCCTTTATCCAACTAACATCTATTACCATCCTCAAGCATTAGTGTTCTGCAGAACAGAGTTTTGGGAAATGCTGACACATTGGATGGTTATAATTACATTAAATTGTCCATCAGAATACAGAGAAAGGTCTGGAAGAAAAAAATGACAAAATGCAAGTAGGGACCATGAGTGGCAATGACTGTGAAAATTTTTTTTTTCAATCTTGTTTTTTTGTGTGTATTTTCTAGAAATTCTCTAATATACATATATTATTTAATTAAAGAATTTTATAAAGTCCTCTATGCAAATTTGTGTCTTTCTGCAGTTCATAACATGTAAGATTCAAAATTCGTGCTTTCTGCCTAGTGGATAAAATGTCCATATAATCCTGTAGGATATCTGATAAGTGGAGTCTAATGGCTGGTATTTATTATGGCATGATGACAATTTCAGAGTGTGAATGTGGATTTGGGATCAACCTAGTTCGTAACAACTATAAAGAAATGGTCTTTAAAAAACTAGTAAACACCTATCTAGTCATTAAGGGTGTGCCAGGCATGACTCAGAGCACTTTACATGTTAGCTTATCTAATCCTCACAGCAACTCCACAAGGTAGGTACTATGATTGTCCCCATTTTACAGATAAGTAAACTGAGCTACAGAGAGGTTAAGTTACTTGCCCACAGTTTCAAGCCCTCTGTCTCCAGAGCATTCTTCATCAATACTCAGAGCTGCCTCCTGCTGAGGGACCGGTGATGACACTGTATCAACAGACAGATTTCACGGCTGCTGGTTTAACTTAGAAAAAAACCCATTCCTGCCTGTGAGAGTAGTGGGGCCCATTCCTCTTGGGTTGGCAGGTTGAAACTACATAGGCCCTGCACTTCCTCTGGCCATATCCTCAACTATGTGAAGGCAGGGAAGGTACAGACAAGAGGAGATGGGGAGGATGAGTGGCCAGTTCTGGTCCACAAGGGCCCAGGAGCTAGCCTGGCTTCTATAGCTCTTCTGATGGACTCTGGGAGGTATCCTGTATCCTCCTTCTAATATACCTTCCATGTTACCACTTTTTAGTTTTTTATTTTTCTTTACAAAGCTATTAACACATGATTGTATATCTTTCCGTGCTGATATTTTTGGACCAGATTACACTGTAAATGGTTTGTGAAGCCCATATGGAAATATCAACTAAGCTTGGAGACGTGTTTCATACAGTTGAGATGCCCAGAGGCAGAGGGATGGGCTGCATGACCACCCAAGGTCACTTCCCTTCTCTGTATTCTGGGGTGTTTTGGCTATCAGGTGTCAGAAGAGTGTGGCAGACACAAGTTGCCATCTAGAATCCAGTGTCGCCCTGGATGTGAGAGACAGAGGAAGGTAAGGTAAGGAAACAGGAGAAAAGAAACCTGTTCTACACAGCTTTTAAAGCTAAAGATTCCAAGGAGACAAATTTGGGGTTGGCGTGTCCTTGCTGCAGTTCAGTCAAAACCCATTCCTTGCTCTTTTTTCATCAGAGAACATGGAGAGGACCAGTTGGGCACCATTCTCCAAGAGAAAGAGCCTCCTATTGGTTGAAGCCTATTGTTAAATCAACTCAGTCCCAGTCATCTCCTTCCACCCAGACTTTTCTACTCTGGACTAAGTAATTCTGGGGCCTGAAGGTTTTTGATAGGTCCTGCTCTCTATCCCTTTATATCACTTGTCCAAATGGAATGCAGTGCCCAGCTAGGGCTGACTCCAGATTCTCATGGGAGGATTGCTTGCTGGACCCATGTTGTTTTGTCCATATTTTCTCATTCTACCATCATGCTTACTGTTCTCAATAGACACATACGACACTCAGGCACGATCCCACCACACAGCAAAGCATTACATGTTTTCTGCCAATTCACATTCACCTTGTTATTCACTCTGCATTTGCTACTTTCTTCTACACTTTTTCCACTTTTTTATTCTAACCCACTCATTTGACAGTATCATTTTTTCTTTTCCTTCCCATAGATTGAAGACTTTACACTGATTACTACTGAACTTGATTTGGTCTGTTTTAGACCAAGTCCCCAGTTTGTCAAATCAACGTTTGTATTAATTTAAAATTTGTTCCCTATTTCCAGCTCCTGGTCTGGTTTTCATAGAAGGTTCTTCCCTAGAGCAAAACTTCTCCGCAAGCAATACATTATCCAAATGGTTGGTGTCTAGATTGACAAGAAAAATGGGGCCAATATCATGGTGCAAGGGCTTTGACAATATCTTACAGCTCCTGTGATCCAGTGTCTTGAAGAACAGAAAGTATTTCAACTCCCCACTCCACTGCCCCAGAGAAAAGAAAGAATGTTGAGAACAAATGGCTATATTTAATGACATGGCTTCTGCGTGTGAGAACACTCTTGGGTCATCACTGATTTGGGGTCCTGGCCTGGGCACTACTTGTTATTGTCATCATGATTTTTTTAAATAATATGGTTGAGGAAAGAGTCTAAAGAATAATGCTTGTTACTTGGCCACTGGAAAAAAGATCACATTTTGGTAATTCCTTAATCTCTCAGTGACTTTCCTTGTCCAGCTATGTAATATATGTAACAGAGCTATCCTGGACAATTCCACAGGGACACTGGGAGGATAAAATGGGACAAAATACTAATACTAATAATCGTTACTAAAAGCCAATAGTCACGAGTGCTTGCTCTGTGCCAGGGACCGTGCGTTGCATTTTGAGTGCTCTGTGGTAGACCTGGAGAGATCAGTTATATTAGATAATGTGAGTTACCATGTATTCCATCTGCTGTCCCTCATCTCATTTCTCTTACCAAGTCCCTTGGATTCTCTTTTAGATGTTTTTTCCTGGTGGTTGCCCATGTCCCATCCAAGTTGAGCCGTCATCACTGCTCCCCGGCCTCAGTCTCCCCATTGTCTAACCATCCTGCAGGGGCCCCAGACTGACCATCTGAAGACCACTTCCATTAAGCCACCTCCTCTCCTCATTTAAAAAATTATTGCATGTCCCCCTCTTACGTGGTCTGGTATTCAGGACTCTCCACATTCTGACTCCAAATGACCTTTCCAGCCTGGTCTTACTGCTCCTCCCCAGGGACATTGTGCCATAGCTAGTCTGATTTTCTCACTGTCCTAGACCATGCTCTGTGTGTTCCTTCCTTCAGGCCTGTGCTCGCCCTTCTCCACTGGCTGTTGCTCCATGATGTCACCTCTACAAATCCTGCCCAGCCTTCAAAGTCCAGCCCACGCTCTTGTTCCTACACCAAGTCTTCCCTGACGCTTGTGCAATCTCTGCCTCCACTAATGCTCGCACTAGCAGCCGCTCCATTTGCCATCTTTGATATTGGTGTTTTGTATTGTTATTTAATTCCTCTCCTTTTTTAAACATTTGGGTGTCTTTATTCCTCCCTTAACTAGATTGTAAATTCCTTGATGACAGGAGTCATGGGATATATGTATATATTCTATGTATATATACAAAATTCCTCCCAGTACCTAGTCCATAGTAGACCACAGTAGTCCTTTCAATAACTCTTTGTGTAACGAAGGAATGCCAATATATAAATGTAGTGCCTAGCTCCAAAGGTATTAATTTCCTTCTCATATTTATAAAAATATGAATCCTCCTCTTAAAGTAGAGTGGGAGATAAAGAGGGAGACTGAGGCACACAGAGATGAGAGAGGAAAACGGTCTTGAACAGAGTCTTGAACAGGAACTTGAACAAAACCCAGGGCTTTGGTGCTCAATCTAGGATTTTCTGGGGCTTTGCTTATGTAATTCAGAGTCCAGGATCTCCAGATAGTTGGAAGAAAAAACCAATGGCAGGGTAGCTGGAGCACGCTGCAAAGAAATGGTGTGGTACTCATTACTGTTAGGAACAATAATAACAATTATGATAATAACAATGATGATGATGATGATGATTAGGCAGCAGCCCCGGCTGAGCCTGTCTCTGGGGTGGCAAATCCACCACCGGGTAAATAGAAATCTCTTTCTTTTTTCTGTGGGAGAGAGGTCTCTGGCTTCCCTAAGCCACAGGGGCTGGGAGGGACGGGTCAGGAAGGCTGACCGCTGGGCTTCTGGCTGGCAGAGTGGAGGGAAGTCATTTCCAGTCCCTTTGGTCTTGACTGAAAACAAAGTGAGGGTCCCTGAGTTCTCCTATAAATGGTAATGATAACACAATTATCATGCAAAACAAAAATTAAGTTTAATGGTGCAAAGCCAGGGTGTACTGGGGAGGTAATTCATATTAATTATGTTTGGATTAAAAGCTTATTTCTTTTGTTAGCATCTGCAAGTAGAAACTTAGCTGTTGGAAAAAAATCCGCATATAATTACGGCATCTTATGGAGGAGCAGTGTTGGACTTAATGGAGCATCCCTGCTCTCTTCAAGCTCCCGGAGAACGGTAATATTTCACATTTTATGAAACACAGAAGAAATAAATTACAGGTTTAATGATAAGAACTACTTGGGATCATAATGAAATCTGATTGGCCAGTTAATCCACCGAGACCCTCAGATGTGAACCATCCAAAAGGGGTAAAAATGATGAAAAATGAAATTAAATGGAAAAACCTTCACCCGCAGCCTCTTTTCTGAAGGCTGGGGAAGGGAAGAGCAGGAGAGAAGCCCTGGGGCTCAGGAGGAAAATATTCGCTTTCCCAGGGTTTGGGGAGAGCAGAACAAGTGAAGGAATTTCCCTTCTGCCCTCCCTGGGCTTCCTTTGGAAATGGAGCCGGGAGACTTCCTGCGGGAAGATGGGGAAGGGACCCACGGGGAGGAGGGAAGGCAATTTCTCCAAGTGAGAAAGCTCACGGGGCCTCAGGGGCCTTGCCTTAAGCAGGAAAGACAAAGACAGAATGTAGGCTAACTAGAGTTGGGCTGAGTTGATAACATTTTTTCACAAACAAGGAAATATTTTGCTGGGAGAGGAAGGTAAAGGTCTCCTCTGTTTCTAAGTTCCAGGGGCACTTCCGGCTTGAGGCACATTGCCACGAGGGACACACCAAGAGCCCTCCCCGCAGGACCAGCTCTGCCTCTGCCTGGTTCTCCTTGCTCTGCCGTTGCTGTTTGCAGCCTCTGCAGGCCCTCGGGGAGCAGGCCCAGCTCGCTTTGGTAGAGCAGGGGGAAGGCTTTCCATTTCACCTCGAGAGGCAGTAGGAGCACAGCAGAAAGGATTTGGGCTTTGGAATCGAATAGGCCTGGGTTCCAATTCCTGCTCCGACATTTATTTGCCTGATGACTTTGGACAGGATATTTCACATCTCAGTCTTGGGTTCTTCATCTGGGAGACTGGATTGTTGTCAAACTTCAACGAGAATAATACATGTGAGAATTAAATATGTATAGGGCTTGAGACAGGCCAGGTGCTCAGAAAATGATGACTATGACCACTACTACTGTTACTGTTGTAAATATGAGAAAAGCTTCCTGTCCTAGGTAAGGCCTGCAAATCAGCACATGCCTACCAGTCTATGGGAAAATCAAAGAAATAACTTTATAAGAACTTACACGATCGTCCCAAGCACTTGTCTAATAATATGGTGACAATGCCTTTCCTGGCCATGGCATGGTCTTCCTAGATCCCACACGTGTAGGAAGTCCACGAAAGACTCATTTTTGATATCAAGTGAAAGAACTATGTGGAAATGAGCTGAATAAGACTCCTTCCATGCTCAGCTCTCAGGTTGCATACTGTCCTTATCAACAAGCTCACCACTGATATTCGCTGTAGCTGCTTTCTCTGGGGTAAAGGTACACGTGTATGGAATAGGGGTGACAGTGCAGGGAGAGGAGAGCGGTGCTAACTCCCCCAGGTCTTTGCCATCCAGTCATAATGCCAAGACCAAACACAGTGGCAAGACGGCTGATGACAATTCTGAGGACTAGTAGAGGTGGTTTGATCAGGGCATCAGGTGTGGTGTCCTGGGTGGGAGGTGGGGTGTGGAACAGAAACCTCGCTAAGGGAAATGGGAAAGTCAATTCCCGGAGCACCACATTATTAGACAAGGCAGGTCTCAGCTCAGAGTGTGCCTGTTGCACCAGGACATAGCGCGTGCTCCACGAGTCTCTGGGAGGCTCTGAAGGGCCCTGAGGATTTCTGGGAAACTCTTGTAGGGCCCTGTGCCTCAGGCCCTCCCTGGTGCTGCTGTTGTCTTTGGAATGACCTTCGTCTCCCCTGCTTGGTGGTCTCAGCACAGCCCCTCTTAATGGTCGATGTCCAAGCTGGAGGGATCTTGGGTATCACCTGGTCCTCCCCCTCACTGTACAAACGGGGCACAGATATAACCCGTGAACTATGCCCGGTGCAGGGCCTGCCACACGTGGATACTCAATAAATGATCATTGTCCCTTCGTTATGTAACTTGCCAAAGGTCCCATGATGCCCAGGCTAGACGTATCATTAGCACCAGTTGTTTTTTTTTTTTTTAAGATTTTATTTTTTTAGAGGAGTTTTAGGTCCACAGCAAAATTGAGAGGAAGGTACAGAGTTCCCACATACTCCCTGCCCCCCACATGCATAGCCTCCCCCATTATCAACATCACCCAACACAGTGGTACATTTGTTACAGTTAATGAACCCACAGTGGCACATCATATTCACCTGAAGACAATAGTTTACATCAGGGTTCCCTCTTGGTGGTGTACATTCTATGCATTTGGACAAATGTATAATGACATGTATCAATCATTGTAGTATCATACAGCGTAGTTTCACTGCCCTAAAAATCCTCTGTGCTCCACCTATTCATCCCTCCCTTCCTCCAACCCCTTGCAACCACTGATCTTTTTACTGTCTCCATAGTGTTGCCTTTTCCAGAATGTCATATAGTTGGAACCATACAGTGTGTAGTCTTTTCAGATTGGCTTCTTTCACTTAGTAATATGCATTTAAGTTTCCTCAATGTCTTTTCATGGCTTCATAGCTCATGTCTTTTTAGCATTGAATAATATTCCATTGTCTGGATGTACCACAGTTTATTTATAATTCCCCTACTGAAGGACTTGGTTGCATCCAGGTTTTGGCAATTAGGAGTAAAGCTGCTATAAACATCTGTGTGCTGGTTTTTGTGTGGACATAAGTTTTTAATTCCTTTGGGTAAATACCAAGGAACATGTTTGCTGGATCACGTGGTAAGAGTATGTTTAGTTTTGTAAGAAACTGTCAAACTGCCCTCCAAAGTGGCTGCACCATTTTGCATCCCCACCAGCAATGAATGAGTGTTCCTGTTGCTCCACATCCTCACCAGCATTTGGTGTTTTGGATTTTGGCCATTCTAGTAGGTGTGTAGTGTATCTCACTGCTGTAGCTCCCAGTTTTTGAGCACCTATTGTGCCAAACAACATGGTGGTACTTTTATGTACACTGTCACATTTAATTCTCACCAAAACTCTTAAAGTCGGTGTCGTTTTCTTACTTTACTGGCGAGGAAAGGAAGGCTCAAAGAAGTTACCTGATCTGATCAGGTAACTCGGGGTCTCCTGACTCCCAATTTGGAATTCTCTCCACTCTGCCACACTGGCTTCAGGGTTGGGAACAACTGTTTTCTCTTATTTTTCAATAAAATAATTTACCAACTGGCAAATATCTACCTACCAAAAGGTCTTTGAGGCCTTCTGTAAAGTGACGTTTGATCTTATCGCCTATGACTTTCCTCCTGTTCATTAAACTAGAGTTACACTCACCACAGTGTCTCTCCTAGTTCTTCCACATCTCGTGTAACATACCTCGCTCTTCCACTCTGGGGTTTTTCTACTTGCATTTCCCTCTGCTGGCACACCCCTCCCCCAGGCCCTCACACGGCCGCCTCTCTCAATAAAGTAGTACCTTACACCCCTCCAGTTACTCTCTGTCTCAATGCTCTGCTTTATTTTCTTCGTGGTACTTACCACTATCTGAAATTCCCTTACTTGTTTAAGAATATAAACTCCAAGGAGTCCAGGACTATGTTTTGTTAATGGCCACGTCCACGGTGTTGAGATGAGCGCCTGGCCCAGAGACTCAATAAATCTTTGCAGAATGAATAAATGAATGAAAGAAAGAAATCCAATTCTGTCTCCCATTCAGTTGTGCTTCCCCGGTTTGCTTTTTGAATCAGTTCCTCTTCTTGCAGCTGCAAAGCTCTGTGTGTGTGGGTGCTCGTGTCTTTCATGGAGGCAAGTAACACATAGAATAGTAACCTGCATTGCCCCTCTGCCCTTCCTGCTTGCATGCCGAACAGCAGAGACCTGGGGAAACAGTCTTTGGTGGCAGTAAGAAGCAGTGATCTTCCTGCCTGTGACAAATGCACTGCTTTTTAGTTGTGGGGCAGGTGTTGGGAAACATCTGTCGGTTTCTCAAAGCTGAGCTCTGGATGAGAAGGGAAGAGGTAGGGCTGGTGGGTTGGCAAACCCCCCTCTCTCTTACTCTCTCTGCATGCCACCCAGGCCGCCCAACTTGCTGTGGTGTCATGGCAGCACACCTGAGGGCAGTGGTGCTGGGTCAGAATTTCTCCTTGCAGATTGCTCTACAGTGCCTGGAGGAGAGCAAAGGATGAGGAGAAGGGCTTCCTTGAAGAAGAGACCTTCACCTCCAAACCTACCCCAGGACTCAAATAACTGGGTCAAATGGTCGTGTTTCTCCCGGTGGAGACCTCCTGTAGCTGTTGGAGGTGGAGGGAGGGAATGCCAAGAACTGAAGTGGCTCTGAGTGCATGAGGATAATATCAGCCACATAGTCAAGGGCAGCATAGAATCGTGGGCAGGACATGGACGCTGGGAGCCTGTGGCCTGGGTGTGAATCCCAGCTCGGCCTTTTGTTAGCCACATGACCTTGGGCAAACACTTGAGCTCTCTGCACCAGCTTCCTCATCCTAAAATTGGCCAGAGAATAGAACCTACCTCAGGGCTGTCGTGGGGATTAACTAAGTTAATATTTATCAAGTGCTTAGAACAGTGACTGGCACATGGTAAGCACTACATTGTAAGTACTATTTAACTATTTGTTAAATAAATAAAAATTATCACCAATAGACCTCCCATGTGGATGATATTATGCAGCTT
This sequence comes from Ceratotherium simum simum, assembly GCF_057802395.1. Classification (NCBI taxonomy): domain Eukaryota; kingdom Metazoa; phylum Chordata; class Mammalia; order Perissodactyla; family Rhinocerotidae; genus Ceratotherium; species Ceratotherium simum. Next base: position 34,118,371 of record NC_141927.1, on the reverse strand, counting down.
GTATAGCATTCTCCCATGTATGAAGCCATTTGATCCTTTCCCTGTAACGGTGGGGAGAAGTGAATTGGGTTGTACTGGGGACCTAAGTTAGATAGGTCCTTTATAGACATTGTATTGTTGGATCTCTTTTAAAATCCAATCTGAAACTTTTTGTCTTTTTATTGGTGAGTGTGTTAATTTGCTGTGGCTTCCATAACAAAATACCACAGACTGAGTGCTTAAACAACCAAAATTTATTTTCTCACCATTCTGGAGGCTGTAAATCCAAGATCAAGGTGCCAGCAGGATTGGTGTCCTCTGAGGCCTCTGTCCTTGGCTTGCAGATGGTCACCGCTTACTGTCTCTTCACATGATTGTCCCTCTGTGCACACCCCCTGGTGTCTCTTCCTCTTCTTAAAAGGACACAAGTCATATTGGATTAGGGCCCACCATATGACCTTATTTAATCTTACCCCTTTAAAGGCCCTATCTCCAAATACAGTCATATTTGGAGATAGCAGGTAGCAGGCAGTAGGGTTTCAACATATGAATTTTGAGAGCAACACACTTCAGCCTATAACAACCCCTTTTGTTTGCTTCATTCTGATTATTTGGTTTCATGCCTTCCTTCTCCTAAAGAGCTGCACAATTAGAATTACTTTTTTAAGTGAAAAGCACTAAACTAACTTTTATTAAAAATTTTTTGAGACTCTCATGACAAATTTTGAAACAACCAAAGATATTCCTGGGGTGCTGCAAAATCCTATCTGAGAATCACTGCTTTCTGGACAGGTAGGAAGGAAATAGACAATACAGATATCAGGGGAGGTATAGTTGCAACTGTTGAGTGCTTCTTATCTGCCAAGCTAAATATATTGCTCAAGAGAACAGCAAACACTCTAGTATTCTTGTTGAGCATGTTGTCTAAGGTCACACAGTTCTTAAACAACAGTGTTGGTATTTGAACCTGGAGTCTATCTGACACGTAGGTCCAGCTGCTGTCCACCACATCAGGCTGAAGCATGACTAGCTTTCATAACACACAACCATGTCTCTGTACCTGTTTGCCAGCCAATGTTCCCATGTGTGCAAAACTTACTGGGAAGCCATCCAACACAAGCCCTACTAGATGGTCCACTGTAACAAGGTGAGAATAGTACTCTCCTTTTGAGGAGCTGCTTCTATGATTTTGGTGGTGGGCTGACAATTAGACCCTGCCCTCCAGCCACAGGGGTGGGCCCATAACCTAGATCAGGCCAATGACAACATCATATCTCTGTGTCTACAGTGAGTGATCCAGGGGTGGGCAAGGGACACAAGCTGGACCAACCTGAGTCTTTCTTGAGGATTTAAAAAACTGAAGCTAGAAGAGAAAATCCTCTCTTTCCTTCTGGGAGTGGGAGGGCAGAGCTGATGAGATGTGGATTTGGGGTCCTGGAGGCCAAGCGCTCTGCCACGTGGAGAAAAGAATCTGCAGAATGAGAGAGTGAAGCCAACACGCAGAGAAGCAGAGGCATGAGATGGAGAAAGAGAATCCTGAAAGCATTACTGTCCCTGGGTTCAGCCCTTATTGATGTCACATGTTACCTTTTTTGGGTTGTAGAAATTGTCTCTTTTGCTCTGTTAGCTTGGGCTGGGTTTCTGTCCCTTATAATTGGGAACCCTGACTAAAATGCCAACCTCTGAGTAGATCCACATGAGAGGCGGCTGTAGTGTGGTGTGACGAATGTGGGATGTGCATTCAGGTGGTCGGGTATGAGTTTGGCTCTGATATTTTGTAAAGTACTTGATTTTGGAAAAAACAATTTCTTACAATGTTAGTTTTATTTAGTTGTAAAATGTGGATAATGATAATACATGTTCTGTTTACCACCTAGAGTTTTTTTGAAGATAAACTGAGGTAAAACATGTGCGAGGGAAACATTACAGAATTTTAAGCACGAAGTCACTAAATAGGGACCTTCTTCAAGACTGCAGTGCATTTCTCACATGCACTCTGGCTGCATGTGAGAAACTTCTGCCATAGAAGACCAACACTCAGTGACAAATTACCAAACATTTGAGGAAAGCCATTTTCATTTCATCAAAATGAAAGAGAGATGATGAACAAAACAAGTTCTTACATAAAAGGAAACATAAGTAATAGGGTCATCACTACAGGCCTTTAAAATAATTATACTTAATATCTTTAAGGAGATAAAAGAGGACATTATATTCATGAAACAAGAACAGGAAATTATGAAACAAGGACAAATTGTTTTTACAAAAGACCAGTTAGAGAGCTTAGAAATGAATGATATAATTGCTGAAGAGCAGAATGGATACAGCCAAATATTTATTAAGAGAACACCAGGTGCTGGATGCTGGGGATACAACGATGAACAAAAGCAGACATGGTCAATGGATGCATATACTTACTAATGAGGAGAAAAGGTGTTTGTAAAATGACCACTCCAACAAATGTAAAACTGAATGTGATGCTAGAGAGCCTGTGATGGGTGGGGGTGGGGTTTTACCTAATTAGGGAGGTCAGAGAGAGCATCCCCAAGGAGGTGACAACTGAGTTGAGATCTCAAGGATGATTGAGAGCTAATCCGGCAAGAAGGGAGGGTGAGAGTTCCACGTTGAGAGAGCAGCCTATATAAATGTGCAAATAGGATAGAATGAAGGAAGGCCAGGGTGGGTGTGCCCAGGAGAGAGAGGGGAAACCTTAGAGAAGCTAAGGTTGGGAAAGGGGCAGATAGGGGAGCAGATCATACCAATAGAGAGCCATCTTAAGACTGGACTTTAAGCAAACTTTTGTCAGGAAGCTAGGAAAAAAGTCCTTTCTGGCTAAAAGGACTTTAAAACCTTCCTCCCATAACCCAGCATACAGAATAGTTTTGCTCAGAGAGAAGATGCGGCCGTCAGGTTTGAGAAGGAGAGTTTTGTTATCACATAGCTCACAGTCAGCATTTCTGGAGCACAGGGGGAAGTGAAACTACCCACAGAAATCAAGGGACAATAACACAGAGGGATTGGGCAACTGGGGTGGCAGATGGAAGTTACGCCGAATGGAGGCTGGTTAGCCACTGTGGAGCCATGTACACACTGAAGTTAAACAGAGCCCAGGCAGTGGAGAGGGCAAAGCAAAGCAACCACAAAGCAGCAGATAGCACATGAGCAAGGAGGGAGGCAGGGAGGTAGGGAGACAGAGAGAAGGGGAGGGGGTGGGGGTGGGAGAAAGCACACTTAGTTAAGATGCCTTTTCAGTTCTCTCTTCCAGTTCCCCTGAGGCTTTGCTGGCCTAGTGTCTGCTCCTCAGGTTTCTATGAACTTCCTTTCAAGGTTTTGCTTGTATTCTTACAACGAACCCCTTTTTAATCTCCTGAGAAAGGGAAGAAAAATAAGGGGAATGACAACTCTTTCATACTTATAGACTGCTTTGTTCGCAGTGGATAAGTCAAGTCTGAGATTTATAACAGGGGTCTTCAAAGAAGAGGCTTAATGTTCTAGCCTGTCAGCAAGGGCTAGAAGCAGAAGAAAATTTTTCCTGGACCATAACCATTCCCTTAGATGGTTAAGAGTTATCTTTAGGGAAAGAAGAGCAATTGAAATTGGATAATCTTATAGCCTTTATAGTCAGCTGTGTGCCACTATGTTTGGGACTCTGTGTAGTGTTTGGTTTTCACTACAAAGTGTGAGTTCAGTCATTATAACAACCTTTTAACATCCTCATGAAGACACTAAAAGATCTTTTTAAAGTATTGCTATAGAAAAGCATTTTTAAATATCTATATATAGATAAACGAGAATGAGGTTTGGTAGGAAGGAAGTATTTGGAATGACACAGTGATGTAAGGATTGGTTGCTCTCTCAGGATTGGCTGATTTGTATATGAGAGATGTGCTCCTGGTGAGCCCTTTGCTGTCTCTAATAAAGGGCTAGCTCTGGGAGGGCAGTCTCTCTCTGGCCAGTGAGCTTTTTAAGATGTCAAAACATAAAATACAGAAAATTAAAAAACATGATTAATATAGACATTTTTGAAAAGTGTACCTGGATTGGTTCTTAAAGTCAAGATTTTGGAGACCAAAGTGGGCAAAACCAGATGAGCAGTTCCTCTTAAACAATTCTGTCTTTATTGCTTCAATCAGGGTCTAGACAGGAAAACAGAAACCAACCTAGGTATTTCAAACACAGGATATTTAATACTACAAAAAGGGTATAGATTACAAAGATCTTAGAAAGTCGAAGAGCAAAAAAGGAGAGATGAAGGTAATTCAGAGATATCTAGATGAAGGTAACTCAGAGCTTATCTAGATGAAGGCAATTCAGAGATATCTGGATGAAGGTAATTCACAGATAACTAGATGAAGGTAACTCAGAGACAATCTAGATGAAGGCAATTCAGAGATATCTAGATGAGGCAATTCAGAGAAATCTAGATGAAGGCAGTTCAGAAAGGATCTAGATGAAGGTAATTCAGAGATTATCCAAGGCTGAAGGACAACTTGGTGGTGATGGCGTTTCCAGAACCTAAGATCATAGAGGGTGGATCACAGTTTCAGAAGCTGGAATAATGGAAGAAATGCCATTAGAGGAAGGAAGGAAAGAAAGGGGAGTGTATGGACAGAGAGAGAGAGAGAGAGAGGGAGAGGGAGAGAGAGAGAAAGGAACAAAGACATTTCCCCTCGTCTCATATCTTGATTCTCCTGCCAGTTGGGCAAAACCTAACAGGAAACCCACTGCCAAAGGAAGCTGGGAAATGTAGTTCGCAGACTCCCAGCGCCATTACCCTAGGAGGCCATTGTGGGACTGAGAGACAACAGGCAAAAAACTGCCACACTTAACAAAGCTCAATTTTGTTTGGGGCAGTTTTGTAATGAGCTTTACAATTACTAGTTATTATTATGAGGCTATTGTTCTAGTCTCAACAGATCTTTCAAGGAATCACTTTGACGCACACTTTCCTCTAAATTAATCGGCAGTTTGACTAATCAGCATGATTGTTTTAGGCCAAGCTACTCTAAAGAAGACATATAAATAAGTTTTCTAGAATTATTCAAATGAAACAAAAGTGAATGTGTACACAGAAGTTCTTGGCAGTAAAACTCATCATAGGAAAAGAAAAAAGACACCTGAAAACACTCTAGGTGTTTAATAAAAGGTGATGAGCTAAGAGAATTTAAGTGCATTATTTTGACTACTATGTAGCTATTACAAACAATAAATGTTGTTACTATGTAACAAACCCCTTTTTTCAACCAATATGTATTGAGCACCTTGAATGTGCCAGGCCCTGTGATTAACGATAGACATAAAAAGACGAGTGAGACACGGTCCCCTGTTCTTATGATGCCCATAAGCCCATGGAGGTGACAGCCTTACAAACATGAAAAAGAGTTTACAAATTACATAAGAAATTAGAATGGCGAATTTTTATGTATACAAATTTTCTATAATGAACATGTATTATATGTATAATAAAAGTAATACATTCTTATAATACAGTTTTTTACAACTATGTAGAATATATATAATTATTGGAAGAGAGTACAAGAGTGAAAATAGTTGTGTTAGGATAATCCTACTGTGATGGCTAGTTTTGTGTGTCCACTCGGCCAGGCTATAGCACCCAGTGATTCAATCAAACACTAATCTAGGTGCTACTGTGGAGATATTTTTAAGATGTGTTTAATATCTACAGTCAGTTGATCTTATGTAAAGGAGGTTACTCTTGATAATGTGGGTGGGCCTCATAAAATCAGTTGAAGGCCTTCCGAGCAAAAACTGAGGTTTCTAGGAGAAGTTCTGCCTCAAGGCTGCAGCATTAACTCCTTCCTGAGTTTCCAGCCTGCTGGCCTGCCCTACAGATTTCAGACTTGCCAGCCTCCACAATCATGTGAACAATTCCTTAAAATATACCTCTATATTTCATATATACATATTACACATACACACACACGTGCACATACACCTGCATACAAATATATCTCTTGTTGGCTCTGTTTCTCTGGAGAACCCTGACTGATAAATCTACTAAACTTTTTTCATTTAGACAGTCCTTAATTTGATGTTGGTTTTATCCTACATAATTTCTTTATAGCTTCCTCTGTCCTTACTGTGCCTGGACTCCTCTTTATCTTTTCTCAGCCCTCCAACAACTTCTACCTACAGTTGACCCACAGATTCCTGAAGCCTGTCTGTAGAGCCAGAATCTAATGGAGATGAAGGCCAGGATGTGTTAGCTCACATGCTTTCTTTTTCCCTCTAAACTAGCTACTGAGCAATGCCAGAGGCCACTCTCAGTAAAGGCCAGAGCAGCCCATGAATGCCTGCATCAGCCCTTTGTTAGACCCCAGAGGGTTGTGCTCCCATCAAGGGAGGGCTGCCCATCATGGACAGTCTTTAAGATGACATAGAGCAGTTTGGCTAAGACTAACACAGAAGTCCCAGAAACACTGCTTAGCGCGCCACCTTTGGCGTTCTTCCATCTCCACCCTGCCTAAAAGGGGATTGGGGAGTGAATTCAGTTCAATTCTTCAGCCTAAAGAATAGTCTGTATTTTATTTTATTTTTTGTGAGGAGGATCAGCCCTGAGCTAACATCTGCCAATCCTCCTCTTTTTGCTGAGGAAGACTGGCCCTGGGCTAACATCCACGCCCATCTTCCTCCACTTTATATGGGACGCTGCCACAGCATGGCCTGCCAAGCAGTGTGTCCGTGCCTGCCAGGGATCCGAACCGGCAAACCCCGGGCCGCCGCAGCGGAGCGCGCGCACCTAACCACTTGCGCCACTGGGCAGGCCCCCATAGTCTGTATTCTTGAGAGGTTTGTTGTTAGTGCTGCTGACCCTGTATGCAGCAGAGCAGAACTCTGTCTGGTCTTTTTGTGCCATCCTCCCCTCTTCCAGTGCTATGTCAGACAATGCTCTGCTGCAAGTCATAGGGTTTGCATGGGCAATTTTTTCAGAAGTGGGTGGCCAGGTCCTTCTTCCTAGTCTGTCTTAGTCTGGAAGCTCTGCTGAAACCTGTCCACTATGGATGACCCTGCTGGTATTTGACATACTCATGGCATAGCTTTCAGCATCACAGCAACATGCAGCCATCACAGTGTGACAACCAATAGATGGTGGTGTGGTTCCCTCATGGGGAGAGGAAGCTGGGCCATGGGGGTGAGAGTGCTGAATCTTAACCACTAGACCACCAGAATGGGCCTCTTGAGAGGTAGCACCATCCAAAGGGTGCAGGCTCTGGGGACAGAACATTGGATTCCGTCTCAGCTCGACTACTTTCTGGCTGTGTGACTATATCCAAGTCACTTAACCTTTCTGTGACACAGTTTCCTCATCTGTAAAACGGGGATGGTATTAAACCAAACCTGCAGGGTTGTGGTGAAGATGTCAAATATAATACGTTAATTTTCTAACACATAACAGTGGTCGCACAAATGGTGATGCAATTACTATAATATCCTTCAGGATGAGGGTGGACTTTGGAAAAGAGTTTTGACATGTTGGCCACCTAAGAAGCAGATACTCTGGTCCATGCCCACCTCCTAGATCTGGCTGAGGGTAAAGAAATTATTCCTTCAAAGCACACTGAACCCTCAAAAGAAACATGGATTTTTACCATCATTTAATATCACTACCATGTTAGCAGAGAATAATAGATTAATCAACTTTACAAATAAGTAGAGAAAATTTACCATCACAGAGAAATTTTGTTTTTTTAGCTTTCCTCTTTTCCCAGAAGGTATGTAGAAGTAAATAAATAGCCTCCTTCCCCTTCCTCCCTCAACTTGTCACCTTATTTATAGTTATCTTGGGCAGGTGGGTAGGTGCCTGTTTGCACTACAATAACCAGATTCTTCTAGGCCAAGGACTCAGTTCTAGTCAGTTTTCAAGGACCAGCCTGTGGATTATCCACTTAATGAAGTATCTGCCAGGAAAGTTTTAATCCCAGCCTGGCTTTCTCGTAGCATCCCCCTCTCCCTCTCTCCCTCCCTCAGCCCTCACTCAGCTGATGTGTGCTTAGGAAATGCAAACTAATTTTAAAATTCGCTGGAGCAAAACATGATTAGAATGGTTAAGTCTGCTGCCAAAAGTAAAATCAGCTAATGCATTCCATATATTTAGATTTCCAAAATTAAGTTGAAATGATGCTTAGTTCATACAAAGTTTGGGTTTATGCACATCGCCCCATACCTCTGCTGGTTGACCCTACTTTTTCTGGCAGTAATAAGTTTGGTTCTCTTGTAAATGGCATCACCTTTTCCCTATCGCAGGGCAATGTTTTTACGTTACCTGCTGAAAGTGAGGTCATAAGCCCTGTTCAAGGTGGTGGAGAAGTAACTCAGTGTTGGGAAGGAGGGCAAGACAAGAGACACTTGCAGCTCTGTCTAAACCAAGGTCCTCCTATTCTCTCTCTCTCTCTTTTTTTTGGTGAGGAAGATTGGCCCTGAGCTAACATCTATGCCAATCTTCCTCTATTTTGTATGTGGGACGCCACCACAGCATGGCTTGAAGAGCAGTGTGTAGGTCTGTGCCTGGGATCTACTTAACCACTACACCACTGGGGTGGCCCCAAGGCTCTCCTATTCTTTAGCCCCCTCTACCCAGCCTGCCAGTCAATCAGGAGGCCAGCAGGGGAAGGGGCCCCCGTAAAACCAGGTGCTGGCACTGAAAGAGATACATTAAGGCTCTGAAGATATGTCACTGCCTTCGAAGAGCTCATAGTCTCTTTGGGGAGACAACATTTGTATAGCAGTATAACACATGTCACAAAATAAGATCAACTGCCAAATTTTTGTGGTAGAGACTAGAAGGAGAAACTCAAGAGAGAGATCATCAATGAGGACCGGAGTCCTCGTCACAATGGAGGAGGGACCTGAGTTAGAGTAGGCTAGATGGTGGGAAAAGGGAGGGCATTTCCATGAAGGAATCAACCTGAGTGAATGTGGGAATGTAGAAATGAGCAAGGCAGGATTGTGGGACAACAACAGACTGACTGAAACAGACGCACTATGGTAGGGAGTTGTGGGAAATACAGGTGTGTTAAGACTTTTAGTTGTGAGGAACAGAAAACAATCTGATCCACTTTAACAAAAAAGGGGTATTTATTTTAAGGGTACAAGGGAGTCTCCTGGGACTCGAGACAGGAGGAGCCCAGCTCATCACAACTGGAATGTGGACATATTAATACATTACATGGCAAATTTTTACCCTTATAATTTTACTCCTCTACATCTCCTAACTTATTTTTTATATTTTCTTAATTTTTTTCTCCTTAAGAAAGAGGCCCATTTGGATAACACATTTTGTACTTTTATATTTGCTTTCTCCTTCTGTTGACTAACTTTGGTACTTTCCCTTCCTTTAATATGTTATTTAGAAAAATGCCCCAAGCATCTTACCTTCTAGTCAACACAAGACTTCCTTGAAGTGGAATTGAAATTCAGCCTCTGTTTGAATGATGGAGAGCTCATAGCTTTGTAAGGCATCCCATTTCATTGTTAGCTTGTTGGGAAGTTCACTCTAAAATTATAATGATTTAATTGTACTACCCCTCACTTTATACTTCACATCAAAAGAGAGCTTTGAGTTTGTCACCCTTTTGCTCAAACTCCCCAAACCATGCCCAATCATCTTGTAAATTAAAAAAAAAATGGAGAAAAAAGAGGAATTTATTTTAAGGATACAAGGGAGTCTCATGAGACTCAAGGGATTGTGGAAAATCCTGTCAGGATCCCGGGGGCTCTTAATGCGTCTCTTGCCTCCACTTCTCTGCGACCTGTATCTGCTCTGGTGTTCTGTTGCTTCATTCTTACGGTAGATGAGAGCTGCCCGCAACATCTTGAGTTTCTCCTGCCCTTTCCAGCCCACTGGCAGTGATTCTGCCTCAATTCCAAATTCCTGGGAGAGAGAGAACCCCATTGGTCTAGGCCTGGTCCAATCAATTAGGACGGCGGAGGGTGTCACATAGCGCCAGCGAAATCATGGCTGCTGGCACCCCTCCTGGGGCAGGGGCTGGTGGGCAGGGGAGCCCTAGAGAGGGAGGAAAAGAGTTGGTTCACCGGGTGAGTAAGATTAGCTAAAACAGGCCTCCTGCCATTTGCTTCTTCCAGAGTCTTTGAGGAAAATCCGGTGAAAATATTTCAGTTGGCTGGCTTTCTAGAGGGTTACCTCACTTTCAGCAATTATTGAAAAATCCAGATATTTAAAGCAGAGAAATTGAGTTGTGACCACTCATTTCATAGAAAGGATTATTCACTTTTGAGGAGATTTACCAGGCTTTCTTTCAACTTTAAGTGATTCTTTCCCATTATGCTTCTAATTATGCTCATCTTCTCTGCAATGAATCTGCTTCCCTTGATTTGGGGACCTTCATTCACTGGGGTCCAGGATCCCTCCCCCGGCACCCTCCCTGTTGGGAAGACCTGAGAGGGAGCGTTGCTCACCACTTTTGGCCAATGGGTGCCCACTGGCTAGAAAGTGAGCTTCCTGAGGGCAGGGATAGGCCCTCAGTTCACCTTTACATGCATCCAGTATCTGACACAGTGCCTATCATGTAGCCATGCTAACAAATGCTCACTGAGCTGAATGAATGAAGCCAGTTTCCAGATAGACTCATAGCCCAGGAGTAGCTTAAGGAGAATGCAGCTCTATTGTTAGTAAGGGGAATAATAAGTCCCTTTCTGCAAAAACATTATATATGGCACTGCTTCTTCTAGTCCTGCCAGCAACATGTCTTAGTGTCTGAATGACCCCAACTCCTGTTTAGTCTCAGGGCACTCTTAGACTTGATCCACCTCAAATAATGCCCTGAGACCTTATTACATTCCCTTCCCAAAGGGGAGCTTTGCCGCAAGCAGACCCAGGTGCCACTGCCTCCCTTTGGGAAAGGCAGGAAGCAGGCTCCCGTGACCAGAGAGAAAAACCCCACCCCTCCATGGTGGCCTGGTGGATAGCAGGAGGACTGGCCACGCTCCCCCTGCTTTCACCCAGGCTCAGCCCTCCAGACACAGCCCCAGGGGAAAGGCTGTCCAGAGGATGGCCCACCCTGGCGAACTCCTCGCCTTGGACGAGGAGCAGGCGACAGATGAGACAAAATGAAAAATATAATGATGCATATTATATTAATCATCCTCCCTTTTTCTGACACAATAAATCTTCTCTTTAAACTCGTGGTGGTGATTGCATCATCTCCCTCTCTCCTCGAAACAGCACAGATTAAGATAAAGTGATAGTGCGGTGTCAAAGAGAGCTTTAGTGCCACACTTGGGATACAAAGAGAGAGGTTAATTTATCATCGCTGGGGAGAACTGACAGGAGAGAGATATACTACCGAAAGGGGATTTAGCACAGGGCCAAGAAACTTCACACTATTTTTACCATCTGTCACATGCTCTAATAAAGCAGGGCAAAATATGAAGAAAGGAAAAATGAACTATCAAACACTGATGTAATGCAGCCTATAAATCTAATTTAATTACTTTGCATGGAGACAGGTCCTCGAGTCTGTGTGAATATACTGGATTTTCTTGGCAACTTAACAACTAAGTGTTTTAATAACATCACACTATAATTTATTCTGCTTGAAACACAAAACCCCTTTTGTGAGAGTTTCATTTTTGAGAACTGTTAATTTTTTCGGCTAATGTCAAAACTGGCATAAATTCACATGTGAACTTGAAGTCTGACTGTGAAAAAGGCTTAGGTTACTGCATGCCTTTTCATTGTTTGGCACTTTCCCCCCTTCTGCATGCATTAGAAATAATTGGGCTTTGTTGATGACTTAGGTGAGGAGAGTTGTCTTGCAATTAGATTTTAATATAATGACAAAGGGTGTGTGAGGGGGAAAGCTTTGTAAAATATAAAGTGGTAAGAAAATGCAATGGGAAAAAAAATCCTCATCTTCCAGCAGGAAGCAAGCCCAAAGTACAGTATTCCTGGGACCAAGCTGTCCCCAGGACCATGAGAATTTCACTCTGGAGGATGTAAGATCTCAGGGCAAAAGGGACGCTAGGAACGCAGGTCTGCCCTAGAGGGAGCCACCAGGAGCAGAAAATAAATCAAAAATAAAATTAATATTCATTGGGTGTCTTCCCGAATTTGGATGCAGTTACAGAAATTATTGTTAATAATGAAAGCCATATATCAAAGGTTATAAAATTCATCTGTGCTAGGACACTATTTTTTTAGACTTTGTTCTGAACCATTAAAGATGACATATTGCATTTGTGTGCCTCTGTGTATAATAAGATACATTTAAGTCTGATTCTAACCTAAACTGGCAATTTTGGCATTGAACTCAAGTTCTTAAGTGGGGGCCGTGACACTGCCGTCCGGAGGAGGTCAGCTGAACCCATCCATTCTCCCATGACCTCACTCGTAGGGCAGGATGGATGGGTAATTAATTTGTTAGATCATCAGTGATTCATGTTGGGAAAGTAAAACTCCGAGCCTCTTGACAAATTCAACTGAAATCTAATGGGGGATAAAAAGATTAAAAAAAAAAACCAATTTCTTTCCCCCCCAAACCCCAAGCCCTCACACTAAAAGAAAACCTAAATGGAGAGATATACAGTCTGCTGAAGTTCATTTCTTTATTTCCTCAGCAACACTTAATAAATCCTTACTAAGTGGAAAGCTCTGTAGGACACACTTTGGGGGCATATGCAGCCTGGTAGCAGAGACATGTTGGACAGAAAAATGATCACAGTTTAGTACATTCTAAGAAAGTTTAACCTGGTGGGCAATATGGTGGAGTTCATGGAGAGGGCAGATGTGGAGCTGGTCATGGTATGGACTTTTGACAAAACAGAAGTGATTCATCTGGAAAATTCTAACAAGTGTTAGACCCATCAGGAAATTGACTACAATATTCATATTGTTGAATATTTATTGAACGCCACTGGTGATTTGGTATATGTGAAAAATCTAGACTGATTCCAGGGCCTTGAAACCAGGAAACTGAGGTGCAAAGTTTTCCAGAGAAGTGCTTTCAAATAAATTTCTCCTCATGCGTTTTTCTGCAGTTCATATTCCCCTGTTCAGACTTGGAAAACACTCAATTCTTGTGGTTTCTTGTTCTGTTGAATTTGTGTGGGAGAAAAATGTACAACCTTGAACTCTGAATGAAGCCCAGTGTGAAAAGTAGTGGTTTTCAGCTGTGCTATTTCAAATGCTCTCATTGGTATTTTTAAAGACTTCCCACATATTCGGTTACTGACCTGGGGCCTGGAAGAGTGAACATTAAGAATTAAAAAAAAAAAAATCAAACCACCAGCATTTACTTATAAAATGACTTGGTTATAGCCCAGCAATCCAGTTGCCTTAAAATTAGTGTACAAATTGAAAATTTGAAGGGTTTCTTTTTTGGCATTTTGATTTCCTCATCTGAAAAATGGGGATATTAATACCTACCTCCTGGGGTTGTTGTGAGGATTAAATGCGCCTGCATATGTAAAGCATTGAGCACACTAAAATGATGGCTGCAATTATTATTTTATTATTATTATTTTGATTTCGCTACCCCTCCTTCTCTTCCTCTCTGCGTTCCCAACCCCCTCCCACACCCCGTAAAGTAGTTTTTTTTTTACAGACTCGCCGGAATCCACTTCATTCAGCCTCCCCCTTCTGGCCCAGCTGCAGACTGCAGCCTTGTCACTTTTTTTTTTTTTTAAGTTACCTTCAAAATAGGAAATGTAAAAAAAAAAAATTATGTTGGGGTGGACCCGGGCTGTTTTCTGGAAATGAACCTTACTAAGGAAGCACTAGGCAGAAGCAAAAAGAGCACCGAACTCAGTGTGTGCTCGGTGGCAAAAGAAGAAACTGCAAAGGAGTCCATGTTCTCAGAAGCCTAGGAAAGTCTTTCCAATCAAGGGGGTTAGGCAGCGGGGAGCATCCCAGGAGCTAAAAAGCCAGCAAAATTTATGACATTATCTCCTTTAATCGGTAACTGTTAGCGAAAGTGCCCGACAGAAAGTGAACTTGACCTTTCATATAAAACAGTTGTACTTGAACTCTCCACGTTGCTCCGAGGCTCTTCATATTCTTCTTTTAGCAGGTACGTTGCTTTAACCTTGCTGGTCAAGATGACAGATCATTTACATGAAGAGATTATGCGGGAACGCTCCAGGTCTCAGCAGGAAGGGCATCAACGCCAGGTGGCTTGGGCAGCGGAGAGTGAGGACCTGAGAAGCCAACACCCCCATCTGAGAGGAGCAAGGTTTCAAGGAAACACCTTAAAACCACATTGGTCCTTGTTGTGGCATCTGAGAGGCGCTGGGACACGCTGAATTTTAAAAACTTGTCTCCATGCTCTTCCCAGTTGCTTGCTAATGTATGTTTTGCTCATTCACGTATTCACTTAGGCATCAAACGTTTGGGGCATCCTTATTGTGTGCCAAGCATCATGGCAGGTGCTGAGAACGCTAAGAAAGAACAAATTGGCCCTGCCCTCCATTGTATTGAGTAGAGGAAAAGACGCAGACACGAACTCCCTTAGCTATAACGTGATGTGAAAACCACTGTATGGTGGAAGTTCTGCAGGAGAGGAGGAGACCCTTATAGAGGAAAGGGGACAGGTTTCTGAGGGTATCCTTTGAGCTGGGGATAGAAGGATGAGTGTATTTGTCTCAGGTGTAGAAGAGGGAGAAATGTCATTTCTGGTGGAGGGCAGAGTGTAAGCAAATTTTAGGAGAGTGACTAGTGCACAGGAAAGTCAAACTGATCTTGACGGCTTAGGGGCAATAATAGTTTGTGATTCGCTGTTAGGTAAGGTGGCAGGCAGGCAGGAGGTGAGTTAAAGAGCCAGTGGATCTCTAGCTGCCCAGTTGCCTAGACCTTGTTCGTCAAATCCGTGGATCTGAGGAGCAGAGAGAATGGGAAGTTCTGTTGGGTTCTGCCCATTTGCATAAGCATTGGATCCAGAAGGTCTTGCGAATGTCATTTGACCTCCAGAAGGAGACTCGGAGGGTTGGTGGCCAAGCTTGGCAGTGTCCATTTGGACAAGGAAGAGTTTGCTTTGATGTGCCTGAAAGTCTCCTGTCATGGCCAGTGTATTCCTGCTAACCAAAGCAAAGCACTTTGTTGAAGCATCATCCAGGTATCCTCAGGGAAAGGTCATGACAGTAAACAGACATTTGTTGAATACTTTCCTGAGTCCACCGCTGTTCTAAGTGCTTCATTGAATCCTCACCAAAAACCTAGAAAAACCTATTATCATGTCCATTTTATCATGAAAGAAACTGAGACCGGTGGGGTCACTTGCCCAAGGTCACGCAACTAATAAGTGGCCGAACATCATTCTGTCTGCCCCAGAGCCTGGATTCTCAACCAACTTCCTATATCCACCCAAGAAAGTGAAACTCCCACGACACATTTGCTAAGCTAGAGACTTCACTCATGTCCATCATCTCCTGACATCTCAGCATGACACTCTATGAAACAGGCATGACCTTCATTTTACAGATGTGGAAACTGAGGCTCAGAAAGATTAAGTAACTTACTGTCAAACAGCCAGTAACTGACAGGTGTGGCACTCAAACTTAGATATGCCTGATCTCAAAGCTGATGTCCTTTCCACTCTACCATGCTGAATTGCCAAGGAAGATTCTCACCAGGTGCTGCTCCTTTTTCTGCCATTCAAGAAGGCAGGTACTGACAGTGCATTTCACTGAACAACTGTTTCCCTTGTGAATGACCATCCAGGAACCCCCTCTCCACTCCCTGCCTGGAATGCAAGGCCAGTCTTTACTGCCAAGATGGTATATTCTGGACATGGGTGATTTCACCCCCCAAGCTTCTTCCCCAATATGGTAGAGCCAAACTCCATGCAGTTACTGTGGATGGGAGTGAGTCATATATACAGGGGTACCTTATTTTAAAAGGACTCAAGAGCCAAAGTAAACTAGAGTTGTTCACCTTAGAGAAGGAGCATTCATATAGACTCCCATTAAGTAGGCAATTCCTATAGTGTATCTAGAGCAGGGGTCAGCACACATTTTCTGTAAATGACCAGATAGCAAATATTTTAGAGTTTGTGGGACATATAGTCTCTGTCACAACTATTCAGGTCTGCACATTAGTGCAAAAGCAGCCATAGACAACACATAAATGAATTAGCATGGCTGTGATCCAAGAAACCCTTATTTATGGACACTGGTATGTGAGTTTCACATAATTTTTATGTCACGAAATATTATTCTTCCTTTGAATTTTTCCAACCACCAAAAAATGTAAAAACTATTTTTAGTTCACAGGCTGTACAAAAACTCACAGTGGGCTGGGTTTGACCCATGGGTTGTAGTTTGCATGGTTTGGTTTATAAAATTTTTATTATGTACTTGTTAGGAAATCTAGTGTGTAAATCAAAACACAAGATATATCCCTTGTAAACTCTTTAAATACTTGTCTACTTTTCTGGAAAAATAATGCTTCCTTTAGTTGAGTCCTCTGAATATACTTGCATCCTGGAGCACACAGAAAGACAAAGATCATACTCTGTTGAAGATAAGTTGACATTTTCCACACAAGACAGACTGAAGATGAATTTACAGCCATGTTTGGGAATCTGACCGTTTGCCTCCAAGACTTTGTTCTACAGAAACGTTCTGACTGGGGTATTCATGACTCTAGATGAAGTGTTGTCTGGCCAATCGTTAGACTGACTTGCAATATCCCCCTTCATATCAAATCCCTTGTTTTCTCATTAAGGACCTCATACTCATTTTCAAGGTTTTCCTCTACCTTTTTAAATCAAGATTGGAAAGATGCCCTCTCTGAAAGTCGTTAAGTAGTTCTTGGAGGAGCTGCAGCAGCCCTTTGGCTG
Source organism: Ceratotherium simum simum (assembly GCF_057802395.1). Taxonomy (NCBI): domain Eukaryota; kingdom Metazoa; phylum Chordata; class Mammalia; order Perissodactyla; family Rhinocerotidae; genus Ceratotherium; species Ceratotherium simum. The sequence goes on along the minus strand of NC_141927.1, from coordinate 34,101,578 downwards.
TCAAACAGCGAGCTCCCACAGCTGAAGGATCGAGGTCTTGAGACAGCTCAAAGAAGGAGCAAAAATTGGAATTTGGGGGTGTGTGCAAGAGAACAGTCCCTCTGAAATCCTTTCCAGTGCCACTTTCTTCTCTCCAGTCTCTGGTTTGCCTTGAGGGTTGGCATTTTCTCTAGAATTCAGTGGGAACTGGAGTCCGGGTTCCCGAGCAGTGGTTTTGCTGCCTCAGCATTGAGCCCCAATCCCCTCATCCCTCTTTTGCCACTGTTTCCTTATTAAATTGAACGAGCAGAGAATATGAGCCTTCTTGGTCTCTGGTGTCCCTGGTAAAGACTTGTCCTTGTTCTGCTGGTATGTGTGGGCGGGGCCCAAAGTGTTGAGGGAAGAGACGTGGAGCCCAGACACGCCCCTCTATGTGCTGACCCTGGAGGACCAGGCTGCTGTACTGGGGCACGGAAGGCCATGCTGGGCTGCTCTGGGAAGCGGCCCACCAACTTCTTACATGCCTCCTTCCCAAAAAGAAGACCCATAACTCACTGGCCGCAGCTGGAAGGGCTGCCACAGGGGCCTGCTCTTCTGGGCATTCTGTCACTGCGGTAGGAAACCCAATCTATGCCTTTCACAAGGATGGCAGCTTGGATTTATCCCCCCACCCCACCCGCCCTAGGGGAAGGCTGGCCAGGGGATTTATTTCAGGTCAGAATTTGATTTTGTAACTGGAGCTTCTCTTTCCTTTGGGTCCCACTCCTGTCTCTGCCCTGAGATGGATTGTGCTGAGGGACAGGCAGGTGTGGTCTGGTGCAACAGGACCGAGTGACGAAAGATTCGAGCCCCAGGTACAGACTCAGGGTGTGGCTAACACAGTGTGGGAAGGATGACTCCCCCTGGCTTCAGTGTTGCACTGTACTCAGGAGCCCTGCACATAGATGGGGGTAGGGTGGGGATATATAAAGTTCCCAGATCCTGGCTACATGTGGGTCGTGGGTGAGATGGTTGTAGCAGCAAGTAAGGAAGGAAAGGCTGCCTTTTGTTACACTCCCCTGCCCCAAGTCCCTCTTCCTCTGGATGCCCAGGGCCTGCATGCCTTGAGAAATACCAGAAGGCTCCCCGATCAGTTAGCCAATGCCACAAAGACGCTGTGTAATAACTACCCCAAACTCAGTGGCTTCAAATAACAATCACTTATTCTCATGACTCTGCAAGTCAGCTGGAGTTGACTGGGGCTGGGTGAATCTAAGTTGGGCTTTGCTGGGCTACTTGGCTCTGTTCCATGTGTCTCTCATCTTCCTCATGGGACCAGTGGACAAGCCTGGACATGTTCTTCTCATGGTGACCCCAAAGTACAAGAGCACAAGTGGAAATACTCAAGGTTTCTTGGCCAAAGCAAATCACATGGCCAAACCCAAAGTCAAGAGGCTGGGAAATAGGACCTGCCCCAAGTTGGGGAGGGCACTGCCAAGTTACGCGGCAAAGACCCCAATACAGTGAAAGGATGCAGAATCAGGGCCCCAAACATCATCCATCATACTCCCCCCACCAAAATTATCTCCCCCCAAAGACCTTTGACATGGCTTAAAATCCCAGCTATTAAAATTACTCCTTTGCATTAAAATATTGTCCGCATAAGGCCCCTGTGAGGGTAGGACATTTATGTACTCCTTACTCTTCAGCAGCATCAGACAATTAGCCAGCAGACAAAGGGGCTCTGAGGGAATGGGGCTCAGGTCAGTCACGTTTTGCAGGGCAAGTTGGACCACAAGAGGTGGGTGGGCCAGAGTCACCCTGCCCTTCCTTTCTTGTCCTTTGAACCTGCCCACCCTTATTTTCACCATGTTATGAGAGAGCTACAGAAATTCTTCATCTGCCCAAAGAAACATTAAATCATTTTAGGGGGCTAGAAAATTCCTAGGTTGGAAACATTCAGAAAACAGCAGTTAACTCTGTAGGAAACACGTCCTTGGCTTCTCAGTGATGTCAGAATGTTTGTCTCTTTTTGTCTCTGTTTGGGCACATGGACCACGTGAGGATGGGTGGGTGGCTGAGTGGGAGTGCGGAGGTCTGTGTTTGTATGCATGTGCGTTGTGTTCATGTTTTTGCCAATATGCCTGTCTCAGTCACGCTCAGAAATCTGTCTTCTAGGCTGTGAACAGAGGGAGGTTTTCATTATTAGACAATATTATTACCAAATAGTTTAAAAAAAAAATGAGTTAAAAGGATCGGACTCCTTCCAAACACACTTAATAAGAGAGAGATGTGCATGTGCGTGCGTGTGTGTGTGTGTGTGTGCATTGGGCACTGTGTGCTGTGTATCATGTGCAGGGGGTGGGGTGTAAATAGAGAGATGTCTTTCACCCCACAACCTCTCAGATTCTATTTCTGCCAGTAGTAAAATGAATTTGGTAAATTATCTTAGAAATTACACAATTGTAGACAAACTGCATGTCTTAATTAATTACATATTACTTCTAATAATAGGCTCTCTCTATATACATATCCATCTATATGTAATTTTTAGTCTATTTAGTACCTGGTATTGCCAATCTTTTTTTTCTTAAGGTGGGGGAGGGGGAGGAAGGATTGGCTGATGTTCTTTTGCTCGCTTTAATGCAGTGACTCCTTCTGTATTTAAATTCAGTTGTAGTTCATAGCCGGGTAGATTGGTTCCTGGTGAGTACACCACCCCCTGGTGCCATCCCCTAAAAAACCTCAGAGCGTGTATGCATAAAAGAGATGGTAGATTAGGTTACTGGGAAAGGAAATGTACAAATGTACCTTTGCAAGAAGATTAACTGATGGTAGCAGCAAGTTGCTGATGAAGGCAGTTTGTGTAAGAGCAGGCCCTGCCTGCCAGGGCCCATCTGTCTCTGCTGTCATTCTCTCCCTGGCTGCCTGTGCAGCCGGCAAGCGGCCCTGGGCTCCCTGTGTCTTCCTCCTTCCTCTTTCTCCTCCCTCAGTGTGAATGCTGCCTCACTGGGCCCCAGAGGCACGAGCTTCCCCGTGGAGGGGAGTTAGGAAGGAGCTGATAAGGTAGGGGTTTTCTGTTTGTTCATCAGTCTGGGCATCAGTTTCCTTAGTGCCTTTTGCAGTCTTACAGAGTCCCGAAGCCTTCCTCTGGCAAACATGGGCTGTGCCCTTCTTGGCCACCACTCATCCTTGGTCAACGTTGCAACCAAAAGCTCCTCTCAGGAAATCGTGGTCTCCCCCATGCCTCTGCGAGCTGGTGAACTCAGGAGGCAGGGTGTTAAGACCCGCTTACATTTTAGGCCTTTTCAGATTCGAGTTCTCTGATGCAGACACAGCATTAATAATATATACGTTACGAGTAAATATACAGCCCAAAGGGTTGGCATCTAAGAAGCAATTCTTTGCTATTCCTGAAGCCTCCCGCCAGGGTGCTACCCAGTTCTTTGGTTTTGCTTCTCTTAAACTCCCTCTACACAGGTGCACACACACACACATGCACACACACTCTCTCTCAAACTCACACACGTGTGCACACACATGCACACATATCCCAGTCTCATTCCACACCCCCCAACTCCATCTCCCTCTCATTAAAGGCAACAACAACTACCAACCTCACCAAACCCTCTCTAAGCTAAGTTATACTAGCCTACCTCTCACACCATATTGTGTGTAATTATAAAAACTAGTGAGATGGACAAATATACGATGAAGTTGTGCCAGCACTGGGTATAGTGTGGAATTACCTTCTTACCCAGGAAGTGGGAGCCCTGATACCAGAAAGTACCTGGGTATTTTGAAGACATGAGATTTAGTACTATGGCTTTCACAGTTCTTGGCAGGGACTCAACTCTTTCAGGTGGAGGTAACTTTTCCGATGATCAGAGTTACTTGCTAAATAAGCTAATTTATGTTTACAGGAGAGTCAGTGTCCTTATTAACACCTCCAAGTTCAATGGCCTTACAAAGAGACCCCTTTGTCATGCTGTGTGTGTTTAGGGTGGGACCTTCTTAGAGGCTAACCTTAGTCAGCTGTTTCTGGTTTTATGGGGGAGGAGGTCCACTTTGTCTGTCGGTGAGTCCCAGTCTCTGCAGTAAGACATAGTAGCATAAAGGGTTTCACAGCGGTTTGTAGAATTATGTTGGTGAGTGAGCTCTTCCAATAGCTCCGTGGCCACACAGTCTGGGGAGCACTAAGCTGATGGGGAGTGGCAGGGGGAGTGAATGGATCCATGTTGGTTGCACTTCAGAAAGTTCCTGCTTCCTGAGAATAATGCAGCCTTCAGGCAACAGCTCTATCCTAGATGCTCATGACCCTTCTTCAGGTTTGCAGATGGTTGGACTGAGGCTTCGTCAGTGGCGTCCCGGGGTCAGGAGGCCCTGTGAGGAGCACCACGGAGGGCCAAAACCTGAGTCCTGGCTTCCAGGCTGTGCTCACCACGGCTGTGTTTGCTGTCGCCTTAGTGCCCTCATACGATTCTTCTGTTTTAACGCGAATGCATGCAAATAAAACAATGGTTGCTATTCCACAACCCACAAGACTTCTTCGTTGTTGAACATACCCCAGGAAGCGCATGCGTGCACTGAAGCTTGCGCGCACACACACGCACACACACAGAAGTTTTCATATTAGTTTCCTGAGTTCATGGATAAAGTCCAGAGCTGCCAAAGCTCCCACTACTTTGCCATGTCACACTAATAGCTTCCAGATCCCATCACATATTAAATTCATGCGGCTTCAGCGAAGCCATCTATTTAATGCAATTCGCTAAATGCCTGCGCAGCCCCGCTGACAGTGACATATTAGTTTTGCAGTCTTTTGCAATCTGATATCTCTGAATTTGCCACCGTACTAAAGATTTGATTAATGTGGTTCCATTTGGATGCAGTAATTGGCTGCGACTGTTGTAGAAAATAATCAGGCTTTCATTCCTTACAAGTGCACGGACATGCTAATGAGAGAGTGGGTTAATTAAGCCCGCGGCAGAAAGCGACAGTTACTGATGACTGTTATGACAAACCACCGACTCGGCATTTGGGAGCAGGACAGCAAATTTGCACTTTATGAAATTACAGGAAAACTAGGACATAAGGAATAAATAGTTACATCTGTTTGGTGAAAGGGGGAGAAGGGTGGGGAGAAAGAAGAGGGGCCCAAGAGAAGAGAAAAGAACAAGCGGAAGATGGTCTCCCCAAGAACAGAGCCCAAGCCACAGGATTCAAGCGCCCAGGAGAGAAGGCTCCTGTACTTCTGATGGTACTTGAGCAGAAAGATGCTGGCAGAATGTGACACACCCGATCCAGCACTTGGATACGGGACTTGCTGCAGAAGGACCAGCCAGTAACTCAGTTGCTTAGAAACAGAAAGAAATTTGAGGAAAGAGGAAGGTGAAGGGAGGGGGAGAGTGCACCTGTTTGGGGACTTCTCACCTGTGGCCCACACATGGATGGAGTGTGGGTTTTGGGGCGGTTACCTGGCTGTTTCCTCTTTCCCGAGAAGCTTGTCTATGTATGTGCATGTCTAGGGTGAATCAAATGCCCGGGTCTTTATTAATCCTTCAACTCACTTTTTCTCCCAAAACGGATTCCTGTTTCTGGATTTGACTCTCATAGCCAAACCCCGGTTTCCTTCTTTGCACTGGACAGGCTTTCTTTCAGTTCTGCTGGCTCCCCTCAGCTCTCTGCATTCTCTTCCGTGACTGGTGTCCCTTTCTTTGTCTTTCTAAGCCACTTAGGTCTCAAGAGACTGAGAATCTTGTTTACCCTCTGGGCTCCTGCCATAGGACAGGGACTCACAAACACGTCATCTCTCCCCAGCCGGCCCTGGGTCCCCAGGATTTCTCTGCTCAGACCTAGCATTAACTCCTTCATTTCATTTCAGTCTGCATCCATCTTTTTTTTGTTTTTCTTCCCAACCAACCAATATTTATTGAGTACCTATTAGATATAAATCTCTGTGCTGGGTATGAGGAGGAAACAAAAATGAATATAACTTGGGCCCTACCTTTCAGGAGCTTATAGACCGGTAGGGGAGAAAACCCACATATACAAGTCACTAAGAGAGATGAGTGTCATGAGATAAGAATTCAGATGGAAGGAGATGATGTCTGTGATCTCATATCTTATGGGAAGTTGATAGAAAAGGAGGCTATGAACATGTGGCAGAGAAAATAGCAAGAGAAAAATGTTGGAGAATGGGTGATAAGGATGTGTTTGGAGGAGAAACGGGAGACAGAGCTGGACCGTCATCTGGGGACAAATGGCAAAGAGTTTCCAATGCTCCCTAAGCAGCTCGGATTTGTTCTGCAAGTGATGGGGCAATATTGAATACTTTTTGAGTCCAGAATGTTATAATCAGAGGTGTGTTTAAGAGACAGCCTATTGGAGGCAGGGGTGTGGTGGAAGGTATAGGGCAGAGAGGTGTGGGAATAAACTGGAAGCCAGAGATCAGGGAGGAGTTCACCCTGGGTGTTCAGGGGAGGGTGGATGGGAGCTGGACAGCAGCAGGGCTGGGAGTGTGAACGGGAGTGGATCCTTCTCAGTATGGCAGTGCAATGCTCCTTGGCAGCTGCCCTCGCAAGCTTCTCTTGAGCTTAGAGCTGGGGAAAGAGGATTCCTGGAGGAAATTTCTGAGCAGAGCCAACTAATTTTCACTGGTGAACTTTCCTCTGATGGTGAGCATCTTCAGAAACATGAAAAGAAGAATTTACATTGAAGACTGGAACTCATATCTGCTTCTACATTTAAGAAATTGTGCAGCAGAAGGCTCCCTTAGATGGCAAGCTTGTTGAATACAGTTCAGTCCACAAAACCCAGTTTATGGATGACAGTTACAGGAAATCCACTGTCAAATTGTAGGAGGGTGTCTATACATTGGTGAGCTATTCTTTTGTGGTCATCAACTCTCCCACCTCCCCATCACCACCCTCCCCAATCCCACCTAAAAATATAAACAACTTACATGTATGAAATATATTGTCCAACACAGGTAGCCACAGGGAAAGAAGGCAATTCTGTTTATTGAGGGCGTACTACGGCGGGTACTTTACATACTTTATTTGTTATAGTTCTTACTTTATTGATGAGGACGCTAAGGCTCAGAGAAGTAAAACAGAAGCCCAAGTTTGCACAAGTATTAAGTGGCAAGCAGGGCCAGGTTTAAAAACTGGATGTCTGATGCAAAAACTGCTCTTTCTCTTGACCTCCAAGAATTCTTTTTATTACATGGGAACTTATTAAACAGTAAATTTCTTGATTAGGACCAGCTTACACTCAGGTGGAATGTATGTTTTTCCTTAGGCTCTGCTGTGAGCCTGCTCTGCCCCTGCCCCCATTCTCACACCTTCCAGCACAACAGGTATACACTGTCTGAAGTGGTGCTTAGAAGCAGGAAGCCCATGAGTTTTGCAGTGTGCCAGGTTCTAGGAACTTAATGCTGGCGAGTTGAAGGGGTTCCACCGCTCCAGCCACATGATATTTAGAAAGAGTTTTCACAGAGGTCTTTGCTCTTGCTGGAAGGAGACTGGAAAGTACAGACCCAAAGAAGCAGACTCTGGCCAAAAAGGTAGGCTATGCCATTGATGAGGCTTGTTGCATTCACGTTTCCTGCGAGTGAGCCACCCTTTTGGGAAAGAGCCCCAGAGAAAGGGGGACAAGTACCAGCAGATCAGCCTGTAAGTAGAGCAGGTGCCTGGAGAAATGGAGAGGGCCCTCTCCAATCACTGGGAAGAATCATCACTCATCTGCCAGATTAGCTGGAGACTCCCAAACCTGCCAGCCTCCATCTGGGGCAGGTTCTGCAGCCTGAGCACTGGGGACTGCCTGGGAGCCGATGATTTAGGCCAGAGGATTTTATGGTCTGAAAATGGCTTTAAAATTTGTTTGGAATTACCCAGAGCACATTTTAAACACTCAAATTGCCGTCTTCATATTTTTTAGTATCTGCAGTTTCTCTTAGGTCAATTCTTCTTCTGTCTCCCTCAGCACTTTCCTCGCACCTCGGTCTTCCCTCCTGCTCTTTGGAAAGGCTCCGAGCTTCACATTTCTCAGGCTTGAGTGAGGCCAGGAAGTGCCTCACCCCGATGGCTGGAGCCCCTCCTCCCGGGCTGTTTTACCCTCTTTATTTATTCTGGGTTGAATAGTGTTCAACTATTCCCATTATTTCTTTACTTGTTCTGGGTTGAATAATGTTCCCCAGAAAATTTGTGTCCACATGGAACCTCAGGATATGACCTTATTTGGAAATAGGGTCTTTGTAGGTATAATTAATTAAGATGAGGTCATACTGAATTAGGATGGCCCCTAAGTCCAATGACTGGGGTTCTTACAAGAAGAGGAGAGGACACAGAGACACCAGGGAAGGTGGCCATGTGAAGACGGAGGCAGAGATGGAATGACACAGCTATAAGCCAACGCAGGCCAAGTCTTGCTCGGAGCCACTGGAGCTGGAAAAGGCAAGGAAGAATGTTTCCATAGAAACTTCAGAGGGAACACCGATGTGTGGACACCTTGTTTCAGACTTCCAGCCTCCAGAACTGTGAGAGAATAAATTTCTGCTGTTTTAAGCCACTCGGTGGGCATTTGTTACTGCAGCCCTAGGAAGCTAATACATGCTGTCAAATCACTTAGGGCTCTGCCTCCTCCTCCACCTTGTGAAGTGCAAGCTTCACAGAGGAAACCCAGGAAAGTCTCCTTTATCTCACTTTCTCGAGGCAGGAGCTTAGGGGTTTGTTGGGTTTCAGATCCATCCATTTCCAGCCAATGGCTCATTTCTTCCTTCATTCTGTCAGTCAATTCATAAGCCCAAGTTTACTGCCTTCAGTAAGGCTGTAGATACAACATCCTGGGGGTAACATCTAGAGCAGAACTATATTGTTTATACGAACTGAACCTATAGTAAGTTCCAGGCCTCTTCATGATCAATATTACCAGTTATTCTTACATAAAACAGTCACTCAACAAACGCGTGATGCCTGACTCGGATTTTAGGCTCCACCTACCTGCGTTGGGAACGGGAGGAGACTGGTTGTGTTTTCTACCAATCCTAGCTCTTCCTCTGGTCCCTCTTAACCCCAGTGCCAGATGCTCCAGAAAGTTCTGGACGATCCTCCAAACGTGATGGGACTCCGACTCCTTTTTGCCACCGATGAGCCTTCCATCGTGCATTCCCTCCCCCTCTCTGCCCGGTCCTCCGTTGTTAATTGCGAAGGCCTCGCTCTGTGGGCTGTCAGAGGGGTTCTGCACATTTTATACCTGACAGGACCTCTCCCAGAAACCCCGGAGGGAGACACAGTTAAAGTGTTTTATGTTGGGGAATAGGTTGGTTTCTGTGCAATAAAAAGCAAAGCCATTGAACAAGCAAGCTCCTGGGTAATTACTGGGACGGAGGAGATAGCTTCCATATGCCGAGTGGGTGCTTGGAGGCCAAGCCTGCATCTGTTCCCTTTGTTCTGTCAGAGAACAGAGCCAGGAGGGGGTCTGACCTCCCGATAAACCCTGAACCAGAACCCTCTGCTGAGCTTCGGGGAGAAGAGGGGGCCTGGGGGTGGTGGAGGGAGGTCAGAGGGCAGAAACATCTGGCAGAAGGAGGGATTGGTGGGGACCTGGGGAAAGGGGTTGGGGCTGGGGCTGGCCCCTCCATAATCAATAAACCCAGCTACCAGAGGAGATCAGAGCACCATTCATTAACGAGCTCGTTAAGTGATTGATAGGCTTAATTTTCCTGTCAAATGTGGACTTCCCTTGTAAACATGCCAATTGAGGAAAGTTCAAGCTTGTCACTTGGATTTATGGCTGGAATAACATGTAGGTGAAGAAGAGGGGGCAGGTCCTCGGTGACCCACGCTGGCTGCTGTGAACTGGTAAGGCCAGTGTGTCCAGGTGCCTGCGGGGCCCTCCTCTTTTCTTCCACAGCTGAGATAACAAGCCCAGCCTTGGGCTCTCACTCTCTCACCCTCAAAGGAATGAAGAAATGGCAACCCCATGCGGCTGCCAGCACCACTCTCACCTCCACACGGCCCGGAGCTATTCACTGATTCACCTGGAAATCCGGAGGGATGTCCCCATGTTGGAAAGGCTCACCCAAGCTGTGCTCTTGGAAAACAGATCTCCTTTTCCCTTTCAGTCATGGAAGACTAAATGTCCATCAAGACTAAATGAAAATAGAAGCTGAAATCCCCAGTAGTGTGACACAAACAAGCCATCAGCTCCTCAGTGATCTGGAAAATTGCCGGTGGCATTTGGGGGACAGGTTGGAGGAGAAGTGGGCACAGGGGGAGTGGGCCCCTCAGAACAAGAGGAGGGACGGCGGAGGGCAGCTGCAGCCAGCAGCCTAATGGGTGGTCCTGTGGGGAGCCCATTTCTAACAGGCTCTGGCTAACGCTCCCTGTTCAATTAGCCAAGCCCAGCTACACTCCCCAGATGTATAGGAAACGCAGGCACCATACAAGTGAGCATTTTGGATAATTGAAAATGCAGTTCAAAAGCCACTATAATCCATTAGTGTTATTACCACAAAGCACTGGATGTCACCGAGAGGCTTTCCAGGACCTGGCTGTGGTCTGCTCTCACCAGCACAGTGATGGAGTTTGGACTTGGAGATGTTCTGCCCTCTTCAGTATTAAAATATACTTGGTCTTGTGTCGTGCACTTTCCTCTCTAGCATGGCTGTAGGCCACCTGAGAGCAGGGCCTCTGTCTCTCATGTCTTTGTATCTTCTGCAATATCTGATAGGGGCCTGAGTACAGGAGCCGCTGCCCAACTGGATGCTGATGGGCCGGGCAGTGCCGGGGAGCTCACGCCTGCTGGGCTGGACCTCGTCCAGCCCTTCGTTCTGCGGTACCAGGAGCTTCACACCTGGCATCCTCAGCACAAGGAGAGTTAGGGTGGGGGATGGACTCAGGAGGCAGATTATCTCTAGATGAAAACTCTGTGCAAGTCCTCCCCCTGCAGTGCTTATCATATTGGGAGGTGTGTGTGTGTGTGTGTGTGTGTGTGTGTGTGTGTGTGTAGGGGTGCTCAGCCAGGTTCTTACAAACTACAGACCCCCATAGGCCCTCCTGGACTTTCATATAGTATATACCAAGTATATATCAAAGTACAGCTTTCTGCAATGACACCAAACTGGTCAGGCTCTCAATCCTCAGGCAAGGGATTAGGAGGAACACCTGGCTACTCTGCTCACTGGCTCCCCTTTGATGTTCCCCTATTTTTTCTTTTTCTGGAGCTGCAAACTTGGTTTATTTGTACAGGCTTGCTTACACTTCATCATTCTTGAAGCGGGACAGCAACAATAACGACAATCATAACAGCGAAGTGATCACTTTTTTGAGCACTTACCTTATGCCGAGCACCCTGATCAAGGCTCTGCAAACCTCTCCTCTAGTTCCACTCCGAGCCCACAGTTCTGCCTGAGAGGCCACACAGGCGGGGGGCATGGAGCCTGGACCCCAGAGGCCGGCTCATCGACCACACCGCTGAGCTACTTCAGAGCAGTCCGTGGCCATGTGAATTTTATGAAATTGTGAAATGTTTGGTGTATTGCTCAGAAATCTGTATGTTTTCTCTGCAGGATCTCTGAGCCCCTCATGGCAGGGATTTTCTGAAATATTTTCAGATTCAGGCCCACAGAACCATTTCTCTTCCTTATCTAAGTGCTGGTGTATAATGGGAGCTATACTACTGTCATAATGCTCTCTTGAATTGAGCCCCTGGAAAGGCACCGGGACTAAGTTTGGACACAAGCAGAAGCCCTATTGGAAAGGGATGTGTAGGGGGCAGGGAGGCTCATCACTCGTGGAGCCACCTCTTGGCAGGCGAGCTGACTCTCACTTTCCTTTAGTGCAGTCAAGGCCACTCAACCCGGGCCCAGATGGCCTCCCTCCATATGCCATTGTGGTCCAGCCCATAATTATTAATTATTATTATTAAACAATATCTATTATTTATTGAGTACCTACTAAGTGCCATGGAGAAGCCAAGCTACTTTACAGATGCTCTTTTGTTAATGCTCACAATAACTCTCTCCTGTAGGACTCTTGTTATCTCTGGTTACAGAGAAACTGAGGCTCAGAGAACATCAGTAACTTTCCCCAGGTTAGGAGGTAAAGGTGTGCTCAACCGTAGAGCCTCTGCTAGTCCACCAAGCCCGACTGCCTCCTATTCTCAGGCAGTCAGGGCCCCATAGTCTCTCCCTTTTCCCCAACCATCTCGTCTAAAACTCCTCCGCAGCAATAAATTTCCAAAAGTAGCAACGAGCACAGAACACAGCCCCCATGGCTGCTTTCCCTGTGGTGTCTTCTTATTTTCTGACCTTGCATCTGGTCAGAACAAAGAGAAGATTCTTTGCACTATGATAGGATAGGAGGGGCTCCTTCCTGTGTTTCACCTGTGTGTCTGTGGCAGGCTTTTCCCAGGGAATTGAAGGATTCTCTTTATTCCAAGTAGTCAAGCCAAGAGGAAGCAGATATGTCTCATGAACAGGTGCCCGCAGCCTGTAAGAAGCAGTGAAACAGTCTGAGGCTTCCAGGCCCTGTAGCCCCCAGGACTCTGGTCTGCTCCTCCCTGGAGCACTTGAGACGGCTTCTGGGTGCCTGCGGACACCTGGATGCAGCTCTCAGGCTTGGAGATCAACTTCCTCTCTCCCAGGACTTTCCCTTTTGGAGAAAAAAGTGAGAAGGTGTGTCCTGTGTTTAGGAAAATATATCTTTCAGCTCTGCTCAACCTGCTGCGTCCTTGAACCCAGGCATTTTCATGGTAAAGAAGACTTTGATCAACTGCCTCATTTCAAAGAGACAGGGAGGTTCTTTAGCGTGCAGGCAGCGCAATCTTGTCTGTGCTGGAAGTCCCAGGCTCTGCGGTGCCGGCACCAGCCCCTGGGAACCAGCAAGTGAGATGAATTAGAAGCCTAGAGCAAAATATTTGGTTTCATGCAATTTAGTTTCTTTCTACTACTTGCTTAAAATTCTGTGGAACAATTAAATCTTGAAAGTGTCTCGTGAATGCCTTGGGCTCCCTTCTCTTTCAGGTTTATTGATTGCATTTGGTATCGCTCACAAGAGCAGGATTTTTCTTTTTTTAACATTTAATAAGAGCGTTTGGTTGGAACCCAGAAAGAGAAAGTCCACAAAGTGATGAAACATCTAGACTGTGGCAGTAGGCTCAGCAAGCTGCAGCCCACGCCATTCTATCAACAACCTTGTGAGGTTGTCCTTGAATTCAGGGCCTTAGCTGGGCCCAGTGAGGAAACAGTTATGAATGAAGGCTTAGTATTCCTGCCCTTGAGTAGCATAGAGTATCACTGGGAATAAAGCAGAGAAAAGTCCAGACGAAAAAGGCTTCAGGACCCTTTAAGAAGACAGAGGAACGAAACCAAATGGCTATAAGGATCCTCTCCCTTCCTGGCCCAAGTAGAGTTGCTGATGGCTGATTTGCCAGTAAACATTGCCCACACACCCTCAACTGGACTTGCAACTTTCTGTACCAGCCAATCAAACTGATTGTCTTAACTCCAGGGAATTCAGGAGTAAAGGAGTCACTGAATGTAGAAAACTATCATAAGCAAGCGTTTATTTCATTTTTCTGACCACCTCTTGGCAAGAAGTTCACTCACTCTTCTTCCAAAGGGTTGACCTCAAGATGCCTGAGCTGAGGAGGCCCTGAGTGAGTTCACAGCCTCAGGACGCTGATGAAGCCAGCCTGAGCTTCTTCCTCAAGTCCGGGTGAATTCTTGACTTCTCTTTCTGCTGGTTCCTTATCAGTGTATAGAAATGCAACTGATTTTTGTAGGTTGATTTTGTACCCTGCAACTTTGCTGTAGTTGTTGATTAATTCTAACGTTTTCCGATGGATTCTTTAGGGTTTTCTATATACAGAATTATGTTGTCTGCAAACAGCGAGAGTTTTACTTTTTCCTTTCCAATTTGTCTACATTTTATTTCTTTTTCTTGCCTAATTGCTCTGGCCAAAACCTCCAGTACTATGTGGAATAAGAGTGGTGAGAGTGGGCACCCTTGTCTTGAACCCATTCTCAGGGTGATGGCTTTCAGTTTTTCAACATTAAGGATGATGTTGGCTGTGGGTTTGTCATATATGGCCTTTATTATGGTGAGGTACTCTCCTTCTATGCCCGTTTTTTTGAGGGTTTTTATCATAAATGGATGTTGGATCTTGTCAAATGCTTTCTTTGCATCTATTGAGATGATCATGTGATTTTTATTCCTCATTTTGTTAATGTGGTGTATCACATTGATTGATTTGCGATGTTGAACGATCCCTGTGTCCCTAGTATAAATCCCACTTGGTCATGGTGTATGATCCTTTTAATGTATTGCTGTATTCTATTTGCCAACATTTTCTCGAGGATTTTTGCACCTATGTTCATCAGCAATATTGGCCTGTAATTTTCCTTCTTTGTGTTATCCTTGTCTGGTTTTGGTATCAGGGTGATGTTGGCCTCATAGAATGAGTTAGGAAGGGCTCTGTATTCTTCAATTTTTTGGATTAGTTTGAGAAGGATAGGTATTAACTCTTATTTGAATGTTTGGTAGAATTCTCCAGAGAAGCCGTTTGGTCCTGGACTTTGTTTTTCGGGAGGTTTTTGATTTCTGTTTCTATCTCTTTGTTTGTGATTGGTCTATTCAGATTCTCTATTTCTTCTTGAGTCATTTTTGGGAGGTTGTATGAGTCTAAGAATTTATCCATTTCTTCTAGGTTACCCAACTTGTTGGCATACAGTTTTTCATAGTATTCTCTTATAATCCTTTGTATTTCTGTGGTCTCCGTTGTGGTTTCTCCTCTTTCATTTTTAATTTTATTTATTTGAACCTTCTCTCTTTTTTTCTTAGTGAGTCTGGCTAAGGACTTGTCAATTTTGTTTATCTTCTCAAAGAACCAGCTCTTAGTTTCATTGATCCTTTCTATTGTTATTTTAGTCTCTATTTCATTTATTTCTGCTCTAATTTTTATTATTTCTCTCCTTCTGCCGACTTTGGGCTTTGTTTGTTCTTCTTTTTCTACTTCTGTTAGATGTAGTTTAAGATTACTTATTTGAGATTTTTCTTGTTTGTTGAGCTAGGCCTGTATTGCTATAAATTTCCCTCTTAGCACCACTTTTGTTGTATCCCATAAGAGTTGGTATGTTGCATTTTCATTTTCATTTGTCTCCAGGTACTTTTTGATTTCTCCTTTGATTTCTTCATTGATCCAATGGTTGTTCAGTAGCACATTGTTTAATTTCCATGTATTTGTGCCTTTCCCAGGTTTATTCTTGTAGTTGATTTCTAGTTTCTTAGCATTGTGGTGGGAAAGGTGCTTGATATGATTTAAATCTTCTTCAATTTATTGGGGCTTGCCTTGATCCCATTTAAAATCACACAAAAAGAATAAAATATCTAGAAATAAATTTAACCAAAGAAGTGAAAGACCTATATACTGAAAACTATAAGACATTATTGAAAGAAATTGAAGAAAGCATAAAGAAATTGAAAGATATTCCATGCTCATCGACTAGAAGAATAAATGTAGTTAAAGTGCCCATATTACCTAAAGTAATCTACAGATTCAGTGAAATCCCAATCAGAATCCCAATAACATTCTTGGAAATAGAACAAAGAATCCTAAAATTTTTATGGAACAACAAAATACTCAGAATAGCCAAAGCAATCCTGAGAAAAAAGAACAAAGCTGGAGGCATCACAATCCCTGACTTCAAAATATACTACAAAGCTATAATAATCAAAACCACACAGTACTGGCATAAAAACAGACACACAGATCAATGGAACAGAATTGAAAGCCCAGAAATAAAACCACACATCTGTGGACAGCTAATCTTCAACAAAGGAGCCAAGAACATACAAGGGAGAAAAAAAAGTCTCTTCAATAAATGTTGTTGGGAAAACTGGACAGCCACATGCAAAAGAATGAAAGTAGGCCATTATCTTACACCTTACACAGAAATTAACTCAAAATGGATTGAAGACTTGAATGTAAGATCTGAAATCATAAAACTTCTAGAAGAAAATACAGGCAGTACACTCTTTGACATCAGTTTTAGCAGCATCTTTTCGAATACCATGTCTACTCAGGCAAGGGAAACAAAAGAAAAAATAAACAAATGGGACTACATTAGACTAAAAAGCTTCTGCTAGGCAAAGGAAACTATGAACAAAAAGAAAAGACAACCCATCAACTAGGATAAAATATTTGCAAATCATATATCTGACAAGGGGTGAATTTCCAAAATATATAAAGAACTCATACAACTCAACAACAAGAAAACAAACAGCCAGATCAAAAAATGGACAGAGGATATGAACAGACATTTTTCCAAAAAAGATATACAGATGGCCAACAGGCACATGAAAAGGTGTTCAACATCACTAATTATTAAGGAAATGCAAATCAAAACCACAATGAGATATCACCTTACATCTGTCAGAATGGCTATAATTAACAAGACAACAAATAACAAATGTTGGAGAGGATGTAGAGAAAAGGGAACCTTCATACACTGCTGGTGGGAACGCAAACTGCTGCAGCCACTATGGAAAACAGTATGGAGACTTCTCAAAAAATTAAAAATAGAAATACCATATAATTCAGCTATCCCACTACTGGGTATTTATCCAAAGAACATGAAATCAATAATATAAAGAAATTTATGCACCCCTATGTTCATTGCAGCATTATTCACAATAGCCAAGTTGTGGACACAACCCAAGTGCCCATCAACTGAAGAATGGATAAAGAAGATGTGGTATATATATACGTATACATATATATATGTATACGTATATATACACACACACACACACACACACACAATGGAATACTACTCAGCCATAAAAAAAGACAAAATCGTCCCATTTGCATCCACATGGATGGACCTTGAGGGTATTATGTTAAGTGAAATAAGCCAGACAGGGAAAGACAAATACTGTATGAGTTTGCTCATATGTGGAAGATAAACACAGGGATAAAGAGAACAGATTAGTGGTTACCAGAGGGGAAGGGGGTGGGTGGGTGGGCTAAAGGGGTAAAGGGGCACATATGTATGGTGATGGATAAAAACTACACTATTGGTGGTGAGCCTGATGTAGTCTATACAGAAACTGAAATATAATAATATACTCCTGAAATGACACGATGTTATAAACCATTATGACCTCAATAAAATAATATAAAAAAATAAAATAAAATCCAGGTGAAAAGGCATTTTAGAATAATGAAATATAAGAGCTACCTCCTGTCTATCCTGGAAGATAGGCTACCTTCTCGCTCCATTTCAGCATGGAGGTATCATGAGAAGATTAAAACACATGGCCTTATGAAGATGGAAATGAATATTTGTCAGCAAAAGAGGAAACGGAGATGGTGAGGCAAAGCTGGAGGGAGAACACGATTGCGCTGTGCTTTGATGGCCTAGTATTTTCCAGCCCTGAGAAAGAAGGATTTGAGCTGCAGCCCTCAATACAGAGCAGCGATCTGTGGTCGGGGGAATGCGCACATCTGCCTTTTATAGGTTTGGAATGAAAAATGTTTTTAATTAAGGAGTGGAATTGGGGCCTTTCATCTTGCTGTGTGCTATGTACCTGTCAAACCTGCTGGATGGGAAGTGAATTCTGACCTCTCACCCCCACCTACTTTAACCAAACGCCTCCTGGGAGAACGCGGGTAAACCAGGAACACCTGAGACACTCTGAATGGCTGCTTCTGGGGTCACACTCATCATCATACAGAAAACACCCCAGTGCGGAGAAGCCTCCCCCCTCCCCGGCCTGGCTGACTTATAGCAGGATTCCAACTGCCTGGCTCGGGAAGGAAGGGTGGGTCCATGTCGTTGTTGGCTGTGGACCGAGACCGCGAGCCAGGAAGGCGCAGGGACCCAACAAAGCTAGAAAAACAAAGAGGAAAAATAATGACAATAAGAATGTAGAAATAAAAAAATAATTAAAAAGTGAAGCAAAACTAGAAAAGTAATGCTCTGTGGCAATACTCTCACTTGAAACAAGCTCCCCTAAAATAACACCACCCCCCCAAAATAAAAATCTCTGTCAAGAGAAGGAAAATCATTCTGCTGAGGTGACAGCTCTGTTGGAGACACCAGGAGGCAGAGAGGCTCGGTAGCATCTTTATGAAATTTCAGAAGCCAGAAAAGGAAAGGAGCCACAGTAAGAAACCTCTGTTCTCTCCTGGGGATAAGCTAGATGGTCGGCCGACTTAGTTTTTGGGGTTTTTCCCATTTTTTTTTCTTTTCAGATGGTTTTCAGCTATAAGGTGCTTCCGTATGAGATGTGAGTCCTTCCCTAAGTACTGGAAAGAGCCTCGTGGGAGTTAAGGCAAGAGCTAACAACCCTTTTGCACAGTTTGCATCCGGCCTCAAAGCAGGAGAAGGGCCCAGGGGTCGGGGTCCATGCCTTCTCAGGCCCTAAGGGTTCTGTGCGTCTCTGTGGATTCCCTTTGGTTGACTCATCTTCCTTCCTTTCTGCCTTGTAAAATCCTTTTCAGTCCTTGAAGATCTGACGAGGGCTGCATTATTTCCTTTCTCAGTATTAGCTCCCACCCCTTCATAGGTTAATAAAAGTTGAAAAAAATTTTTTGATATGGCATTAGACATATGCATGCTGAAATGAACCCCCCTCCGGGTTTCCTAATTAAACTTTTGAATAAGTCCATCAAAGCTGAACTCTTCTCTCTCTCTGCTCCCTCCCTCCCTCGCACGCTCGCTCCCTCTCTCCTCCTGTATCTCTGCTTTGTTGGTTCCTAAACAGGCGTTAGCCCACATACTGGTGAACTGGCTCCAGGTACAGTTCAAAGGTCACCTCCTTGGTGAAGTCCCCTCTCGCTAGGCAGAAATAATCGCTCCTCTGTTGTGCCTCTGCTGTCCAGTCCTCCCTCCCCTCCTTCCTCTCCTCTTCCACCCTTCATTCACAGTCTAGAGGGTGTAGCACTGACCACACTACATTGAGTATACATTGAGCTCCTTATGTGTCTGTCTTCTCTGATCTGCCGGCTGCGTCAGGGCAGAAATGCTATGATTCTTCTTGGCGTCTCCAGTGCTAAGCACAATTCCTGGCACCTTGGAAATGCTCAATAATTGTTGAAAGGGGTCAGAGTAGAAGAATGAAAAGAAGCAGAGGAAAACCATACCAGATTTTTGGAGTTTTGGTGGAGAAAAGTGATTCTTGCTCGTGGACTGAAGACCTAGTCTTGATATTCTGCCACTACTGAAGACAAGGACGGCAGTGACCGATCAACTATATACCCCTCATATAAATTATTTATATATATCATATCATTGATACATGAGTGGAGATATACCCCCATGGTAAATTGTTCATAGTTCAGAAAGTTACTGAACAAATTAAATTATATTGGTTTCCTTTCAGTTATTAGACTAATTGTATTTCTTCTTTGTTTATATACAGGAAATTGTTGACTGATTTTTATCACATTTAGTATCAGGCATTGCATTATAGCCAACAGTAATAACTGCTAACGTTGACTGAGTCCTTACTATATGCTGGGCATTCTTTAAAGCACTTTACATATATTAACTTATTTGCTTGATAAAAAAACGTATATGCAGCTCAAATATGATCCGTAATTGGTACGACTATCTTGGCTGTCTGCAAATAAAAATTTCATAATATCCTATAACCATATGGATAGCAATACAGTTGGGAATGTGGTAGAAGATATTAAACTATTGTGATTTACGGTGAGTATTTATCTAATCCGCACAATCACGAATTCAGTTTGATGACAAAAAATGTTGACATTTGGATTCATAAACATTAGAAATTGTGGGATAAGGGGTCCAATGTCATCACTGTGCTGTCAGAGCCTTGACCAGAGTCTCAGCAAGACAGCTGGAGAGAGGAGGACCCCACCCTTTGTCTTCAGCACATCCTACACATCCGATGGAGGGAGCTATTTGAGGTCCTGTTGATTCATCAGGCGTCAGTGATGAACATGGGTCTACGTGTCTAAAGATGAGAGGATCCATGACTTACTGGAAACTTCTTCATGAGCTCTTGGGAGAGATGTTTATTTTGCCCCTTGCCATTATTTATAGGTGATGATTCTTGCTATTAGGTCAAAACATGGGAGTTGAAGGATTCATAGATTCAAGGAGGCTGTGATACGTCACTATCTGTTCTTGCACCAAATTAGTTTTTGGTGATGATGATAAAAAAGGAGGTTGACTTTGTGTTTGATACATAACAGGACCTTGATCTGTGTTTGTTGAGTGAATCAGCAGATTTCTCTCTAACCTACTCTGGCACTGTGATAGCAATTTACTATCTTATTATGTTAGGTTCACACCCTATTAGCATTTATTTTAGTTAATATAATGCAATTAGAGTGTAATCATATCAGTAGCTTTCAGATCATGTCAAAAAAATAAAACTTATTGAAATAGCAGTGCTACTGTACAGTGATGGAAAACAGTCAATGCATTGTTGGATTGAGTTAGGCATGAAAAGAAAGTTGGGGGGTAGGAGGAGTGGGTGAATCAGATCTTTGGTTTTTTCTGAGACTTCTGTTTAAGTGCTCATGGACTCAGGGATGCCTTGCCTCTGTATTCTCTCCCCGATGGGGCTGTGATCCTTACTGTCTCTTGAGACACAATTCTTTGTTTGGGTGTTCTGAAAAGATGGTCCTGAGGTCGATAATGGGAAGACAGAGATGGAGATCTAATTCCAATGCTTCTCTAAGTGGCTGTGTGATTTAGGCAAGCCTCCTACCCTCTCTGGGAACTTAGCCCTCACCTGTAAAACAAGAAAAGTGGCCTAGATGATAATAAGGTCCCCTGGCTCTGTTATTATATTAAATGCTGCTGCGACCTCTCAAGCCTAAGTTGAGCTATGAGGCATGTAAGCTGATCCTAATTTTTTTTTTTTTCCTGGAGCAAACTCAAAAGGAGCGAAGTGGTCACAGAGGACTAGCCCTTCAGCACTGTGCAAACTGTTGGGTACCGTCCATCGCTTGCAGTCCTATCTTACCAGGTCTTCTAGGACCTGGGTGGTCAGGTGTAGGCAAATATTTTTTCCGAGTGTATTAAATATTATTCCGAGTGTATTAAACCTTTATGAGGCCCTGGTTTCTCCATTCTTCAGCCCTTTCCCCAACCCCTTGGCTGACCTTGATTCCCTTACCTGTTAAGGGGGTGGGTGGGGGATTTGGGCAGGTAGAAAATTCTGGAAATAAAGCCAAGTGAAGAGGAAATAGTAGTAGTCTAAGAGCCAGACACTGTTTCCCAATGCTACTTTCTTTTAGGAGGCCAGAAGACATCCCAGAGGCGGCTCTAGTGCTGGCTCCCTCAAAGGAGGGTGCGGTACCATCTCCAGGCCCTTGTCCAACTTTTGGATTCTTTGATGTCTCTGTAGCATTACCATGAGAAGCTCATTGTTTGGCGTTTGTTAGGTATGGTGCCAGTGGTGCAACTCTGAGGAAATAATTAACACTGATTTCTGAAGAGAAGCTTCCAGCCGGATCCACACTTGTGGTGGTGCATACATCTTGCAAAGAATTGTTATTTAAGCAATAATCCTTGAGAAATTGGTCGTTACCTGCATTAAATGACTCAGCCCATTGCCAAGGATGGTTAACGCTCTAATAAACTGGTCATTAACTGCAGTAACAATGAATTTCGAGGGGATTATTGCTATTATAAACCTTAATCAATGGTTTATAACAGCAATAATGTGGTCCTTTCTCTTAATGGTAAGTAGGGCAGCTTGCACCATCGCCTTGCAAATGCTTTTGTGGTGGCTGATAAGTCAGAGGGGAGGCCTTCCAAGTGCCACCCACTCTTCAGGAGCACACCAGGGAAGGCAAAAGACATGTCAGGGGCTCTTGATCGCCCAGTCTCTGGTCTCTGGTGATCAGATGTGGAACAACGAGCAGAGGATTCTCTTCCAACTCCCATGGTCCTCCCCCATTATAGACCCAGAGAGGTGCCGGGTGTGGGGACTCCTGGGCATGCCTGTCCAGCATGAGATTCAGGACTGAGGAGATGATTCAGCAGGGGCCTCCTCATGGGTGGGTAGTAATAAGAAAGAAGTGACTACCTGCTCAGTAGGATAGAGTCTGCTCCAGGCTCAGTTCTGTCACTAACTTGTGATGTGACTCCAGATACATCATGTCACTTTCATGAGCCTCTGAAAGATGAGCTTGGGATTAATGACTTCTCAAGTCCCTTTCTGGTATAACACTCTGTGGTTCTTTTCATAATGTTGACATCTTATAATAGTATACCATTATACAGCAATAATAGTAACTTACATAATTCTTGGTATTGTTCTTAGTGGTTTGCATATACTAACTCATTAAATCCTTACAACAACCCTGCTTCTATTATAGAGGACCCCAAGGCAGAAGAGACTAAGAAACTTGTCTGAGCCACAGAGCTACCCCAAGGTGGAGCTGAGATGTGAACACAGGGAGTCTCAAGCCTGTGCTCTTACTGCTGACTCTCTACCATCTCTCTAGAACTCCCCTTCATTATTTAATTTGATCCTCACGTCATCTGAAGTAGGTTGGTTGGGGCTACCATATTGGTTTTACAAATGAGGCAGCCAAGGCTCCGAGACATGAAGGGACCTGCTCAAGCGGACACCGTGGGTCTGTTCCACTCAGGGGGACCTTCTGCTTCTGGCTGTGCATGTGCCAGGGAGCCGTGCTGGGAGCTTCCAGACCAGGAGCTTCTCCCTCCAATGAAGGGGGCTGGGCACATCCTGATGCCAGGCTCCTCATCACTGGGACTTCCTCCAACTTAAGGAAGGGAAAAAGATCATACCCTCCCGCATCCTTGGAAGCATGTCCCAGGAGACAGGAGGTCTGATCTTTTTTCCAGCCTGGCATTGCTTAGACTGCATGGAAAAATGGATGTCACAGTAGACTTTGGGGGCAAGGGCATTTGGATATTTTAAAAATTTTCTTTATTATGGAAAATTGAAAACATGTACAGAAGGATAGCATAATGAACCCCTATGTAACCATCACTAACTTTGGTGGTTATCAACTTGTGGCCTATCTTGTCTCATTCACCAGCTCCCCATCCCTTCTCACCTGGATTATTTTGGAGTAAATCATGGATATCATACGATTTCATCTGTTATCACTTCAGTATGCATCTCTAAAAGTTAAGGATTCTTTAAAAGAATAATCACAATGACACTATCAGACCTTAAAGATTAACAGTAATTCCTTAATATCACCAAATATCCAGTCAGATTTCAAACTTCTCAGATTGTTTCATAAATGTATTCGGATTTTCTTTTGGCTCCAGCTACTCACGTGCTCTGTGACCTAAGACAAATTCCTTCCCAGGTGTGTTCCTATTTGCTTATTTGTAGAATGGGCTGGCCAGTGGATGCCTCTTCTCTTCTGTCTCTGGGTGGTTGAAGCAAGGCCTCTGAAGCACTAGAAGGCCTTTCAAGGGCAGCATCTCCTAATAAGCCACGTGGTCATGCCTGGGTCTCCTCTGCAGATCCCTGGGAGGAAATTTTGAGAGGCTTCCCCCATAGCGTGCCCTTTTGAGTTTGACCTTCTCTCCATCTGGCACACTCCAGAGAGCAGATCTGTTCTGGGAAATGGAGGAAATGAGGGAGCCATCCTTCACACCAGTCCTGCCTCCCTGCCAGGCAGCCTGTCCACATGCTGAACGAAAAAGCTCCCTTCTCCTCTTACCCTTGGTCCTGTGCATTATAACCCCAGTCCTGCCACTGCCCCACTAGGCTGCCATTTCCTCAAGTGCAAAGTGGGAGGACTGGGCTGGATATGCTCTAGAAGGGTGTATAGAAACACCTGGGTTTTTTTTCAAACTTTATATTTTCTTCTGGAATTTGTATATGGCTGGGAGTGAAACCTCTTCTGCATTTTCTCTCCCCATCTCCTTCCCTCTCCACCCATGTTGAGAGTTTTAGGACTAAAGGATGGCTAAGGTCGCTTGATGTGCTCACATCCTATGAAGGCAGAGTTTTGCCAAACTTACTCATGTGTTTCCTGTCCTACAGGACTAAAACGGCCATTCGGCTGGAGAGAGCTTGGACCAGTGACTCCTGGGGAGGGAGGTTGCCCTAAATGACCTTTGGTGGGGTTCCTTCTAGGTTTTTCCTGGACTGTCAGGTTCTTTTCTGCAAGATGTGTTTAACCACAAGGACTAGAACATTGAGGGTGTTGTGAAGGGATAATTCATAAACATGGTAGACCAGGGCATTGAAATAGGGATGCTTTAACAATGGAAACCCACCAAATATCTGCTTGTTTTTTCTCTTCTGGACTCTTCACGTGGCTGTGGGCCGGGACAATTGGCCCAGTTTCTTTGCAATTCTCTCACCTGCTGTGCAGCCTGACCCTCACCTGGAGTCTGATCCACCTGGGCGTTGCAGCAGATGCTCTCTGGGCGATTCAGCCTCGGCGTCCAGCTGCCAGCAGGTGAAGGTCTCTAGAGGGTCTGCAGGGTCCTTTCTTCCCACAGGTGGCAAACTTTATGGGGTTTATTCAAGGGGCACAGACCCTTAAGTAAACTTTGAATAAACTAGAACCCCTACCCCAGGCTGACTCCCCCTCCCCAGCCCTGGGCCCTGTCTCGTGGGGTCAGTCTCACCAGGCTCCTCCTCCAGGCATTCCCCAGGGTCACCAGTCTCCCATGCTCCCTTGTTCCAGCCTGTGTAGAGAGGAGCCAGGGGCAGAGGGCGGGGGCGTAAAAAGACTGATCCGGAATAAACTGAAAAGTTTACTCTGTGCAACACTGAAATAAAAAAGCTCATTCAGAAAGTTAATGATTTATTTTATAGTTTCATTATCAGGGTCACATTACTCAATAGCATTTCAAACATGTCATTTGTACAAACTATGGTAATTAAAATTTATAACATACTTCATCAGCAGCATATGAATCTTTTAGCCGGCACTCTGCTGTCATATAAACAGTGTAATTTCAGCTGCAATTCACCCTTTATTGGCTCTCATTTGTGATTTAACAGCCATCAATGACTGCGCTATAAAGAATAAATTAACCATCCGTAAACCTTACGATGACAGGGACAGTCAAATAAACTTAAACGTCTTCCGCCCAGCTCTCAGAGCCGACAGAGAGCAGGTGAAGGCCAGGTACGCACCAGGCCTTCTGCTCAAAGGACTTTCTAGGTCCTGCTGTTTGCTCTCGCTGGGATGCTCCTGGCTGGCCCCGAGGTCCCTCTAGCTGCCACTCGCAGGAGTATCAGCTTTTCTGCTCCCACAGTGGGGACGTAGAGGGAGAAACAGCCCCTTCACAGATCCCCTTGGGATGTCTGTGTCCAGGGAGGGACCTTAGGTATTATCTACCAGTAATTGTCAAGTGAGAGCATTTGGGAAGGTGTGGGGCACTTTTGGTTGATTGAATGACTGGGTGGGGGAACTACTGGCATATAGTAGTTGGGACCAGAGATGAACGAGATTTGTCCCCCACCAAATGTCTCTGGGGGTGCCCACATTGAGCAACACTGGTAGCCCCACATTCTCCCTTTCAATGAGGAAAAACAGGCCCGAGAGGGGAAGGGTCTTGCCGTGAGCTCTCCTGGCTCTCAGGGCAGAGCCAGAATCAGAACCTAGGATGACAGTCTGAAGGTGACAACTCCTGGGGCAGGTCTGGCTGGTTCACAGGGAGTGACAGTCAGGATGGATTGGGAACGCTGCCTCCCCAAGGGCCACGCTCCCGGACGTCCTCTCAGAGGGGTGGTCAGTGCACTCTGGCTGGGCCCACGGCTGACACTGTACACAGCTCAGAAATGAAGTGGATTGGATTTGTTACTGAGACGTCTCCAAGGAGCCTGGGTCATGCAGGCCAATAAAACTGGCCTCATAAATTCATCCTGACATGCAGGATTACTCCAGCCCGCTGAGGTCACCTTCCTGCCCTGATTTATGGCCAGCCCATGGGTTAATAATACTGTTTACGGACTGTTCCCTTCTTATTCCTCCACTTCCCTCCCCTTCTTGGAACAGATACTGATCAAAGCGTCCCTCTGGAAGGGTGTGGTGGATGGAATGAGGAGAGGGAGGAATATGTGGGCTGGGTGGTTCATTCTGTGCTGTTTTAAAGCAACCCTTTTTTTTTCTTTCTGAGAAGTTACCTGCAGCCATTCCCGTCCAGGGCTCTGAATAGAGTTTTAGCTGAAGAAAGGTGGTTTGGGAATAGGTGGTTGCTCTCCCACTGTCATTGTGTGCTTGTGACACTAGCTAAGAAGAGACTTTCCTATTTCTCCTCTGGTCGAGTTGTGGGCTCTTCACACACATGAAAGTGCTCGTCAGTGGTCATTCTCTGCTTGGAAATGTTAGCAGACTGACTGTTGATAGGGAAGCGATAGCAGAGATCAGGGGCCTGTGCTTTCTCTTCCATGACTGGGGGTGCAGGTGGTAACAATATGGATTTTAACCTCCCTCCCAAACCTGAGACTTTCTGACTCCACTTCTTACCATTTACAAGCTTCCAAGTGTTACATTCTGGGCTCACTTGCTACCGTTTAAATGATCCAAAAAAGAAAAAAAGAAAGAAAAAATTATATTGGGATTGCTCTTAAAGTGTTTCCCCACATACAACAAGCAGGCTGGACAATGAAGTCAGCTCAAGTCTCCTCCTCTCTTCGTGTAACTTCCAAGGTTAAACCTCTAGAGAGACCTTTTTGGTGACACGTGCTCAGGATTAAGTACGTGACCACTACACGACGAATAAACCCATGCAGTTGGAGGCCCTGAAGCCTGGGGACTTCAGTGCTTCAAGGATGACTTTAATCAGGGGTAAATGCCCCAGGAACACGGAGGCCTGGAGAACTCAGTGGCGGAGCTCTAGGTGGGACATATGATTTTTACATAAATTGGCAAACAATTATTAAGCAATTTCTCTGTGAGTTTCAAACCTCAGGAATCAGACAGTCTCTGCCCTAAAGCTACTTATAGTCTACTGAAGAATCAGAACCAATGACTATTCAGCTGATTTTAGAGTGGCAATAGAGGTACAAAGAACTATAGTGAAATTGGGGAGGGAAAGAGTGATTCCAACTGGGGCAAATCCTGGACATGGTGTGGGGGCTGGGCATTTGTTTATTCAATCATCAAACGCTTCTGAAGTCCTGCTTCTAACCAGGTACTGGCTCTCTGCTGTTTGAAAACTTTTCTCGGCTGGTGCTTTGGGGCCGATTGCAACACAAGTCATAACCCTCTCCATTCAAGTGACCTTTCTCTGCTCCCTCTCTCCAGTCTCTTCCTCCACCCTGGGCTCTGGTCCAGCCCTGCGGATGTGCCCCGAGAGAGCATTCAGAAGAGAAAATCGCTTTTAGAGAAGCTGGGCCTGCTTCCATGATTTGAAGGCTGAGGAGGGCTGGGCTGTGAATCCACGCAGCCGGGGCAGGGATGCTGCTGTGATTGGCCAAAACCAGCCCTGGAGAGAGCACGACCCTGCCTGGCCACAGCCAGAGAGCCTGCTTCTTTGCTTCCTCCGCTCTCTGGCTGCCGGTGGTTACAGGGCTTTGAGTAGTTGGCTTTGGACACTCAGCCAGGCCCCAGAAGGGGGAGGAAGGAGAAGAAATGGGGAGATTGGGGCTTAGCAATATGGAGAGAGCTGGATGGGTGGTGGTTGTGGTGGCACCAGAGCGCATGGATCCCATAAGTTGGCTTCCAGTTGTTTCCAATCCTCCCTCCTGCTCTCCTTCCTCCTCTTACCCTAACACTCCGCCAAGGAGGGAAGAGGACAAACCATGTGATGCAAGAGGTACTTTCACAAATGCTACCTCATTTTCTGTCACAGCGCCCCTGACAGGTGGGCATTTGTGGTTATTTTTTACCGATGGGGAGATCCACTGAGAGAAAGTAAGCAATGGGGTCAAGGTCACATACCTAGTAAGTGACTGGGACCAAGGCTATCTGACCCTAAAGCCCATGCTTTTCAAAATCCTAGCAGGCAGCTTCTCAACCTCTCGAGGAAGCTGACACGATGACGTTGAGAGGCTGGGCCGGTTGCAGAATTGGCCAGTGGCAGCACTGGTCTTGAACCTGGGTCTTCTTCCACTTCACTCTGCTCATTCCCACTTGACCCACAGGGAGCCCATTAAAAATAAGTGCTTGTCCTCCCCAGAACATTCACTCACTCTAGTGAATTCAAAACTTTGGGGAATTTGGGTATTTATGGAGAAGAGCAAATAGTGCCACTGTGGAGATATAAATATATATACGGATTGGGAACAAAGCCGGCTGTAGACCCTGGGATCAGGCGGCCTCCATCCCGGGTCATCCAGGGTAGCTGGAACTCCTTCAGCACCTCATCTGTACCTTTCTTCCCCACAGCTTTGTCAAGAGGGCCACTGTTGGCTGTGCATTCTCACAGCCCTGCCTCTCGTGCCCGTTGATGTCACCAGCCGGTTCCCTCTTCCCGTGTTTACCCGAGCAGCACAACTGTTCTGTCGTATCTATCAGCCCACCGCAATCTCTGCAACAGAAAGGGCTGGGTACAGAGTTTTCTATTAAAAAACAAACAAACAAACAAACAAACAAACAAAAAACCAAACCAAGTCAAGATCCAGGCAGATGGTTCACTTAGGCTCGCACCAGGGCAGGCCCCCTGGCTCAGCACAGTGTTCCCGCACGCGGAGCTGGTGGTCAGCATTCACTGCCTCCCCTGCACACGGTGCTTTGCTAGATGCAGTGGCGAGGGAACAGGAGATAGCAGGCAGGCAGCAGGCCACGCGGCACAGGCAGCAGGCTTGCCCTGGAGGCACTTACACATCTGACATGGGAGCTGTCTGCCCTTCGGCACGTGCTCCTGGAGGTGGTGAAAACTTCCCAAGGTGACAGCACAGAGTCACACACTGAGAAGCGCAGGAGCCACATGTCTCGGTTGCAGACCAAATCTCACCACTCACTACTACCTGTGTGACCTTGAGTCAGCCCCTCCCACTTTTTCCCCTGTCACTTTTTCCATTTGTCAATTGAGAGATGGCATGTAACACTGAGACAGGACTCTGAAAACAAAGCACTATCATGATACAGAAAGAAGGCATTGTTATTTTTAAACATGGGGAGCCCCATCTCTCTGGGTCTGACTTTGAGACATCCTTACAGTTATGCATCATGTATTTCTGCTTTTAATAACAGGGTGTTATGGGCTGACTTGTATCCCTCCCAAATTTGTATTTTGAAGTCTTAACCCCCAGTGCCTCAGAATGTGACAGTATTTGGAGACAGAATCTTTAAAAAAAGTGATTAAGTTAAAATGAAGCACTTGGTGTACGCTCTGATCCAATATGACTGGTGTCCTTATAAGAAATAGATTAGGACGTAGACACACACAGAGGGAAGACCACCTGAAGACACAGGGAGAAGATGGACCTGGGCCATCTACAAGACCAGGAGAGAGACCTTAGAAGAAGCCAACCCTGATGACATCTTGATCTTGGACTTGCAGCCTCTGGAACTATGAGAAAATAAGTTTCTGTTGTTTAAGCCATCCAGTCTATGGCACTTTGTTATGGCAGCTCGAATAAAGTAATATACACAGCGAGATGATTTAATATTCATCTTATTAGAGATACTTTGGAGAGTTTGAGTACCAGTGAGAGAACTGGGGCTGATTGAAGGGACCGTCCAGCCAGGGTGCAGCCAGGGACCACACTGGGGATGTTTGCATGGGTTTTGTCTACAGTTTTCTGAGTACTGGGGGAGGAGGAATTCTCATTTATGCTCTTTTATTTAATCCTCCTACTAATCCTGTGAAGTTACGATTACAATTTCCAATTTACTGATGAGGAAACTGAAGCCCGGAGGCTTACATGACTTAACCCAAACCACACTGCTAATTTCAGCAGAACCAGGAGTTCTGGAAATTGAACTGCTGAAACGCATTGCTTGAGATTGGCCTGGCAAATATAACTTGAGGCTTGCACCCAGCTGCAAAGGTGACCTGCTGCAAGAGCAATTTGAAAAAAATAAAGAAGGTGAGGCACAAGGAAGCATTTCAAAGCCTTTCCCTAATCAGGACAAATGGCTGCGAGCCTCCGGTTTGCACAGATAGCCCGCCACATCTCAGAACGCAGCCCTTGCCACAAGCCAATGCCTCGCTGGCTCTGAAATTTATGCTGGAATTTAGACAGAGAACACAAATCATTGTAATCTCCCAATGAAAGATCACTGTCTCTGCAAATGCATTACTTGCTTGGAAAGCGACATGTTAAAAAATACTGATAATATATGGGCACAGGGAGAGCGATTTCCATGCCTGGGCTCCTCCAGCTAAAATACGCACACCTGCACAAGAGGCAGCAGATGACAAAGTAAGTCACCGGGGCCCAGGAGCAGCTTCTGTGTCGGGCTGTGGCTCTGACACTCCAAACAAAAGACTCTGCAAGGCCGTCTGGCAGCCCCGGCCCCTCCCCAACATGGGGTGTCTTGGACGGAGGAGGCCTGAGTGGCGGCATTTGATGCCATCCTTTTCACCCCAGAATCAGAATGCCCTTGGGGTTTACGGTATGAGATTAAGATGGGGAGGAGAAATTAGACCAAGTGAGTGGGTCTTACTGCTGGAGGAGGCTCAAAGTATGAATTAGAGGAACCACCCATTATCTTCTTTCCCTTTTATCCCTGGACTTGAAATTCCTCCCCACCCACCTACAGTCCCTCCCAAGTGATCCCTCAGCAGCCCTCTGTGGGCCTCTTTCACACGAAGATACAAAGAAAGCCCTCAGCTTGCGGGGGCACAGACCTCTGACTTCGCTGTAACGGCTTCCCTCCTCTCTCCCCACCTCGCCAGACTATAACAAGGTGAGGGAGAGCGTGGGTTTGGAGCCAGACAGATCAGCTTTCTGTGATGGTAACTCCGGCTTCAAGACTAATTGGCACTGTGACCTTGGGCACGTTGTTCCTTCTCTTTCTAAGCCTCAGCCTCTTTCCAGGCACCGCCCGCCTCCCTCTCCCAGCCCCGAGCCCCTTCCTGTTATGGCTCGAGGTTACGTCTTGGTCTTCTCGAACGCACCACGCGCTCTCTTCCCCTGCAGTGCGCGGCGAGTGCCAAGGCCAGTTTGCCTCGCCGCCTCCGCTCCGGAGAGAAGCTCTTCGGAGCCTAATGGGCCTGTGGAACAGGTGCATCCCTCTTGCTTGTAACGATTACTGGATAAACAAAGAGAAAAGAACCCAAACCCAAGTACATTGTCCTAAAGGGGGAAATAATACTTCAAAATGGCCGGAATGTTTAGCAACCCAACGAAAGGGAGATAGCGAGGCTGCACTGAGATTCACCCGCCTCCATTGTGGCGGGAGAGCGAACCTCTGCCGCCGGCAGCAGCTCCCAGGACCGGCCCTCGTCCTCCAGAGGGATGCCCCGGTGGAAAAGGAGTTCAAGGATATCTTCTCTGCCATTTTACTGCTTTCTTGACAGAAATGAAAAAGAACCCAAGAAACACTGCCTGCGGAGAGTCCAGCCTGGAAGAGTCTGTGTTTACAGCAAAGGAGGGATGACTGTCAGAAAACGGTCTTGAGGGGTTTCTAATAGGCCTTTTTGGGGGACCTGACTGGAACATGCCTATGGGGAGGGACTGGAATGCAGGGCTGCCGGGTCAGTGTCTGGTGGAATGGTCTGGTCGTTCCAAGCACAGTTCTGCCTCTAATGAAGCCGTGCAACAGGTGCAGGCACACCTGCCCCTCCCCCTGCTGGAGCCCCTTCCTCATTCACCATCATTCTCCAAAACGGCTTTTGGCTCCACAAAACGAAAGGCGTTTGGAGCATAAAATCAAACGCCTTTTGTATGATGGCCTTCTTGTCATGGGTTAATAAGATACAAGAATTAATGAGTATGGCCTCTGTGCTCCTAGTTTCCCCGTAAACTAGTGACTGGGTGGCAGAGTGGTTGTTACCAACCCTCTGGGTTATCTTTTATGTCTTTCTGATCTGGTCCCTTTTCATCTCACTTTCTCCTCCCATGGAATGACAAGTTCTTCAAACAGCCACGTGGAGGTTACATTCCTGCCTTGGATCTGGTAATGCTTACAGGAAACAGAGATGAGAGAAAGGAGCGAGAAGAGGTGTGTAAAGACAGTGCTGAAAGGGGGAGGGGAAGGTTAAATGGCGTGACCCGGGGCTGCATTTTGAGCAGCTGGGAGATGACGCACATGCAAAGGTAGCATTTAGTCATTCAGATAAAACATATTTATTGAGGGCCTATTATATGTCAGGCACAAAAGATAAACTATAAGCAAAAAATACATAAATTTTTGCCCTTGTGGAGTGTACATTAAAGAATCACAGAAATACGTGTAAAGATTAGAGCTGTTGAAATGCTAAGGAGCATTGCCTCATCCTGTGAGAGTATAAAATAGTAGCATTTGATCAGATTAGGGAAATCAGTCTAGGCTTCCCTGAGGAGGTGATAGTTGACAGGCGATCTGAAGGATAAATAGGAGTTCACCAGGTGACATGGAGAAGGAAGAGATCCCAGTGGGGCAGGGCAGTGTGTGTAAAGGCTGGGGCTTGAGAACAGATTTATGATAGACATAAGCAACAGAGGGTTAGAATGAAGTGTACTTATCAATCAATTAGAAGAGCACCAAAAAAAATCCCATGAAAAATGGGTGAAAGACACGGAAAGACAATTGTTAAGGAAGAAAACATATTTATCTAATAAACATATACAGAGATGTTCAATGTAACTAGTGATCAGGAAACTGCAGATACTATTTTATGCCATTTGGTTGGCAGTGATTAAAAGGTTAACAACTTATACGTAGAGTCTAAAAAAAATTCCACCAAAACAAAAAAACACCAAGCTCACAGATACAGAGAACAGATTGGTGCTCGCCAGAGGCTGGGGGTATGTGAATGAAATGAGTGAAGGTGGTCAAATGCACAAACTTCCAGTTATAAAATAAATAAGGCCTGGGGATATAATGTATGGCATGGTGACCATAGTTAATAATACTGTATTGCATATTTGAAAGTTGCTAAGAGAGCAGATCTTAAAAGTTCTCATTACAAGAGGAGCCAGGCCCATGGCGTAGTGGTTAAGTTTGCGGTTTGTTTGCAGCCATCTGGGCTCAGGTCCCAGGCTCAGACCTACACCACTCGTCAGCCATGCTGTGGCAGCAACCCACATACAAAATAGAGGAAGATTTGCACAGATGTTAGCTCAGGGCTAATCTTCCTCAAGCAAAAAAAGAGGGAGATTGGCAACAGATGTTAGCACAGGGCAAATCTTCCTCAGCAAAAAAAAAAAAAAATTCTCATCACAAGAAAAAAAATTCTGTAACTATGTATGGTGACAGTTGTTAACTAGGCTTATTGTGGTGATTATTTCACAATATATACAAGTACCAAATCATTATGTTGTACAGCTGAAACTAACATAATGTTGTAAGTTAATCATACCTCAATTAAAACAAAAATGCTGACAATGCCAAGTGTTGCAGAAGATATGGAACCACAGGATTTCTTATACATTTCTGATGGAAGTGTGAACCAGTGCAACTCCTTTGGCAGTCAGCTTGGAATTACTTCCTAAAGCCAAACACTCATATACCCTGGAATACTACCAAGGAGTGTACCAAGGGGCATGTACAAGAATGTTCATAGCACTACAGTTCATAATTGAAAACCAAACAAACTGGGAACTAATATGATTGGTGACCAACAGGATAGTGGATAAACTATGGAGTATACACACAATGGAATATTGTACCTTAGTCAAAAGAGATGAACTACCATGACATGCAACAATATGGATAAACTTTAGTAATATAATATTAAATAAAAAAGCAAATCCCCAAATAATACATACAGTATGAATCTATTATTATAAAGTCAAAAACAACTAAAAATTATTTTTAGGACTATATATTATATAATACATATTATATTTAGTATATTATATATATATAGTAAAATCTATAAATAGTAAGGCAAGGGAATGATGAACACAAGATTCAGGATGATGGTTACCCAGGTAGGTAACCAGGAGGATGAGATGTGAGGTGACCAGATGGTTTGCTGTAGATTATTGTCAAGATCCTTCCTTTTGTTTTGTTCAGTGGGATTGTGAGTGCTTACTATATTGTAAAAAATTATTTACCAAAATAAATGAATAAATAAGTAAATAAGCCAAGCCATGTATGGCCAATGATGACAGTGGGTTATTAAGTAAATATTATGATTGATACAATTCTGTTTCTCTGAGATTAGATACAAAGTCTTGCATTTGGAGAGGAGATTGTTTTTCCAGGGACTGAAAGAAAACCATGTGCCTGGGATGCAGAGAGAGATGGGTTGTATGATGTGAGATGGGACTGGGGGGAGAGGTAGGGAGTAGACCATGTAAGATCCCATAGGTCCTCTTAATGATTTTGGATTTAGTTGGATGGTATGATGACATGATGATATTTTTATTTCAAGAGACTCATTCTGGCTGCGTTGTGGATATTTTACTAGTGGTGGTCAGAGAGGATGTGGGAAAGGCTGGTTGGAAGGCTATATCAAGACTAGGGGAGAGGTGATGGTAGCTCAGATTAAGATGAGGTGATGAGAGAAGTAGATGAATTTAAATAACAGTAGTAAGTAAAATTGATATTGTTGGAGTGAATGTGAGGCATGAGGGAGAGGAAAGAGTCAATGATGATGCTGATGTTTTATTTGTGACGTAGATGGATGGCGGACTATGAACTGAGAACAGTTGGGAAGAAAGTGAGTTTACTTTTGACTATGTTGAGTTTGGGATGCTTTTGAGATATACAATGGGCAGCTGGATACAGGGCTCTGTAACTTAGCTGGGATGTGAGTTAGCTGAGGATGTACAAGGAAGTCATAAATATGTAGATGGTGATTGAAGTTGTGGAAGTTGATGAGATTGCCTAGAGAAGAAACAGTGAAGTGAGAAGAGAGCCATTATAAAAACAAAACAAAACAACCTTAGTAATTAACTAAGTAAAACAGGCCACACACATCTCATGATAATATGTCATGAATCAAGGATTATGGTTAATCTAGATTAAAAAAAAATAAAGATCTGGCATTTGGACAGATCTTGACTTTTCCAAAAGGAAAAGACAGCCAGCATGCCTGGGGTGCAGAGGGGTGTTGGGTTCTGGGAGATGAGGTGGGCTGGAGAGGGAGATAGGGGCTAGACCACCCAGCATCTCAAGGAGCATGGTCAGGATTTGGTCTGTATTCTGAAAATATTAAAAAAGCTTTAAAAAATTTTTAATTAAAAAATTTTAATTGTTTATTTTTACTTTTAAATCAACTTTATTAAGGTATGATATAATTTACATACAATGAAATGCACCCATTTTAAGTGTACAGTTTGATGAGATTTGAGAAATGTATACTCTCATGTAACCACCACCACAATCAAGATACAGACCATTTCCATCTCCTACCTCCCCCAATTTCTCTTATGCCCCGTTTGGAGTCAACTCTTCCCCCAAGCTAGCCCCAGGTAACCATTGATATGCTTTCTGTTACTAAACACTAGTTTTTCTCATTCTAGAATTCATATAAATGGAATCATGTACTCTTTTGTATATGGCTTGTTCTCACTTATCTAAATTTTTTTTTGTGTTTGTGAGGAAGATTAGCCCTGAGCTGACATCCTTTGCCAATCCTCCTCTTTTTGCTGAGGAAGACTGGCCCTGGGATAACCTCTGTGCCCGTCTTCCTCTACATTATATTGGATGCTGCCACAGCATGGCTTGACAAGCGGTGCATAGGTCTGCGCCCAGGATCCGAACCCACAAACCCCGGGCCATCAAAGCAGAGTGCATGAACTTAATGACTATGCCACTGAGCTGGCCCCCTCTAAATGTTTTTTAGAGCCAGTCCTGATGGCCTAGTGGTTAAAGTTCAGCATGCTCTGCTTCGGCAGCCCAGGTTCAGTTCCTGGTTGTGGAACCACACCACTCATCTGTCATTAGCTATGCTGTGGCGGTGGCTCACATAGAAGAACTAGCAGAACCTACAACTGGGGCTTCAGGGGGGGAGAAAAAAAAAGAGAGGAAGATTGGCAACAGATGTTAGCTCAGGGTGAATCTTTCCCAGCAAAAAAAAAAAAAAAAAACCACGAAAAAACATGAGGAAACAAAAAACAATGATTTTTCATTTCATCCACGCTATTGCAAGTATCAGAAGTTCATTCATTTTATTGCTAATATTCCATCGTGTGGCTATGCCACAGATTGAGTAAACCGTTTACCTGTTGACGAATGTTAGTATTTTTTCCAGGTTTTGCTATTATGTAAAAAGCTGCTATTAATATTCGTGTGCAAGTCCCTGTGTGGACGTGTGTTTTCATTTATCCTGGATAAACACCTAGGACTGAAATTTCTGGGCACTAGAGTAAATGTAAATTTTACAGGAAACTGCCAAAAGATTGCCAAAATGGTTGTATCATTTTCTACCACCACTAGCAATATGAGATTTCCAGCTGCCACGTGTCCTTGCCAATACTTGGTATTGTCAATCTTCTGAATTTTAGCCTTTCTACTTGGTGTGTGGTGGTATGTTTTAGTAGTTTTAATTTGTATTGCTCTGATGACTAATAATGTTAAATGTCTTCTACAAAGTGTCTGCTCAACCCTTCAGTCCATTATTTTATTGAAGTTTTTGTCCTTTTTATTGTTGAGTTGTAGGAGTTCTATATATATTCTGCATAAGAGTCCTTTGTCATGTATATCTACAGTTTTCTGCAATCTGTGGCTAGTTTTTTCATTTTTTATTTTTTAATAGTGTCCATCTAAGAACAGAAATTTGCAATTTTGTTGAAATCCTATTGATTAATATATTTTCCTGGAAGTTTTGCAGTTTCAGTTTTTGCTTTTAAGTTTATGACACATGTTGAGTTAATTTTTGTGAATGGTGTGAGGTAAGGGTTGAGGCTCATTAAAAAAATATGAATATTTAGTTGTTACAGGACCATTGTTGAGAAAACTATCCTTTTATCATTCAGTTATATTTGTATCTGTGTCAAAAATTAATTGACCATATATAGGTAGATCTATTTCTGTACTCTTTATTCTGCACCATTGATTTATATGTATATCAGTATTATAGATCACACTGTATAGATTACTGTAGCTTTATAATAAGTCTTGAAATCAGGTAGTGTAAGTCTTCTAAATATTTTATTTTTTGAAAAATTATTTTAGTTACTTCAGGTGCTTTGAATTTTCATACATTTCAAAATCAGGTTGTTGGTTTCTATAAGAAAAGCCAGCTTGGATTTTTTGGGGGTTTGCTTTGTATCTGTAGATAAATTTGGGGAAAAATTCACATCTTAACAACATTGAATCTTCCAATAAATGAACGTCATATATTTCTGCATTGATATAGGTCTTCTTTAATTTATTTCAGCCATGTTTTATAATTTTTAGCATATAGGGCTTACGTGAACTTTGTTAAATTTATCCCTAAATATTTCCTATTTTTATGCTATTGTAAATGGTATTTTAAAAATTTCGATTTCATATTGTTCTTGCTACTGTTAAACATACAATTGACTTTTTGTATGTTGACTCTGTATCCTATGACTTTGCTAAATTAATGTATTATTAATTAATAATTTGAAATATTTTGAACATTTATTTGAATTTGAAGATCTCACTCGGGATACCAAATCAGTGACATAAAGTTGTTCAGAACATTTTCTTATTATCCTTTTAATGTCTGCAGGATCTGTAGTGATGTCCTCTCTCACAAATTGTATTGGTTGTGTCTTTCATATTTACCCACATTTCTTTATCACTGGTTTTTATCAAATGATTATGATGCATTTTTGTGTTGTTTTCTTTGTGTTTATCTTGCTGTGGGTTCATTAAGCTTCTTGGATTTGTGGGTTTATAGTTTTCATTAAATTTGGGAAAAAATGACCATTATTTCTTCAAATTTTTTTTTACCCTCACATCCTTCTGTGACTCTGCTTATCTAGTGACTGCTTAATATTATTCACCAGGTCATTGAAGCTCTGTTCATTTTTTTCCAGCCTTTATTTTTCTCTTTATCCTTCAGTTTGGATGATTTCTATTGCTATTTTTTTTTTTTTATTTATTTTTTTATTTTTATTTTTTTTTTTTATTTTTGTGAGGAGATCAGCCCTGTGCTAACATCCGCCAATCCTCCTCTTTTTTTGCTGAGGAAGACGGCCCTGGGCTAACATCCGTGCCCATCTTCCTCCACTTTATATGGGACGCCGCCACAGCATGGCTTGACAAGCAGTGCGTAGGTGCGCGCCCGGGATCCGAACCAGCGAACCCCAGGCCGCCGCAGCGGAGCGCGCGCACTTAACCGCTTGCGCCACCGGGCCGGCCCCTCTATTGCTATTTTTTAAAGTTCACTGTTGTCTAATCTCCAGTGCAATTTTTTATTTAAGTTATATTTTTCAATTCTACGTTACATTTCATTCTTTTAAAATATTTCCTTTTGTCCTCATTGAGTTCATGTTTTCTTTTAAAATCTTGTGCCTATTTATATAGGTATTTAAAAATCTTTGTCAGCTTGTTTTGTTATCTCTGTTATTTCTCGATCTATTTCTATGGTCTGATTTTTCTCCTGAATATTCTTCTCATGTATAATAATTCTTGGTTGGATGCTGGACATTTAGAATATAATGTTATCTGTCTGGATTTTGTTGTTCTCATTTATAGATTGTGAATTTTTTTTTTGGCTTGCAGTTAAATTCCTTGTGGATCAGCTCAATCCATTAAAGCTTATTTTTAAGCTTTGTAAGGTTAGGTTTAGAGTAGACTTTACTCTAGGGCTAGTGTATTTATGTTTATTAGGTGTGACCATTTTGGAATTTCTACTCAGTGCCCTGCGTGTTCAACAAGATCTTGCCAGTCCAGTTGACTGGAACTTGAACACATCTTAGCCTTTCGTGAGTTCTGGAAATTGTTTATCTTATAGCACTCTGATAGTTATCCTTTGCCTGAATTATGGAGCCTCATCTTAGAATCTAGCCAAAGACTCAAGGGGATCCCTTTCTCTGTGTAGTTCCCTATTCTCTGATGGTCTGTCCTGCAAATTCAAGTCACCTTGGCTTCCCCAACTTTGATTTCTGTCTTATTGACTCAGTGAAACCACTGTACTCTGCCATTATTTTTATTCCCTGTAATGCAGTCTGAAAGGTATCTTCTGGCAAAAGTTGGGGTGATTGTAGGATCACCTTATTTGTTTCCCTTCTCTCAGGGATTGTAAGCCTATGCTGTCTATTTTCAAGTATCTAAAATTAGTTTTAAATGCAATGTTTCCAATTTTCCAGTTGTTTATGGCAGGTTGGCAAGTCTGGCACCAGTTAATTCAACATGGTTAGAAGCAGAAGTCAAGTTTTTAGAGTTCTGAGATTAGGTAGTAAAACCCAAGCCTATGAAGGAGACTGAGAAGAAGCCAGACAGAAAGGCAGAAACTTGAAAGAGTTTTGTGTCATGGAAACCAAGGAAGGAAAGCCTTTTAAGAAGAGAAGAGTGTACAACTGTGTGTAATAGTGTTGAGGGAGTCAGGTAAAATTTAGACTAAAAAGTATCCATTGAATTTGGTAACCTGGGAACCACTGGTGATTGTATAGAGATCTGTTCCTAAGGAACAGATTGGAAACTAGATTGTAGTAGACTGAGAAATGAGTGATAGATGAGTTTGTTGGTTAAAGCAATATTAGCTGTTGCAAGAAATAAATACCAAATTTTCAGCACCTTCCCTAAATAAAACTTAATGTATTGCTTTTGTAACAGTTGTGTTTCTGGATGTTCCTAGTCATTGGACAGCTTTCTCTCATGATGTGATCCAGGGAATGAGCCTCTTTCGTTTTTGTGGTTGCATCATCCCCTAGTGGGACCTCATCATTGCAGCTGTCTGCATCTAATTGGTCAAATGGGAAGCAGCATGGAGAAGGTGACTTCTTAAAGCCTTTGCCTAGAAGTTACTTGCACTTTGTCTCCTATTTCGTTGGTGGAACTAATAACATGGCCATACCTAGATGCAAGGGAGGCTGGAAA
This sequence comes from Ceratotherium simum simum, assembly GCF_057802395.1. NCBI lineage: Eukaryota > Metazoa > Chordata > Mammalia > Perissodactyla > Rhinocerotidae > Ceratotherium > Ceratotherium simum. Next base: position 34,061,618 of record NC_141927.1, on the reverse strand, counting down.
TATAGTGTCTGCCTGGGCAGCCACTAACTCTCTATAATTGGAAAAGGGCTATGACATTTGTTGGGCAACAAGCCATCTCTGCTACAGTAGAGATAATGCTTTTGAGAAGTTTGCTTTGAATGGCAGGAGAGTGATTGCTTCAAAGCTGGAGAGAGGTAAGGAGTTGAGGGCATTTCTCTCTTTAATCTGTAAGACTGTGCATGTTTTCAAGCCATTGGGAATGATGCAATTCAAGAGAGAAGTCAAATATGCAAGAAAGGAAGGGATAAACAGAATGAATGTGAGAAAGAGACAAGGTGGGAAAGGATGATATGCAAAACTCAAACATGAGGACTGGCCTCAGGGAGGCTGGCCAGCTATTTTGTTGGATTGGAAGGGAAGGAGGATGGCAGGGGCATAGCAGGTTTTATGCTTAGTAGCAGGAACACAGGGAGTTCCTCTCTGCTGGTGTCTATTTTTTCCTAGGAAACGGGAAGTAAATTAAGGGGGAGATGTGGGGTGTGGAAGTTTGAAGAGAGTGAAGATTTAAAACCATTATTGCCTTGCTTGGTGCTTATTATACAGTAGGTGCTCTGTAAATGTTCTTTGAGACTATTTCCTTTCTCAAGGTTCTTCGGGCAGCATCTGGGGATTGTTATGAATAAGCAAGGGATCTTTCCTTCTGTGTCTGAGCTGGCACCAAAATCTCGCTGCGAATCCAGGTGCCATTGGCTGGAATTCATTACAAGGCAAACCTGTCTTCTGCCACACTTGGAGGAGCTTGGTCACTGAATTCCTAAAGACACTTGTTATATAAATTGTTCCTCTGACATGGAGCTCATAGAAATATTTTCACCTGCTGCCAACAGCTGCAGAAGCCCCAGGTGTGGGGTGGAGGGGATGCAGGATGGAGGTGGGGAGGGGGTGTGTTTTGAAGGGTGTCATGTCTCCAGTAGGCTGTCTGGCCTCTCTGAGTCTACGCATGGAAGCCTTTGCCTTCCCCTTTCCTCTCCTCTTTCTGTTGCCTGCAGAGTAGAGAAAACCAGACCTCAGAGTTAACAGGCACCTGCTTCCTGCTGCATGTATTTAGGATTAGGTCATGAACCTGAAATGAATGGAATAAAAGGTGGGCACTCTGCCAGAAAATAATAAATTTATAAAGCAAGCACGCCGGAGCCCTCCGAAGATGGAATCTCCATCCCCCTAGGTCCTATCACCCACTTTTCACATCTTCTCACTTTCTCCCCCATTCTGCGTCCCTCCCCCTCTCCTCCACAGCCCCCATTTCTCTTCAGTTCTCCCCTTCTGGCCCCCGAGAGGCGGCGGGAGCTGGTGACCCTGCAGCCAAGGGCTCCGGCAGCCTTCCTGGTGCCTGCTGCTCCCTGTTATTTTCATTTGCCTGTAATTCGAGGGGACAGGTGAGATGTGCTTCAAAACACTGTAATCATATTTTAAATGGAAATGAAATGTGTGAATTAAATGTAAATTACAGTAGAATGGAAGGACACTCACTATTAGTTAAGGTCTGACACCTATTTTTGCAGACCTTTCCCAAACGCCACAACTTGTTTCCCCACACGTGTGATGAGAGGCTGTAATTATGTGGCAGCTGCTTCTGCAGTGGGGCTGAGGCTGGTTACTGGATCATTTGTGCAAGGGGGGTCTGGATGTGGGGCCGCGTATGTATTTTAAATAGATATGGACTGCTGTTGGTACTATAAAATTACCCAGAAGAGATGATATTTTTATACGAGGGCTGTGAAAAGAAACCTTTTTTTTTGTTTGTTTTCCCCTTGGAAAGGTGAGGCAGTAATATAAAGGGACACTTTTATATAGTCAATTTATTTACGGATTCTCCATTTGCTTTTATATTGGAAAAATATGTGTGGTGCCAATGGGTTGCAATTTTGCCCTCAATCTCGGCCTGCCTCCCTCCCACCTAGCGCTAAGCGCCGTGGTGGTTCTCAGGGGAGCCCGCGGCCCTCCTGTATAACCATTCGTGGAGCGTTTTTCGAGAGTGTACCAGCTCTTTGCTGTAATTCCTTGGATGATGAAGCCAGTAATTTCATTATCTATCTACCCAATGCCATGACAAACAGCAAAAAAGATTTAAAAAGAAGATCATTTAATTCCAATCAGTCCAGTCTCTTGTTTTATGTGGATAAAATGACTGGTTGACCGAGTGCGTTTTAAAACTTTCTAAGCCGTTTCTGCGATGTGTTGCAGAACTTCCGAGGATGAGGGCAAATGTGGATGAAATAGATAAGGTTAGAAGTATGGGAAGATCAGTAAATTCATTAAAAAAGGATCTATTTACGTGGGCGTTGTTGATTCTACTCCTGTTTGTTTTGACTAGCCTCTGTCTCCATCGGAGCAGTCAACAGATAATATATGTTGAACAATCGTGTGTCACTGAATTTTACAACTCTTGCACTTTTGAGGCGACGAAAATGCAAGCTCAGTCAATATTTAGTTCTCATGAACATTTGCAATTAAGGTGTAACGTCTAGCCTGTGATTAGCAAAGGTTCCACCTTGAAGATTCCCTGGAATTCGGCCAGTCCCTCCCCCACCCCCCACTTGGCCTGGGAACAGCTCTCCACCCCTGGTCCTCTCCTAGACCACTGCCAACGGCTCCCCATCACTGCCTGAGCTCACGTTCTAAGTGCAGCTCTGACCATGTCACTCGCCGTCCTGGGGAGAACCTTCAGGGGTCTCGGGAAGAGAGAGTTGGGGTCCCTGCTGTAGCGCACAGGACAGCTCACCACCCCTAATATTCTAGGCACTCTCCCTCTGCTCAGGCCGATTCTTATTTGAATGTATGTTCCCCTCTTCTCTGCTTGGTAATTCCATTTGCCCCCAAAGGATTCTCTTAGACTTCTCCTTGGAGGCTAAGCCTTCCCAAAGCCCCTGCAGGCCAAACCATGTGCTTGGTGGCTGTGTCCCAGGCATGCTGTGCTCATGCACTGAATCACAGCTGACTTTATCCATGCCTACCCCTAGATGGACACCGCAACGCTCAGCACTGGAGAATGTCTCCTGTCTCCTGCATAGCTCACTGCAAACCAGGAGGAACCTTTTAGGTGGTGACTGTTTCTCTTTGTAAAGTTGAGGTGCTAAAATAAATAAACATGAATATAGGCCAATTTTTGAATTTCATAACAGTTTTCCTCTCTTGCTGACATCATCCATCTTCATTTTTAAATAAAACATACAACCACTGTATATAACAAAATGTAAACCACATCGAGTGTCTTCCTTTTGATTGCATTATATCTACCACCACCTTGTTTATGTTCATGTAGAAATAAAATTACTTGGCAGCATGTGTTCTAAATGCAAATCTGATCATGGCACTCGCTCCCGTGCCTTCTGGCTGGGTGATAGAGTGCTTAGGCTGAGCAAAAAGGGCAAAAGGGACATTTACATGTCTTTATAGGGACAGCATGAAGTTATGATTTATAATAAGAAATATATATTTGGTCTTGGTCCTGTTTCTGGCACAGAGCTCCTAAGACCTTTAGAATTTGTCTTCTGTTGATGAGGTGACTGTTGAAAAGCTCCTAAGGATGGGGCTGGTTGCCAGGGGAACTAACTATGTGATTAGAGGGTTGAAACTTTCAGTCCCAACCCCCTGACCTCCGGGGAGGGGAGAGGGTTTGGAGATTGAGTTCAGTCACCAGTGGTCAATGATTTAATCAATCATGCCTATGTAATGAAGCCTCATAAAGATCCAAAAGGATGGGATTCAGAGAGCTTCTGGCTTGGTGAACACCTGGAGATCCAGGGCGAGTGGAGTGCCTGGAGACAGCGTGGAAGCTCCGCGCCCTTTCCCCATACCTTGCCCTGTGCATCTCTCCCATCTGGCTGCTCCTGAGTTATATCCTTTTATAGTAAACTACTGATCTAGTAAGTAAAATGTTTCTCTGAGTTCTGTGAGCCACTCTAGCAAATTAATTGAACCCAAGGAGGGGGTTGTTGGATCCTCCAATCTACGGCTAGTTGGTCAGAAGCACAGGTGATACCATGGACTTGTGGTTAGCATCTGAAGTGAGGGGGGGAGGAAGTAGTCTTGTGGGACTGAGCCCTTAACCTGTGGGATCTGAGGCTCTCTCCAGGTAGAAAGCATCAGAATTGAGTTGAACTATAGGACACCCAGCTGGAGTCGCAGAATTTCTTGGTGGTGAGAAGAAACCCCACACATTGTAATTGGTGATCAGAATCATCACATGGTTAAAAAGAAAGGGTCAGTGTTTCTGGAGACCCCTTCAAACCCTCTTTATTTCTAGTCTATGGAATAGAGAAGGTATTAGCATCCCCATAGTATAAATGATGAAAGTGACTCAGAGGGCTGATACAAATAAGAGAAACTGAGGCAATGAGAAAGTATGTGGTGTGTTCAGAGTAACAGAGTTACCCAGCAGCCTTTAGAGCTCATGAAGTTCCTATAGACTGTGGCATGCCTAACAGATATCAAAGAAGCAAAGTTGTTTTGGGTCAGTTTTGGTGAGTGTCCTATGAGAACCATTATTCCTATGGAATTTATTATTAGGAAGCCTGGATGTTTCTGCAGAAGATAGTAACTCTGATTGAGATTTCCTTGGGCTACAGGGTGAGGTACCCCATAGCAGGGTGAAAGCAGCCCTTGCTTCTGACCACACCCATGCCATAATGCCCCTGTCAATCTCCACATCACTCATGAGAAAGCGAGTTGCTCAGTGTCCTTCTGACCTGAACTAGAAGTCAAGAAGGTGCCACTGACCCCTAGAAGACTCAGCCGTCAGATCAGCTCTTTCTGTTAATAAGACTAGACAGCCTCTGCAAACCCGGGATTTATGCTGGTAAACCTTTGTCTCGTGAGGGCCCAGCTCAATTTGTGCAGAAATTCCCCCAATGGTGGAGAGTTGATTTAGTGTCAGAAAAGGGTGTTTGAAACAAGTGCGTTTTCCTTTACGAGTCTTTTAACATCAGGAGAGAAATACAGCTGATTGCAATTGATTTGTATACGTGGCTCTTTGTGTGAAGTATCGCAGCGTGTTTTATAGGAAGAAGGAAACAAAGGAGAAGGGAGAGGAATTGCTCTCCTGGAAGATGCAGGACAGAGAGCATGAGAAAGCTCCTCTCACAGAACATGGTTTGGCGCTCCAGGTCGACAGGCTGGGATCTCTGCTCATCACTTACTCGCTGTGTGATGCTGCCAAGTTGCTTAAGGTCTCTAAGCCTCAGTTTCAACATCTGTGAATGGGAAATAAGGATGGTACCTACCTCATAGATGTGGGGAAGATTACATCAGTTAGTGCAGCTGAAGGGCTGAGCACAGTGCCTGCCAGGTTGTTGGTGCTGAATGAATGAGCAAAAAAAAGTAAAAGCACCTGAGGCCTGGGCTGTTGTAAACCCACGAAGGCGAGGCCCCACAGAGGCCTTCTGGAAGTCACCTGTGAAGTTCTCACTCACTCCTCAGGGACTGAATCTTTAACAGTTGTGGAATCAGGGCTCCAGGCCTTCCGTCCCCCCACCTCCCTCAACCCAGCTGCTTTCGTATCCTCTGCCTCATCTCCCTCCCTAAGAGCTGTTTCCAAGAAAGGGCTTTACGAAAGCCCATCGTACTAAAGTCTAACAGTCTAATGACTATTCCAGAGTGTGTCCCACATGGGAGAGCCTAGAGCTGTTTATAGTTTAAAAAACACTTTCACCATATTATTTTCTTTAATCATCTCAACAACTCCATGAGTCATATAAAAGCAAGCATTACTTAGTCCTCTTTTAAAATGAAAAATAGGCATAGAAAAGTTAAAATGTCTCAAAATTTATATTTTTGTTTCATCTATATGGTTTGAGGTATGCATAAAAGACCCATCAAAAATCATGCAGTTAATAAAGTAAAGATCTGGGACTTGATTTTGTGTATTTTTTTTTCCTTTTTTTTGCTGAGGAAGATTGGCCCTGGGCTAACATCTGTGTCCATCTTCCTCTACTTTATACGTGGGATGCCTGCCACAGCATGGCTTATTTTAGCAGTGCGTAGGTCTGCACCTGGGATCTGAAACTGCGAACCCCAGGCCGCCGAAGTGGAGCATGCGAACTTAACTGCTATGCCACCAGGCTGGTACCCTTGATTTTCTGTATTTTAAGAGAAAGAACTTTAAGGCAAAGAAAAGACTAATTGTGAAATTTCAGCATAAGTCAACAAATCAAGAAGTGGGAGGAATTTGGGGGAGAGGGCTTTTCCATGGTCTCTGCTTTAACATTCTACAGAAGCCTGGCTGTCTGTGGGGAAGGCCCATCCCTGCCCAAGACATACAATACCAATAGCAAGAGTTTTGACTTTCTCTGAGTCTTAAGCTTTCTGAGTGTCTGTATATTCTTTCACTGTCTCCTCCACTAAGATGCCTGTACTCCAAACATAGCAACTTAAAACAAAACACATTTATGATCTCACAGTTTCTGTGGGGTCAGGAATTGGAGCACCACTTAACTGGGCCTCTGCTTCTTGGTCTCTCATATGGCTGCATTCATGGTGTTGGCTGGGACTGCCGCCATCTTAAAATTTAGCTGGGGGTGGCTTTACTTCCAAGCTCATTAAGTGGCTGTCGGCAGAACTCAGTTCCTCACGGGCCTCAGTTCCTTGGTGGCTATTGGCCGGGGCTGCCCTCAGTTCCTTGTTATGTGAGTTTCTTCATCAGGCAGCTCATGACAGGGCAGTCTGCTTCATCGGAGAGAGAGAGGAAAAGAGAGTGAACAGGACAGAACTCAAAGCTTTGTGAGGTTAATCTCTGAATGGCCCATCACTTTTGCTGTATTCTATTCATTGGAAGTGAGTCCTTAGGTCTGGTCCACATTCAACCGGATGAGAGTTTACAAGGGCGTGCATACCAGGAGGTGGGGCTCCTTGGGATCATCCTAGAAGTCTGTGGACCACAGTGACTTTGTGGGGAAGCCTTCGGGGCTAGAATCAATTTCTAACAACTTCATTTGTTCACGTCTGTTTTGAAATTGGTCATATCTCCTAAAACGTTGTGGTAGTTGTTGTGAGGCTGTTACCCTGAGCCAAACCCCTAGCCAACTGACTCTATAATGGAGCCAACTGCATTAAATCGAAGCTGTATATCACCAATATCCAAAGTTCAGCTGGAATGAATGAGAATGAGCACAGTTTGACTTTGGGCAAGTCTGTGATTCTTTCCTTTACTCAAGTGCTTATGATGAAATACAAAAGTACAGGACAAAATTTTCTATCACAGCGATAGGGCATCTCTAGTCCCTGTGCTTCTGCTCCCTGCAAAGGTAGGCTGGGGTCAGAATCCGGGAGCGTGGATGCTGCTGCCAGCTCTTTAGTCTCCAGTGGGAAGTGACTGTAGACAGAGAAAGTGCCCTGGTCTGCCTGGACCAGCAGACACTGCCATGGGGGCAGCTCCAGGCTGCCTGGAAACCGAAACCTGTTGTTTCCCAGGAGTGTTGAGTCCTGTGTGCACAGAACCACACCGTTGTTTTGGCGAGCTCATTTTATTTTCATTCATTCAGTTGCTTCTCTCAGCTGTTTGTTTTAGGAGTCAGTTTCATTAGTGCTATCAAACCTACGTGCTAGCTCAGTGCACTCCAGCCTTGGGTTGATGTCGATTTTGTCCTCAATGTACTGGGCACTGCAGAGAACATATATGGCCCTGGCATTGCTCTCTAGAAGTTGAGTCATGCCTTGGATTGTCTAGCATGGGACCAGGAAGTTCATTAAGCCTTCATCTGTGTCTGTGTCACTCCCTTATTTAAAAGCCATTGATGGCTCACTGTTTGTCTGCAGGAAATGCGAAGCTTGTAGGCGTGGACATAGGCCCTTCACAGCCTGGCCTCAGTCTGCCTCCCCAGGGGCTGCTTCAGCTGCCTGTCTGGACCTCCTGTCCACACAACAGCTGGAAACCTACACCCCTTTCAAGTTCCGTGTCTTTGTTTACACCTTCCCTCGCTTTGGAATGAATGCCCTCTCGCCCTGACCCCCTCTGCCCATCTCTGCCCAGCAGTCTCTTACCCGTCTCCCAAGGCCCAGTTCAAATGTCAGCACTCCTTTGTAACTTTCTCTGACCTCCTCCTTCACTTTGGGTTAGAACCAGTATAGCAGCTACCACCAGCGCCCCACCCACATCCCCTTGGCATTTACTGTGTTTGGACGTGCCAGCCTGACTTCCAACTGCCAGCACCCACAATTCTTTTTCTGAAGGCTTTCTCTGTCTGCTTGCTCTGCCCATGTGTAGGGTGGGTCAGAAATGTCGGGGGTTATGTCCCCAGAGTGGCTCTACCAATGACTGATGGGAGCTGGTAGACAACCCCCCAGCTCCCTCGCCCCTCAGGCAGACTGTGTCTGAGGCCTGTGTTCTGCAGTAGCTCCCGAGGCTCCCATGGGATTAAACTCCACTTGTCCACAGTAGTAACTGGTTGATGACGCACCCTTTAGTGGGTCCTTCCCCTCCCCTTCTCATTTTCCCACGCCTTCATCAGTGTTTTCCCTGTTCACCCCCCATATAACATATTCGTTCTTGAGCCTTTGCTTTGGGTTCTTCTGGGGGAACCTAGCTAAGACATAGCCCCTCATCGGTGTACTCTCTCTACACATTTATTCCAGTCCATTTTACAGCATATTTGTGTATTGCCATCGTATCCCTCCTCCACCGTGACCTCCTTGAGGACAGAAAGTGTGCCTTGTCCCTCTCTGTGTCCCCCACAGAGTACAGCGCCTGGCACACATCCAATGGTCATACTTTTGTTGAGTTGCCTCTCTTGTACTCATTTGCTCTGTTTCTTAATTGTTCCGTTTTCACAGAGCTGGTGGAGCTTAGACCCTCCTCTACACCAGAGAATGACGTGACCAGCCAGATCATCTTGGCATCACTGTCCACTGTGGGCTCTGTCCCTCTCATGGCCCTTTGTGGTAAGAAGTTTGCCCGGAGTCTTATGTAGCCTGGTGACAAGAGCAGCCCTGTGCTGGCCACTCTTTAAGAGGCTACAAGGTTGCATTTTGCATTTTGTGTGGTTGCACTGGTCCCCATTTGGTACAGACAGCATCTGATTTCATCTCTTTTATCCTGACTCTCGTTACAAATGAGAAATTGGGAAGAGAGTAAATAAGGTATTGGAAATAAAATTCCATCCTGCAAAGTGCTCAAGTCCCAGGGAAAGAAGCAGGACATCTCTGCTGTGTCATTGTGGGGCTCAATTAGACGTCTGCTGAGCCACTCTCATGAATGCTCACTGGTTACATTTGGGACGTGGAGCAGAATTTCTCACCCTGCCTGAGAGAAGAGTGCTAAGTAAGGAAGGGGTGGAGACTGACTCACTGGAAGGCTGGGTAAGGTTCTCAGCAGAAAGTCTTTCCCACAGTATTGTTCTGTGATGACCTTGTCCAGTTTTTCTCTACCATGACTTCACTTTACTTTCCGGGTGAGAGAGGAAAAGGAACCAGGAAGTGGTTCACCAGGTGGAGTATCATACTCTTTGTGTCAAGTACGTCTTTACAAAGGAAAACCCCAGCCACAGTGCGGGAAGTGTTCTGGGCTATTGGCTGAACTCTGCAATTGAGAGACTATTGTCCAAGGTCGGCAAGGAGGCTGGCCACCCTGTTGGCTGGCCTCTGTCATCTGGTTTAGCCTGATTTGGTTGATGTCCCACTTCTCTGGGGCTTGAGAATGTTTCTGATGGGGCACAAAGCTGATAGCAAGGCCTCTTTCTTTTCTTTCCCCTTGGTCCCTGTGAGGTTAACATCTATGGGCCTTTCACTCGAGAGAAGACCAACTGGGTCATCCTCTGAGAGTAAATCCCTGGTCCAGAGGAGGGTTTTTTCAACAGCAGGTCCTTAATGAATTGTTATGGCCTTGGGCACAATGAAAAAAAGAGCAGCATGAGCCTTCAAGGGAGTAAGGTGGCCCACAGTCTTTTCTGGAGGACTGGGCTTTGTTCTGAGATAAGTCTTCCTTACATTGTTTATTAGAATTAAGATATCTTCTTTTATGAATAGAAATATATGGTAGGTTTTTTGTTTAATGTCCTTACTTGGTCAAATAAAAAGTCAGCAACAATGCTATCATTTCCAACACCTCCTTTAAAAAAATATGTTTAATAGATCTGTGACATACAAAAGACAGGGAACTGATTTATAGGACAGATTAAGTACCTGATGAGTCCTCACTAAGCCTGATTTCTGACTTTCTGTGGAGGAGTTCACTTTGCCAGACATGTCTGGCTTTCCTTATCTGTAAGATCGGAGCAGAGAGCAGACCACCTAGCTTTGTGCAGACCAGTTGGGAAAAGAGCTTAGAAAAAGAAATTCCTATGGGAATTGAGGTAGGTTGAAAAATGGCCTCCAAAAGATATCCACTTCCTAATCCCTGCACCTGAGATAGTTACCTTATGTGGAAAAAAAGCGGGGGAGGGTCTTTGCAGATGCGATTAAGTTAAGGATCTTGAGATGGGGAGAGTTTCTTGGGTTATCCGGGTGGGCTCTAAATGCAATCACATGTATCCGTATAAAAGGCAGGCAGAGGGAGGTTTTACCCACAGAGTTGAAGGAGATGTGAAAACAGAGCAGAAAGTGATTTTAGGATACTGACCTTGAAGTTTGGAGTGATGCTGTCACAAGCCAAGGAATGCCAGGGGCTTCTAGAAGCTGGAAGAGGCAAAGAATGGATTCTCCCCTAGAGCCTTTGGAGGGAGCATGACCCTGTTGACATATTGATTTTGGCCCCGTGATACTGATTTTGCACTTTTGAACTCCAGAACTATGAGATAACAAGCTTCTGTTGTTTTAAGCCACCAAGTTAGTGGTAATTTGTTACAATAGCCAGAGGAAACGAATACAGGAATGCAGACTGTAAGCTCCTTCAGGCTAGGGACTAGTCCTATACTTCTTGCATCTTCCCCACAATGCCCTGTCCTTAGCGTGAACACAGCATAGCTGCCCACACCTGTAGAAGGAGATGTCTTGGCACTTTTCTGCTATTTAAGGGCAAATCTTCCAAGTCTTCTCTTCTCTTTTAGCGCCTGCAGATGTTTTCTGTTAACCGGGATTGTTGGGGACCCCTAAACATGGCTCTTTCTCAACTTCATCTCTGGAAGCATTAGACTGTCTCCTTGATATTGCACAGAAAGAGATGTTCTTTCCAAGGCACTTTTCAGGACTTGAAGGAGGCACATTTTTTAGCAGACAGTGGGCCGAGAAATGGGAGTCCATGCCACGTCCCCCTTCTAAACAGTGCTGTGACAGCATACATTTTCTTGGCTCAGGTCCCTTCTGAGTAAGAATTTGTGTCCTGGATTATTTTGCAACCTGATAAGTGGCTGTTATGGATTGAATTGTGTACCCCTCCAAACACTTATGTTGAAGTCCCAGCCCCCCAGTACCTCAGAACGTCACCTTATTTGGAAATAGGGTCTTTGCAGTTAAGATGAAGTCATTAGGGTAGGTCCTAACCCAATAGGACAGGTGCTGTATTTATAAAAAGGGGGAATTGGACAAAGACACACACAGACACAGGGAGATGGTCATGTGAACCTGAAGGCAGAGACTGGGGTGATGCACCTACAATTTGAGGAGCACCAAAGATTGCCAACAAACCACCAGAAGCTACAGGAGGGGCATGGAATAGATTCTCCCTCAGAGCCCTCAGAAGGAACCAACCCTGCAGACACCTTGATCTTGGACTTCTGGCTTCCAGAACCACGAGACCAGGCATTTCTGTTGTTCAAGGCGCCCAGTGTGTGGTACTTTGTTACGGTAGCCTGAGCCCATAGACACAGTGACACTGTGCACGGTGCGTCTTGTCTGCACCTTGTAGTGAGTAGCTAAATACGAGAGGAAGAGAGAGAGAGCACGAGTGTGAGCGCAGGGCAGGAGTGGCTTTAGAAGTGTGGCCTTGAGGTCTGAGCAGGAATCCTTTTACACCCCGCAGTTTGTCTGGTGCCTGTGATAAGAGGAGCAGTGGAGACTCAAAGTCACCTCCGTGCCCTAATCCCTCCCCAGGGATCCAGCCTTCCCCTCTAGACGGGTCAGCGAAAGAAAGTAAAGTTTCAATGGCGCCTTTCAAGTTGCCTTCCTCTCTCTTCCTGCTTTGTTCCTCCCCCCACCTCGTTTCTAAGTGCCCAGCCTTGTCAGAAGAGAGGGGACCATCTGGTTAGTCCTTGTTTACTGCACACCCTGCCAGTTTGAGCTTATTAATCATATTTACCCAAGTATCTTAATTACTCCCTGTCTAGCAACTTGCTTTGCACTCAGCTGTTGACCCCTCTTTTTTTGTTCCTCTCTATCATTAATCATAGGAGCGGCGTGGGTACAGGAATTCCTGCAGCTTGGATTTCGCTGGCACTGTTACCACTCCCAGAGAGGAGCGGCTGGAGTTCACGGCTGGTTCCTGACAAACTTCCTAATTAATCTGCTGAAGATCAGAGGAGGACTAATAGGAGCTGAAGACTGTGTGCTGGGCCCATCCCTCCACCCTTTCCCTGTGTATGTGTGTGTGTGTGTGTGTGTGTGCGCGTGCGCCTGTGCACGCGTGCGGTGCTGAGCTTGGCAGGACAGAGATGGTCTCAGCCAGCGATTCAGCACAATAGCATTCCTGCTGCTGTCACCTACCTTCCCTCTTCTGGGAGGAGTTTTCTCCTCTAGTTTAGAAGTTTACAAGCCACCCACCCCATCTTCTCCCAGATGCAACAGTGGAATAAAATATCTTCTGACCAACTTTCCCGTGGAAACAGAATCGTGATATTTGGGTTCGTGTAGGCAGGAGTTGTCCTATGTATGGTAGTCCCCCTTTATCAGCGGGGATATGTTCCAAGACCCCCAGTGGGTGCCTGAAACCATGGATAGTACTGAACCCTATATATACTACGTTTTTTCCTATACTTATGTACCTATGCCAAAGTTTAGTTTATAAATTAGGCACAGCAAGAGATTAACAGCAATAACTAATAATAAAATAGAACAATTACAACAATATACTGTAATAAAAGTTATGGTAGATCTTAGTAACCTCAGTATACAATTTTTTTTCTTTTCTCAAGTCAAGAACTTTTGCATTTTCACTTAAAATAAGCACTTTATGGCTCTCTTTGGCATATCCAAATTGCCAGCAATACTACTCTCTTGTGCTCTGGGGCCACTATTGAGTAAAATAAGGATGACGAACACAAGCACTGTGAAACTGTGACAGCTGATCCGATAACCTAGACGGCTCCTACGTGACTAACTGGGCAGGCAGCGTATACAGCATGGATACACCGGACGAAGGAACGATTCACGTCCTGGGAGGAACGGAGGGGAAGGGTGCAAGATTTCATCATGCTACGCAGAATGGTGCCAATTTAAAACTTGTTGAATGTTTGAATTGTTTATTTTTGGAATTTTCTATTTAATATTTTCAAATTGTGGTTGACCCTGGGTAACTGAAACCGTAGAACGTGAAATCACGGGTAAGGAGGGACTACTGTAGAGTGGATTAAAGCTTTTCCCTGTGGAACCAAAGATCCTTGGGATCTCAGGAGCAAAGATGCTCCAGGGCACAGGACAATCCAAGAAGTCCAGAGGTGGTGATGAGACCTGTAGAGACAACCCATTTCCTGTGGTGTCCAGGCTCACCACCTCGCAGACGGACACTACACGTGAAGAACTGGGAGGCTGAGGACTGCTGAACAAGGGAAGGAAGCAACTTTGAACGGGCCTTGCCCTGTGCCCCTCTCAGGCAGCCCCCTGCCGGATGCTGTTGGACCTCTTAGGTTTACCTTGTGCTGCACGCGCCCCTTTCTCTCTTCTCCGCAGAAGGCAGGGAGTAAGGCCCAAGGGCTGGGCCTCCTTTCTGCTGGCCTGAGTCTCCAGGACGAGAGACACCATTAAGGAGTATAATTTGTTGATCCAGGCTCTCCTTGCGTTTCAGTGCAGAGTGGCATCGTTTTCTTTATGACCTCGTAAAGTCACAGCCGAGAGGCCGATTTGGAAAACAAACTGCCTCAGGTTGACAGATAATTAGATACAGGGGACATATTATATGCCTTTGCATATAAATGTGCTCCGAGGCGTGTTGGTTCATCTGAAGTTGAGGTTAAAGGCACGCCAGGTATTCCTGACACATCAGGATATATGTTCTCACACGGGCGCGGGCGCCGTCTTGGTTTATGGCCCTTTCATCCTGGTGCTGACTGATGGGCTGTGGGCACAGCCCAACTTAGAAGAAAGGCAGAGCTCTCTTACCCATGAGTCTCCTGGCCTTTTGTTTTGGGCGCCCCCCCCCCCACCTCCACTTCCCCTTGTTTCTGGGAAAGGGGTTGTTCTTTGGGCTTGGATTCTGCAGGGAATGACTAATGGCCAGAGGAGGAGGGGCCAGGGTCCATTTTTCTTTTCTTCTTTCCTCCATTTTTTGCATTCTAATGGGCCCAAACTAATGACAGTTATAACATAGAGGTCTTTCAAGACTGGGACAGACCCTAGTGGAATTCTACATCTGGGGCAAGGAAAAAAAATGGAAGTAGATATTTTCCAGAAGGTTCTGTGGACTGTGGGGGTTGCTGGTGGACAGCTGCAGCTGCCCAATACTGGTGGCTTGGCTGTGTCATGAATGCTGGCCTTACATTGAAAGCTCCTTCTTTCCCTGGAATCTACTCTAGGGGAGCAGGGTGTGAGCCTGGGGCAAACCAGAGAAGAGGGCAAGGCTTCTGTTTCCCCTTCAGCTTCCCCACTCTGGGAAATGTCTCTTTGAACACAAAGTTCCAGTTAATTTCATCCACACTAAAATGTAAAGAGCTTAATTTAATGCCCTTTGGGAGTAATTTCAATTTAAAGTGGCATTATAGCTAATGGCTAAGACAATGGCTTAGTGGTTAGTCATCTTCCATTTGGGCAAGTCACTTAATCTTGCTGAGTCTGTTTCTTCACCCTAAAACATGAATAAAAAGTTGTACCCACCTTATCATGTGGAGAAGATTAACTTAGATAGCACTTCACATATAGCATTTAATAAATGTTAACTATTTTTAACAATGATGATTAACAGAGCTAATCACAATAAAAAATGATCAGAGAAGAGAATGCTTCAGCCCAAAGGAAGGAGCTGTTTGATGAGGTGATCTCGGCAGCTGCCACTCCGTAGTGTGGAGGTGGCGGCTGAGTTGTGAGCTGGAAAGAGCCCTGAGTCTTGGGAGGTCTGGTTCTGGCTCTGCCATTGATTAGCTGTGTCATCTTGGGCATTTCACTCACTCTCTCCCAGTCTTAGTTTCCTCATCCGTAAAATGAGGGCCCTCCAAGGGTTGCCAGGGGCAGCAGTCTGCCCCGTGACTGGCATGTGAGGCATGGTCTGTGGAAGCGCTCTCCTCCTCTCTGCCAGGCCTCTGGGCAGCCCTGCTGTCATCCTGGCCTCTGCAACAGGCCTGCACTATTTCCCAGGCCAAACGGGAGGGCTGAGGGGGCCTATTAAGAACACTGTGGGGAGATGGTTGAACAATTCTCAGCTTGAAATTACTCTCCTCCTTAAATCTCACTATGAATGTATTAGGAAAAAAGAGAGAGAGAGAGAGAGAAAGAGAAGAGGAGAGAAGGAAAAAGGGAAAAATAATAAACCCCATAGGCCAACCCTAAGGCCTGTTGAAGGAGATGATATAAATAGAGTTGCTGTCACTTTCATGAATTAAATCCTCTGTTAATTAGGATGCATCGATCTAAGGGTTGTCCAAGCAGATAGTCCTTTCTCCTTCCCAGCAAGTCACAGCAGAGGGAAGAAGCATGAGAGGCATTGCCTGATTGCTGATTTCTCTACCAGGCTTTGTTAATTATCTCAGAACATGGTCATCTCAGTCTTCTCCAACATGTGCCATCCTTGTTCCGGCAGGATTTAGGCAATGGGCTACACAGGAGCTCTCTGGAGAAAGGACAACTTTGAACCCCACCACCTCCTGGAATACCACCCCACAAGGTGGTCCATCGACTTGAAAGGGGAAGGGAGAGTGTGCGGGGTTGGATGGAAGGACTTACATGTTGATCTCTGGGCCCGAGAGGCAGTAACTCCTGAGCGACCACGTCAGTGACAGCTCACGCCTGCTCTGAGTTGACCCAATGTCAAATGGACTCTTCCCATTGCGCTGCTGCGAGGTCATTAAAACCTCAAAAGGAGAACAGAGTGAGGGCCCCTGTCCTGCTGTGTGGACAGCCCTCCCTCTGGAGACTTAGTCTTCTGCAGCCATCACTGGCCTGGCGGGCTGGAAGCGAGTCTTGTATATCACTTGAGGTACCTTAGGCCAAGCCACTTTTTGTCCCAGGTGTCTGAGGCTTCTGCTGCCTGTTCTGGATTCCATTTCCAGAAATATAAAGATATGTCATTCACAAAGACCTGGAAAATCTGAATCTAGATTGAGTATTCCAGGGTATTAGTGGTTCTGCCTTTTACAATACTGTATTAATGAGTGAAAACTTGGAGGAGCAAGACGTGATAAAGCCAGGACATGTTTTTCCATCATCAGTGCGATCTAAGTTTGCATTGCTGATTTATGCAGTGATCCCAGTGCTTCATGTGAAGTTAAACAAGAAATGAGCTGTTAGCCAAGCTAGTCCTGGGAGTCAGGGTGTGACCTCCTATGGGAGAACCCCTAACCCTGACCCAGGGAACCTTGAACGAAAATCGGCAAAGTGATTCATCTTTGTTTTGCCCCTCATCTCTCAAGGGTGCCATCACTCAGGAAAAGAGAGTGTCTTCCTCAGGGGATGGAGCATACTAGAGAGGTGGGCTTCTCCCTGGGCTTCCTTGTAATTCATCTTTCAGAGAAAGTGCATTCTAAACAGATGGAAGAGGGTCTGTAAGAGAAGTCTCTCAGATGTAATCTTTCATATCAAGACTTGAGCCGAAAAGCCTGGCGTGACTGACTAAATGAGGGGCGCTCTCACGTACACGCCATCCCTTGATTCGCCCAGGTCCCATGTGCAAATATATGCACTCATCCCAATACCAACACTGACCATGTCTTTCTGGAGTTGCCCCAGCGTCGAGCGGGGAGAGAACCTCTTTGGATTGGGGAAGAACAGACTCATAAACATTGAACTGTGCCTTGAGTGTGTTGAGAACTGCAGCCCCATAGACCAACTCTGCTGAGGGGATTTGCTGTGTTTCTGCCTCTCGGATTTCATGTAGCCCTGGCTGCTAAGAGCATCCCTGCTTGGATCATCTGGTCACAGGCCAGAATCCCTCTGTCCCCATCACTGTCTTCAAGGGGTCTAGTGTGGCCACAGTGCTGAGGTTCCCACTCCTGGAGAAGTGACCCTCTCTCTTCTCGCTTTATTTCCATGTCAAGGAGATCTGCAGAATAGAGGTGAAATTTTCCATAGCAGATTGGGTGAGCCAGAGGGATGAAGTGGAGAGAGGGAGGAGAGGGGGAGAGGAGAGAGGAGGGAGGTAGAGTAGAGAGGGAGCAAGAAAAAAAGAGGAAAAAGATAAAATAACAGGATATAAAGATGGAAAATACAAGGGAGGTTAGGAAGGAGCAGAGGAAGGGAGAGCGAAGAGGAAGAAACAGAGAAGAGAAACTAGGAAGAAATTCCCTAGAGGGAGTGAGCATGCAGGCAGGAGGTAGCGAAGAAACAAGGAGAAAGGAGTGAAGAGCGAGGGAGTGGGACCAGTGGGGAGAGAAAAGAGACGAAACCAGGAGAAGGAAGAGAAGAGAGAACAAACGAGGAGGTTCTAGGAAAAAAATGAGAGCGGAGTTGGGAGGGGAGAGCGTGGAAATGGAGGAAGCACAAGGAAAGAATGAGGAGAGGGCAGGCATGGGGTGGGGGAAGGAAGGGAAGAGAGAAAGTGCTGTGCTGTGGGATTATTGTGTGTTTGTCATCTGGAATGGTATAAGCTGTAGGTACAGCATCTCCTGCCCATGATTTATGGTCCCTGTCAGGCAGGGAGCGCGCTTTGTCTGCTGTAGCGTGGAGGATGAATGCATTGCTGTCATCCCAGCCCGGCCAGCCTTTCTCTCTCTCTGCTCCGAACGCTCGCTCCCCATTTCACGCCAGTGAACATAAACAATCTTTTGTAAACCTGACAGTCACACTTGCTTCTTTGGAAACATAAAGCAGAAATGTATGACTCGGCTTTCATTACCCAATTTCCTACGCTATATAAAAACACTCAGGAAAGACATGTAAGTGGTCACGAAACCTGGGAAATTGGAAGTGTCCTGGAGAAAAAAAAGGTGGCGGGAAGGAGGGAGTCTGGGGGTGGGAAGGAGTTGGCGAGGAGAGGAGATGATGCGTCTAACCCCACTGCTTCCTTCCCAGAAAATGCTGTCTGATAAACTGGGTCATCCAGACACATAATTATATTATATTTCTGAATAATAGACATTTCCTGCCTGAAGTGTTACTTTTTTTTTTTTTTTCCCTTTTAACCCAGAGTGCAGTAATGAAACAGTCTGGAGATCAAAGCTGGCTGATAATGTTGCTTTGTTTTTTCTCCTTTTTCCTGCTTTACATTTTTCTTCCCCACTAGCCATGCAGCGAACTCCACCAAGTCAAAAGTGTAACTTATTTTTAAAGAGCCTATTAGGGTGCAGATTGCTGTGATTTCTCAGCTGGGGCGTCTCAGCTGGGGAAGAAGATTTGCGGTGGAGAATCCGCCTCCATCCCTGACACCTGGAGCCTTTCCAGGGCCAGGACAGATGAAGGCTGCCTGTCAGTTCGGAGGGCTGGGTGGGGGCACTCCAGGACATGCTGAGACCTGGCCTAGGATCTAATGGACATCTTCCCTGGCTTTTCTTCAGACATGGACGACTTCTCTTCCTGCCTTCAGTCATATTCAGTTATGGTCTCACACCCAGCAGAGAGCAGGGGTGCTCAGAATTGTTCTGGTTGCTTCCACTGTGTTGGGGTTCTGGCCTTGAAGGCCTGGGGCAACAGTTACTGGTGAGGTCACTTCAGCCACACTTCAGGCCAATGAGCTTCCTGACTGTGAACCTGGGAGTTGAGAGCTATTTGTTAATTATTGCTTTTTTCCCCCCAAATTCTTTCAAAGCAAAATCTTTGAGAGGCATTTAGTGAGTTGCTTTCGTCTGTCTGGGTGTTTCCTTTTGAGCAGAAGAGGGTCTTGCAGCATCTAGTATAGAGTAGGCTGTGAGCTACTGTGAACGCCGATTCAGCCTTGTTCATTGACCCAGAGACCCGGAGAAGTCACTCTGCTGTCTTGAATCTCAGCTTTTCCGGAAAGACAGACACCCTGTCCCCCTATCTACACACTACATACACACACACACACGCACACACACACACTTTAGAACACAGTTTCAAGCACTGGAATATTACAATTCAAAAGAATTTTTGAATACCTACTATGTGTCCAGCAATATACTAGTTTCCATAAAGTACGTGCCCTCAAAATGATCTTTGTTTACTTGGAAAGTCTCCAATATACTGATACTTACATGAAAGTGTAAAGCTTGGCTAGAAAGACCGACTTAAGACATGCATGTGGCGTGCCTCCTTCTCTTCCTTTTCTCCCACCCTATCCATGCCCAAGTTTTATTCATTATTCTTTCAAGGTTATATTCTCATTGACCTCCTCCATAAAAACCTCCTGCCCTCTACAACCCATGGTGAGTAGTCTGTCCCCCCTGAATGTCCAGAATTTATTGGCTGTTCCTCTGGTGGTGATTAACTGTATGCTGTCTCTGTCAGATCCCACATCGTTTTCAAGTTTTCGTGTGTAGTATCTCTTGGGGCCGAGACTTTAATCGTGACTCATTCCTCTGAGTATCCCACTAGCAGTCAATGTGGGCTTGTGCTATACAGCACACCCAAGACCTCTGGAAAGCACAGATCCCAAAACTTTTTCATATTTCCCAATTTGCTCCAATGTATAAAGGCATGCTTGTATAGATTTCTGACTTTTTCTCTACCAACATGTTCATAAGGAGTTATGTTTAATTTAAAAACACTCACATTACAATTTAAACATCTTTTAAAATCATTCTGTGGCCATTTATTTTTCACAATAAAACATTGTTTTTATTATTTCAAAAGAATTGCAGTGTGCATGGTGAGCGTTAAGAATGAAACACAGCATGGAGATTTGGGTGATGGGGAGCAGCTAATCTCCCACACTGGCTGAATGGCTCCCTTCTGCTATCAACCTCTCAACATCTGTGATTCTCACTTGTACCTCAATAAAATTTCAATTTTTTTTTCTGATTATGGGACTGCGAGTTAACTCACAAATAGAGAAACCACTAGAGAAAAATCTACCAAGCATCTGTGTAGTTGGTGCCCAAAAATCTGTTGATTATTTGAAAACTAAGTGTACCCTTAACGTCCCATGAACCCTGGCTTATTCCTCACTCACACACAGAGATCCGCAGTCCTTTCCACCTGTAATCTAAGGAGGCAGCACAGTGTCGTAAAAACACATAGGTTTTGGCTTCAGACCTGGTTTCAAATCCTGGTTCCACCATTTCATTAGCTATGTTATCTAAGGCAAATGACTTCTTTGAAGTTCAGTTTCCTCCTCTGTAAAATGGGTAATGTAATAACCCACCCAGTGAGGTTGTTGTGAGGATTAAATCTACAATGACTGTTACATAATAGGTACTTAATCAATGTTAATTCCTTTTCTCTCTCCTTCATCCACTACAAATATATCCCTTCACTTCATGATTCAAAATACAGGGCTTCAAAAACCCTCAATGCTGGAATACTTAGGGAGGAAATAAACAGGCAGCTTGCAGAGCACTCCTAACCATGATAGATAGACTCTTGATTCGTACTCGGATTTCATCAGCACTCCAGAGGAGCCCTGCCTCTGTTATTGTTAGGCATGTGCATTGGACAAACAAAGTAAGTACAATGAGATGAATTTAATACCTGCCAGGCAGCAGAACAAATGTTGTTGATCTTGCTGATACCATATAAAAGGCAGGAAAGTGGATCTAGTTTGGTCCTATGGTGATTTATAATCTTTTTGCCACACTAGGTAATTTTCACTAGGATGGACTTTCTTTCGCGTGCTGGGGGGAAAGGCACCTACTTACAGAAGCTGCTTATGTCATTATTAGGAGAGAGCCTCAGAAGTGGGGCTTCTCACATGCCCAGGAATTGGAGGACTAAAAAGCAAAGAGGAAGGAGTTGGGAGTACAGTTGGACCTCATATTAGGAACATCCAATATACGGAAATCATAGATCTCCTCTCACCTCTAAACCACCTTCCTATACAGATACAATTAAGGGAAATTATTCATAGGGTAGAAGAAGAATTTCCTCCCTTGTAATGATTCCTAGAAGTAACCAGCTTCCTGAGTGGGTGCACAGAATAATTTACACTCAACTGAATAGACATTATCATTTTATAGAATTTGGGAAGACAGAAAGATGACATTGGAATCTGCTGTTTTGTGGCTAGAAGATGACAGATCTCATTCCCAGCTACCAAAAGTAGAGTGCTTTGAGGAGCATTTAGGTGGTGATAATACCAATGAGTTTTAACTAGTTGGCATGCTAGCTTTTCTTTAAGATCCTGTCTAGGGTCATGGAAAAGAGACTTGTGTAGGTATCTCAGCCACACTTTTGGTTTCCAAACCCCGAGGCTGACAGACCATTGACAGGACTATAGAAGAGTCCTCTATGGGTTTAATGGTTTCAATGCTTGGGATGGGAAGGCCCAGATCAACAAGCCTGAGAGAGTCAAGCTTCTTTCTCTCATTATTAGGACAGTATCTGAAGCTGTGGGTTGGTGTGAACAAATCCACCACAACTCTTTTTCTTTTGTTTCTTTGCTGGGAAAGATTCGCCCTGACCTAATATCTGTTCCCAATCTTCCACTTTTTATGTGAGCTGCTGCCGCATAAGCTACTGACAGATGAGTGGTGTGGTTCTGCGCCTAGGAATTGAACCTGGGCCATGGAAGCAAATCGTGCCGAACTTTAACCACTAGGCTGTCAGGGCTGGCCCCCACCACAACTCTTGGTCTGCAGTTCTAATTTTGTTTGGAACATTGATGTATCTCATTTTCTCTATTATAGGCATACCTCAGAGATATTGAGGATTTGGTTCCAGACCACTGCAATAAAGCAAATATTGCAATAAAGTGAGTCACAAATTTTTTGGTTTCCCAGTGCACATAAAAGTTATGTTTACACTATATTGTAATCTATTAAGTAAGCAATAGCATTATGTCTAAAAAAACAAAGTACATGCCTTAATTAAAAAACACTTTATTGCTAAAAAACTACTAACCATCACCTGAGCCTTCAGCATGTCATAATCTTCTCACTGGTGGTGTTGTAAAAAACGCAATATCTGCAAAGCACAATAAAGTGAAGCCCAATAAAATGAGGTATGCCTGTAGTTATCATTGCTGTGTAGGACATTACCCCAAAGCTTAGTGGTTGTTATCTCTTAGTTTTTGTGGAATGGGGATTTGGAAACAGCTTATATGGGTGGTTCTGGCTCAGGGTCTCTCCTGAGGTTGTAGTCAAGACATTGGCTTAGGCTGCAGTCATCTGAAAGCTTGACTGGGGCTGGAAGATTCCTTTCCAAGTTAGCTCAACTCCTCATGTGGCCTCAGTTCCTCTCTGACTGTTGGCAGGAGGCCTCAGTTCTTTGCCACACGGATCCCCTCCATAAGTCTGCTTGAGTTTCCTTACCACATGGCAGCCAGCTTCCCCAAGAGCAAGTGATCCAAAATAGTAATGAGGAAGTCAATACCTTTTATGACTTAGTCCTGGGTGTCACACACCATCACCTCTGCCACATTCTGTTTGTTAAAAGTGAGTTGCTCCTCTGCCACATTCTGTTTGTTAAAAGTGAGTTGCTATGTCCAGCCCATTCTCAAGGGGAGGGAAATTAAGGTTGACTTCTTGAAGGGACATGTATAAAGATTTTATGGACATATTAAAAAAATCCTATATATTCTTATTTCTATTCCTATGCATTCATTCAAAAATCATAGTATTGAACCTTTATTTCAATTCCTGGACATTTCCCTTTTCATACTATAAAATTACCAAAATGTGATGTTGAAATTGAATAAGAATATAAAATACAAGTAAATACTTTTACAGAAATTTATTAAGTAAGCAAACCCAAACAATATGAAAGCTTTGTCTTGAATATTTTCTCTTTATGGTTCTTTTCCATGGGTTACCCTAGGCAAGGCCCTTCCCCTACATTACAGATTTTCTTTACAGACTTCTCCTTTGCTTCAGAGATCCCCTGCTCTAAATGCAGTGCAGGTTCAGCCAGCTAAGATGCTGCCAAACTTTACTCTGGCCAACAGACTAGTGTTTCGTTGAGCATCAACACTGGGATCGGTCATTTACTATGAATATGACTATAGCTATGAATATGTTTTGGCATTTAGTTGGGGGGGCGAATGTTCCATACTAAATGGGAGACTATTTGCAGGCCACAGAGCAAGGCTGGCATTCAAGTACATGAGGCTGGCCCTATCTAAAACTTTACCAAGTCCCCAATTAGGGTCACTAATTTATCATCCGTTCATTCAACACACATTTATTAGTCCCCTACTGTGTGTCAGGCTTCACAGCAAAGCAAGAGATGGCAAAGAGTTTCCAAATAGATGTGGGGAAGTATTGGGATGAGGAAGCCGGGGCCGGGTAGTTCTCCTGGCAAAGAGCCAGCCACTGGACTGATGTTCAGGGGACACCAGAGGGCAGTGACTAATAAAAGAGAGGGACCCAGGACACTTTTGAAGACCTTGGCACAGAAGCCCAGTTGTAAGAACTGAGGTTCAGGGTGGGGAGATAAAGAAGATATCCAATTATCAGACCTGAGGTCAAATTAGCAGCAAGTGAGAATCAAAGCTTAGTCCCTGAACTTCTTCGATCTTCTGGGTCAGATCCTGAAGCAGGGCAGGGCCTCCAGGTGAGAACAAGTTTTCTGCGTGTGGGGAGAGGAGAGCTGCAGAGACTGGGAGCCCAGCTGGATCCAACACAGCCTGTGGCTTTCACGTGGTGGGGATTTACCTGGATGCTCTGCAAAGGAGGAGAACGAGCAAGGAAGAGGGCTAGATGAGCTGGGGAAGCCCCCTGGGTCAAGCAAGGATCCCCGGCATATCTCTGACACCTCCCCTCACAAGGCCCTGCTGCTCAGCCACCTATAGATGGAAATCCCCTTGCCTCCTGATGCAAAGGTAGAGAGAGATGCCGTAGGGGGAGGCTCGGAAGCGGGTGCTGTGTCTTGGAAGATGAAGTTGGGCAGGCACAAAGCCCCCTTGTGGCTCAGGGAGCTTTCCACCCTCCTCTTAGGCAGAGGCAGTTTTCTTCTCCTCAGAGGGTTCGTTTCAATGTTAATGAGACTAAGAAGGTGGGTAAAGTTGTTTTCTTCTAAAAATTCCATTTCACCCTTCCTTGCTCTCTGAGCATACCTCTCCGATTTAGATACACTGTGTTTAATTAAAGCTGTGTTTGTTTTTTCTTCCTCCTTTGCTCTCTCCACTTCATGCCAACTCCTCTCCCCCTCCCTCTACTTGAGTAGACTGTGTTCCTCAGACTGGCTTCCCCATCTCCCTCCAAACTTGGGGGAAACCTCGCTGTGGGGCTTTTCTTTCTATGCGTTGCCATCTGGGATGGAGGGAAAGTATTGCGTCGGGAACCTATGGTCGCACTAGATGGTGAGTTAGGTACACACGCCCCTCATTTTAGGTAAACCTGAGAACCCAGGTAGGAGAAATCTGAATTGTCTGAAAACTAATTCGAGAGGAG
Source organism: Ceratotherium simum simum (assembly GCF_057802395.1). Lineage (NCBI taxonomy): Eukaryota > Metazoa > Chordata > Mammalia > Perissodactyla > Rhinocerotidae > Ceratotherium > Ceratotherium simum. The sequence goes on along the minus strand of NC_141927.1, from coordinate 34,036,932 downwards.
AAGAGGGTTTCCCAATGGGTGGGAGAAAGCTGGGACAGGGACAGGAAATTGGGGGAGGGGGGCCAGACACATGGGACAGGGGTGGGGATGGGTTACATGCGACATACACAATTCTCTTCTTTAGGGAAATACTCCTCCCACCAGACTGGGATTCAGAGCAGGTTTCCTTTAAACAGTGAGCTCCTCTACTGCATTTAAAATAGGATTTAATCAACAAAATGAAGAATATAAAATTTCCTAGGAGCAGAGACCAATCAGACCATTCATGTGCCAGCGACTGTGGAAGCACTTGAATGTATCCAGTGAACTTTTTACTGAAGCTTTATATTGTTTTACCTATTTCACAAATGAAGACATTACAACCCAGAGAGGTTAGGTTTCTTGTCTAAGTTCATCCAGCTTATGAACAGGAGAACTGAAATTTGAATCCAGATTTGTCCAATCCCAAGTCCCACATTTTCCCTCTGTATCCAGAAAGGACCTCAAAGGTCATCTAGTCCTGAGCAACTCAGGCTGTTCTGATTTTCCAGAGCCTACAATAGCCATCTAGTGGGGAAGGGATACAGAGTGCTGCCTGTGAGTTCTTTCACATTAGGGAAACTCCGAATCTTCTGAGAGGAAGAAGGTGTGGAAGGTGTACCAGCAAGTTCTAACCGTAACTGGCTGTTCAGAGACCCTGGTTTGGCCTGACTCCCTGGTGTGGTCACACATCTGCTTGGTCCAGTGCCTGGGCCTGGACTCTTGGTGCTTACGCCTATGGTCTTTCCACCTCTCTGTGTTGACGCTCCCCTGCGAAAGGTAAACTGAGGCACACATGGCATTCAATACTTTCTCTACATGGAGTGCTCAGGTTGGGAAGAACTAGTATTTCTTGTCCAATGACATCATTGATTGTGCATCCTTCAGCTTAGGGCTGTCTCACAGAAATATAACGTGAGCGACATATGTAATTTAAAATTTTTTAGTAGCCACATTATAAAAAGTAAAAACAAAGAAGGGAAATTAATTTGGATAATATTTTTTATTAACCCAATATGTCTAAAATATAATCAATATAAAAAGGAATGAGACATTTTACTTTTTTTTTTTTGAATATTCAAAACCCCCTGTGTACTCTTCACTCATCACATACTTCTATTCGGACGAGCCACATTGCAAATGCTCTATAGTCAATATAGTCTATAGTCACGTGTGGCTGGTGGCTGCTGTATCAGAGAGCGCAGCTCTAGCTCATGAACTCTTTTGAAAGTGGGATAGTTGCTCCAGTTACATGCTCTTCCTCGTGGAACAGAGCTTTCTGGTTTCTCTCGATTCAGAAGGGAAGAGTTGGGGCAGCAGACAGGTGTGTCCACTTCGGCTCTCCATGTATTCACAGGACTGGAGAAAGCATCACAGGACTGACAGCAACCTTCTCCAGTGAGGATGAGCTGCTGCGGGAGAGGATTTGCGTCCATGTCGAATTGTGGCCCTAAGTGCAGAGAGTGATTCAGAGGGAATTACAGACTATGGCTCATGAAAATGCATCCCGTTCCTGCTGTGCGTTTCTGTTCAGACAAAGATTGACTACATTTTTGGCATCAGTGAAGGCAAGGTCAGCCCTCAGGAAACCTCAATGGCCCTGTTTCCCCCCTGAGCTTGCCTCTGTCCTTCAGCCTCAAGGGCCTGTCCCCCGGTCCAGTGGAAGTCTTGACTCCATCATGCCCTACCACCCACGGACATTGAGGTTTCTTCTTTACGGCTGTGGGGCTGGGTGGAAACACGGGATGTAGGCGGTGGCCTCCTCTGCTACCACGTTCAGTCTTATGTTGAGTTCTTGGTGGTTTGAGACTTTTGGGGAAACAGACCTTTGCTTGGTGCAGGAAGGTGGGGGAATTGTGTGTGGATTGACTGTAGATAGGGAGAGAACAGACTGAAAAGATGTCATGGCTCTTGTGGAGATGACAGTCACCTCCTGACTCTCTGGCCCCTTGTCTTCCTCTCCTTGGGGACTGGGACCGCTTCATGACCACTTGTAGGGGAGGTGCACCCGGACTCCGAGACCTGCCCCCCCTCCTTGGGGAGGGATGAAATAGGAGACTCAGGGCCTGTAATCCTCAGTTTCAGCTGTTGGCTTTGCTTGAACTTGCACACAATTTTAGGGTTCTACTTGTTTCCTTTTGGTACCCCCACTTCCTTTGGTTCTTGGTGCTTTTAAGGATTTAAGTCATATCTCTTAGACATATGGTGCCCTAAACTTAGATCAAACTCTGCTTCAGATGGGAAATTGAATTCTGGTTTTGACTGGTCATTGATAAGGTAAGAGAATTCCACCAAACCAAAAGAAAGAAGTGGTGTTTCACAAGTGCTAGTGCATTTTAGACAGCATTATATGGTATGTGTTTTATGTTTGAGGAATGAGGGAAAAGAGGTAACTCCCTCTATTAGATTATTAGGTCATCTTGCAGAAGATGGCAACAGAAAATAGATTCCTTACCTTAGCTTGTGTCTACTGGTTCCTTCCAGTGTTGAGCTGCCCCTGGAGCAAGGTGCTTTACCAGCCCCCGACAGCACATGTTAGGTCAGAAATTACACCAGCATGCTTATCAGAATGGTAGAAATCAGCACCTGGTGGTACCCAACATTATGACTTAGTCATGTGGTCATGGAATCAGCTCTGGAAGGCTCCCTTGCAATGGTCTGTGCTGTGACCTGGACTCTACCAGCTTCCTCCTTACCACGCCTCCCACCACACCTGCCACACACTTTGCTTCAGCCACACCAGCCTCCTCACTGTTCCTCAACACACCACATGTGAGCCCAGCTCTGAGCCTTTGCTCCTACTGCTCCCTTTCTCTGGAAGGCTCATCACCCCCACATTCACAAGTCTCACTCCCTAACTTCCTTCAAGTCTTTCTTCAAATGTCACCTTCGCAGGGAGGCTCTTCTGACCACTCTCCCTCCTCTGTCGCAAGTCTACAATTTTCCATCCTTTCACCCTGGTTTAGTTTTCTTCCTGGCGCTTATCATTACAACGTCATTAGCACATACCTTTATTTGCTTCTTGCCTGTCCTTTCCACTAGAATGTAAGTTCAAATAAGGGTAGGGACTTTGTTTTGTCCATTACTGTATAGTGGACAGAACAGCCCCTGACACATGGGAAATGAAAAATAAAAGTTGAATGAGTGACTAGATGAATGAAGCATCTGGTCCACATTCCACCTGTCCATGGCATCCTAGACGGATTCTGGCTTCTGCTCAAATATCTTTAGGAACAGTGAACTCAACCATCTATTATGGGATAGCTCTGGTTATGATAACAATCTCTGTGTGGAAGCACGGTATGGTGGAAAGTGTGCCAGGCTCTCTCCAATAAGACAAGGCTGGACACCTGGGTACAAGCCTGGGAAAAGCAGCAGGCTCTGAATCCCAGAGTCTGTCCTGGTCCTGCCGCCCAGTTCCCAGGCGATGTTGGAGAATTCATTTCATCTCTCTGGCCTCATCTTTCTCTTCTGAAAAACAAGATTGTGCAGATAGGTTAGAAAGAGGATCCTGCGACCAGAACAAAGGCCTGCAGAGATGAGGGAGTCTGAGAGAAGTAAAACAGTAATGTTGTTTAGACTAAATATGGAATCTTAAGAGTGTCTCACCTGGTGTGTGAGTGTGAGTGTGAGTGTAAGCACACGGGTGTGTGGACATACCATCTCAAACTAGCCTGAAAGCTCCACTTGGCCAGGGGCTGCATCGCCTGCTTCTTTCCTGTTACTCCACAGAACCTGCACAGAGAGCTGGACCAGCTCAAAATGCTGGTAACTGACTTAATATAAGCACAAGAATAAATGTGCATTTACGCAAAGCCTTTCTCCAAGGAGCACGCTGCAGGTAATGGGCTTATTTATCCTTAGAGAACCTCCGTGAGGCAGTTACAGGACAGGGGTGACCAGACTCATGTAACAAATAATGTCAAGAACAGCACGAAGCAAAACTAGCTTGTAAGTCTGAGGCCGTGGAGGAGCCGGGATGGGCCCAAGGTCACCCAGTGAGTTGGGAATAGGACAAGCATTCTTGCTCCAATGACGTTACTCATTCTTCCAGCAACTCTGCTCCCAGGGCCGGATGGCATGTTCCTTGGGCTGGCCTGGGCCTTTCACATGCAGTCCCACTGTATATTCCATGGGATATCAGAGGTGTTCTTATTAACCCATGGCCTAGCAAGCTCCAGAAATATTGGGTTTCACAGAGTTAAACAGGTTTCTTTCCTGGGACTTTCTAGACACTTTAACAAGTTACTTTGTTAATTGTTAATCTCTAAGACGGATACTGTCCCACATTTACTTGTTCATGGAAACATCCTTCCCAGGGTCTCATTGGATTGGTAAAACATTGATTTCTTAATATCTAGCACTAGAACTTCTCTTGTGGGGGAGCTATCTAGGTTTAGGGAAAATCTTGGTAAGCCAGCTTGGGACATGGGTGACTTTATAAGTATGACTGTCATTGGATGCTGAGACTTCAATGGGAAGTCTACTTCCCATTGAAACTACTCTGCATGAGGGAAAACTACTCTGCATGAGACAATGAACTGTTTATGTTCCTGAAAGAGAGGAGGAAAGAGAAGAGGAGAAGAAAGAGAATCGGTGAAATAGAGAATCCAGGAAGAGGAGAAACGCTTGGGCTGGGTGGAGTCAAGATTCAGTGAAACTCCAGAGTGGTGGGAGAGCAAAGGACATTTTATGAGGATGCTACTGCCTCCTTTGAAGGTGTTGGAGCTACAATGTAAACCTCTCCCCCATTATTTCCCTCTCCTATTAAATAGGAAAGTCTACTAGGGTCATATACACTTTGTAGAGTAGTGTGTGTGTGTGTGTGTATGTGTGTGAAGGGATTGAGAAAGAACTTCACTCCATCCCTTAACTTTGTGGACAGGAACAGACAGCATTAGCAGAAGCAGGAGCCTAGAGGCAGAGATGACCATGATACCTTTGGATGATCACATAACTCTTTGGGAGGGTTGGGGCACTATGAGGCTTGAGCTAAATTCCCCAAGATGTCACCTGCACCCCAAGCTGCAGTGGGTGTACTATAGATCAGCTGACTTCTAGTGCTGCCCTCTGGCCTGTCATCCTGGAGTCCCAGTGACTGTCTGCACTTGCCCCCGAGTAGCCCAGGCATCTGGAGCCACAGAGAACACAGGGCTTCAGACAGTGATCCTATTTCCCTCGAGCAGTCTCTTCTCCAGATTAAACATACTTAGTCCCTTCCACATGTCTCACATGAATAGTTACCAGACTTGTCACCATCCCTGTCACCCTTGTTTAGATACCCTCCAGGGTGTCAACGTGCCTCTTGGGGTTTAACACAATACAGCAAGTGAAGTCATCCCCACATACAATAGGGTCTTTACTTTCTGTGAAATGGGCCTTCTGCTTCCACTAAGGAAATCTAAATTTGATCCAGCGTTGTTTTTATTTAGCAGTCACATTGTGTTCTTGGCTCCATTAAACTTGTGGTCAACTAAAATCCTTGTCAGGTAATAAATAAGTTTTACCCATTTCAGTTACAGCTGTTCTGATTGCATGGTATTACTGCCACATGGGTGAGATCTGCTGCATTTCATGTCATGTCACATAATGATTACCATTTATATCACGTTGTGATGGGGAGGGATGCCTTCAAATACATGCACATGTGCATAGGCATTGAGAGCCACCACGTGCCGCTTTAAGGAGTGCCTGGGTGTAAGCAAGTGATAATTAACAGCGTCAGTCACAAACAACTTTTTTCTTTTCTCCCGGCACAGTGCAGCTTGTTTGTCAAAGCGTGCTGATGTGCTCGTGATAGGCGCTATGTAAACACACAGGTAGACAGAGAGAGCCCCGCAGACAGTGAATGCAGAGTGGGTACCGAGACCCCACTGCAAACATCCTTAACAGTAATGACAGGCACGGTGTATAAACACAATTCACCTTAAACAGCTTTTAAGTGCTTCTGGGGGTGGGAGGTAGGAGTGATGAAGGGAGAGAATAAAGAAGTAGTAGAAGGATGTGGAGGTCTTCAATTATATTTGCTGATTTTCTGTGTTATCAGAGCTGTGTTAATATCTCCTGATAGAAGTGGTTCTGGAGAGGCCAAAAGCCGCCAGCAAGCCATTTGTCCTTAGCCGGTAGCCTTGTAGGATGATGGCGCTAATGTGGGGAGGTAGGGAGAAGGTGCTTCCTCTCCTACTGCTCACTAGCTGTGTGACCTTCAGCATGCCAACCTTTCTGAGTCTCAGTTTCTTCAGTATAAAATGGATTTTCCAAAGTGGATTTAGGGGAGAGTGTGAAGGAGGAGCTATAACTTAGTAACCTGGCATAGTAACTTCCCCTCTTAGTCAGGGTCTTGTTTAGAGAGAGAAAGGCCCAATCATTCACTCATTCAGCATTGTGTAAGTCTTTTGGGGGTCAGGCCTCTTAGTGAGGTCGTGGGCTTTCAAAGACAGCAGTCCTGCGGCAGAGGAGACCAGATCTGCACATCGATAACTGTAATGCAAGAGAGAAATGGGACGCACTTTAAGAAGCAAAGATAATATGAGAATAGAGAGACTGCTCTGAAAGGGAGGATGAGTGGGAGGAGGAGGGTCCTGGAAGGGTTGGCGTTTGTGCTAATCCTGAAGGATGAGTAGGAGATGGATACAGAGGGGGTCAAGAAGAACTCCATTCTTGAAAAAGGGAAAATCGATGGACTCCCTCTTGAATGCAGAGCATCTTCACACCACTGACCCTGATCCAGGCCTCACTCCAACGATGACGACAACTAGCATAGCAGAATTCTGCATGCTAGGTGCTGTTAGCTCGCTCAGCAAAGGCAGCGGTGAGGAGCCTGCGGTTCTGTTTAGCAGTGTCCCGGGATGTGGGGAGGGAAGTCATGGGAGACAAGGGTGACGGTCATTTCCAGGTCAGCCTTAATTCTGCAGGTAAGAGGACCCCTGAGGATTTTGGAGCAGTAGTCCCTTTGTGGGGGGTGAAGCAGGCCGCCGTGTCTGATGGGAATGGGGAGTCCCCTTGACGCTCTCTCCTGGCATTCTGAGGTGCCCAGAATCATATTTCATCCTGAAACCATTAATTCAAAGATATAGGGCATGGGAGATACGGCAGAAACTTGAACCCACATAAGGCTACAGTTTTCTAAAGAAGTGAATGGATTACAGTGATTAGTTATCACTTAATCCAGTCATTCATTCAGCAAATATTTAGGAAAGATCTAAATGTGTCAGGCATGGTGCTCGGCACTGGGAACCCAAAATGAGCAAGGTCAGTCCTTGTCCTTCCCAGCCTCCAAGACTCTGCTGCAAGGGGCCCCTCCTTAAGGAGACTTTCCTCAGATGTCCCTTGATGATAGTCTTTCCCTTCTCTCAAGTTTGCTCCTGAGAACCTCCCCACTTTTTCAAGTAGCCACTGTCTACGGCGGCAGAGAGTCATCAATAGGCTTGATTTGATGTGGTAAGTGATATTGGAGCTCTGCACAGAGTATGATGTGAGCAGAGAGGACGTGTAGTCAGAGAAGACTTCCCGGAAGAAGCAAAATCTGAGCAGAGCCTCCAAAGGAGTGCTGGAGACAAGAAGCAAAGGGTTTAGGGGGATTACAAGTAATTGGAGTGTTTACAGCCGAACATGGGAGGCAGGGAGTAGGGAGAGATGTGGCTGGATATGTGTAGATGGAGATCAGATCACGGAGGGACTGTCTGCTGAGCTGAAGAGTTTGGACTTTATCTGATCAATGATGAAGAGCCACTAATGTCTCTCAGGTGGTGGAATGACATGATCAAATTTGAATTTTCCACAGCTGATAATAGCAAATACTGGTATTGTTCTGGGTACTGTTTTAAGTGCTTTGCAAATAATCCTCACAATAACCTTATAAAATAGATGATATCATCTCCATTTTACAGATGAGGAAACTGAGGCTTAAAGCTTAAATGACTTGCCTAGGGCCACACAGATAGTAAGAAGGCAGAGGATTTAAAAGGTTTAAAGCCAGCTAGTCAGGCTCCTGGGTCCGCACTCTTATTCAGGCTATTCTGCTACCCTCTGGGGACACCAATGAGATGTTCCAGGCAGCAAGTCTAGAAATTGGGAGACCCATCTAGAGGTTGTTGCAGAAGTTCTGGAGAGAGATACTGAGGTTGAAGCCGAGTATCCGAGGGGTACTGTAGATATTAAACCAATTTGCTGTTTTTCCAGTGACTCAGGGGTCTTGAGGATTTGTGAGCTTGTTTTGCAGAAGGAGAATGCCTTTGGGGAGGTTTCAATCACTGGATGGCTGATCACCAGACGGATGGTTGGTCCTCAGCAGCTATTGAAGCCCAGAAATCAGATTGCCCAGAGGCTTATTGGGAATGACCCCTTTGTTTCCCTGAAGCCCCTCCTGCCAAGCCCCTTAGCTCTATAAAACCCCCCTGCTTTCTGTTCTAGGGGAGGTCGATTTGAGTGAACCCAGGCTCCCACCTACTTCTTTTGTCCAATTCGAATAAACCTTTCTCATCCCAAGCACTGATGTCTCAGTGTTGGGCTTGCTGGGAATCGGGCACACGAACTTGAGAGTAAGAGGTTCGGTATCAAAGTCCTTAAGAGAAGGATGCGTATTCCAGAGATGTTAGAGACAAATTCATCAGGCGTTGGTGACAGTCAAGCGGGAGAGAGAAGCCAATGTTCAGCTAGCTTGGGAGTTGGCAAGTGTTTTTTGTAAAGGCCCAGGTAGTAATTATTTTAGGCTTTGGGGTCATATGGTCTCTGTTGCAACTACTCAACTGCCTTTACAGAATCTCGAGATGTCCATAGACAATACGTAAATGAAGGAGCACGGTTGTGTTCCAATAAAACTTCATTAGTGGACACTGAAATTTGAATTCCATAGAATTTTCACATGTCATGAAATAGTCTTCTTTTGATTTTTTTTTTCTAATCATTTAAAAATGCAAAAACCATTCTTAGCTCCAGGGCTGTACAAAAATAGGCAGTGGGCTGGATTTGGGCTGTGGGCTGTAGTTTGTTGACATCTGGGTTAGTTCCTGGGAGACGGGAGGTGAGTGATGGGGAGGAAGGGATCCAGCATGACCTGAGGACAATGCAAAGCAGAGGATAACGAAGGCCACACAGCTCCTTCCTGAGCCGGGGGCTCCTGCCCCCGTGTCCTCTAACCAGGTGCACACACTGCGATGAGAGTAATTCAGAACCAACGTGAGATGCTCGACCCCCTTAGACCCGAGCTGCTGCTAATAAAAGAACACTTGCAAGGACAAGGATAACAAGCAGTGGCTTTCGCTTCTTCCAGCTTCCCCTTCCCACCCCAGGCCTGGTGGTAATGAAAACACGTTTATATAAACACAGAGGTCATCGTAACACAGCCACCCTCACGGTAAAGCTTTTCCGAATACTAATAGTTTTCATTTAATGCAAAATCCAGGTTGTACGGGGGAGTTTAAGGTGACCTGAAATACCACTCTAAATTGCACAACTTTATAAATAAAAAATCACTCTGCGGGCGAAATTACTCCCGTGTTTTTTGTCCATGTTGAATACCAGGGAAACACACAGTTGGAAATTGGATCTGAACACGAATCTTACGGCACCCATGGTGTGGCCGTTGGTTAAATCTCAAATCCTCAAGAAAAAACTTGATGAAGGGCAACCCCCTAGGCCACCAGCCCCCATCCGCCTTTCCAGGAAATCTCTTACCATGCACAGGAGGCAACCTTTCATGGGTGTTCATCACGAGGTGAGTCGCTTGGGCAATAGTTTGTGGCCGCCATTTGTGAGCACTTGGCTAAGCCCTGTGTAAGTACACAATGGGAGATGTCTGGTTGATGCTGATGACGTAAATAAAGCATATGGGTCTTAGAGAAGGTCTAGTCCAAGTGTTTTTCAACATTAAAAACTTTTTTTATCAGTAGAATCTCATGCACATTATCACCTTTAACGTGGAACGTCAATACACAGCACATAAAAGAGGGGGGCAGGATACCCCTTCTTGCACAGTAGACCCTGAGGCATCCTAGAGTTTTGCCTCATGAGAATAATCTTCGTTTTATAAAGTGGGAAGCTGAGGCCCAGAGAGGTTAAATGACTTTCCTAAGAGCACACAGCTTTGGCTAGAGGCAGTTACTTCCCAAGTCAGTCACTTCACTCTACAAGGCACCAGCATTTTCTAGAGATGGCTCCAACTATGGGCAAAGACCCTCTCATGTTAGCTGGAGCCCTTGATCTCCAAGAGGGGCAGCTTGGTGAAATGGAACTAGCCATTCACTTGGTTTTGAGTCCTAGCTGCCACTTACCAGCTATGTGACCTCGAACAAGTAACTTCCCACGCTCAGCCCTGGCTTTGTCACGTGCAAAATAATAATAATCAGACTTGTTGTGAGGATCTTGCAACAGAAATAAGTGAAAGCCTTTTGTGAGAGGCTATATTGAAGATCGTGATTATAGCTGTCCCAGGCAGGCTTCTGGGGCTGCTCTACGGAGGCCCATAGCCTGAGCTTGTGCAAAATGGAACCGTGTGGGATTTTCAACCAGCTCGACTGCATGCTCAGCATCTAAGGATAGGCTTTTTGGGGTTGGCAAAAAAATACTGCTGCATTTCAATCCTTGCTCTGTGCCCATTTTTCTAGCTCCAGCCGGGTCTCCCATCTGCCATCCATCCAGGCAACTGGGAAGGAGAAAGGACTTTCCTTTACCCTCTGGTTCCTGGGCAGCATTCAAGAGTTATGGGCTGTTGCTCCCCCAAGAAAGAAACATTATCCTCTGCCTTCAAGGGTGAGGATTCCTGCGTGTAACAGGACTGAATAATGCCTTTTCTCTATCTTTCACACTGGAATTTAAGAGGACCCTAGAGCAGCCAGGTTTATTAGGACCCATAAGAACCATACTACAACCAGGACACCCGCAGCCATAAACCTCTACCTTGAAGTTTGCAACAAATCCTGAAATGGTGAACTAGGACGAGCTCTTGTCTCTGTCAGCAGAAAAAAATAAAATAAAATAAAGGAGAAATGCAAACTCAAGCAGAAAAAGAGAGCCGAGAAGGGAAGGCAGGAAGAATGAGAAAGAGAAACAACAGTGATGCTGTTAGCGATGGTAAAGATAATAAAAAAACAGGTGATGTGTTGGAACCTCCCCAAACAAGCCTGGGGAAGTCACCTATGGGATAGGGTGGGGCATGGCTCAGGAGACGAATAGGGAAGGGACAATGAGTGAGGAAGACATGTGCATGCACATATGTGCACAAACAACACATACACGCACACAATACACACACACATGGACATGGGTACACACACATGCACACTGCACTCACATGCACACAGGTACACACATGCACATAGGTACACACATGCACACAGGTACACACATGCACATAGGTGCACACAGGTACGCACATATGCACACACACATGCACACAGTGCGTGCACACTCACACACAGAGGAGAGGATAAGTAGCTGCTTGGCGGAGATCAAACCCCAGGTAAACAATAAAAGACGTCTTGGGGCCTTCCAGGCTGCTACCATTGATGAAAGAGCCTTTTGGAGCAAGGTCTGTGGTGAAGGAGTGGATGTTTTCTTTCTATCCTTCGGCGCCACTCAGACGGCTGAGCCGACTTTCCTCTGAATACCCTGAGTTACGTCAAGCAGCACAAAGGCCATGGGCCTTGTCCTTGGTAGAAAAGAGCAGGACCAATTAGAAGCCATTTGGCCAGTGTGGCTATGCACACTTAGCAGCAGCAATCATGTCAGGGAGGAGCTGGGAAGCAGAGCTTAGAGGACCAGCATCTTCTCCTGGAGGGACAGAAAGCATTTCTGTAAACAGCATGAGGCAAACACATGCACAGCTGGCCCCACCTCTGCGGGCTGCCTGCTCCTGCCCCTGTCCTACTTTACCGCGTGGCAAATCCTGTTAGTTGGTGACAAAACCCATTCCTCTCTCCTTCCTTGTAAACAGAACCCCGTGTTTATTCAGGGTGACAATGTGTCCACTTTATCTCTCAGGCTCTTTGGCAGATATTTGAGACAATTTGGACAATGAGAGGAATACCCGTTTGCTGGGGGCTTCTGGGAAAACTCTGACTTTCCTGATAACAGGGATAACAAAGGCTGGAGTCGTCCTTTCCCCTCTGTTCTTCTCTTGAATGTGGTCACGATGTCTGGAGCTACAGTAGCCATCTTGTGACCATGGAGTCACAAAAGGCAAAAGCCAACGCCCTAAAGATTATAAGGCAGACATTCAGAAAGCCGATCCAGCACCTCCCACCTCTGGCCTTCTGCTATGTGAGAAAAATAAACACTTCTTTGTTTAAGTCACTGTGAGTTGGGTTTTTTGTACCTGCAGCCAAACTCAATCATAACTGGTACATTCAGGTAGAAAGGACTTGGCACTTTTTTGTTTTTTTAACTTCCAACCTTCCTGCTGCCTCTTTCTAGCTCATGAGACCTAGTTGCCAAAGTATTAAGTAACCCCAACATTCCTGATGGTGTGAAACTGAGTGTCTTGGGCTGGTCTGGGCAGGGACAAAGAGAGAAGCGTTGGAGCTCTCCAGCTCTCTGTCCCTGCCCACCTCGGGGCCAGGGGCCTCTCCTCCTTCCTCGGTCCTGCCTCCCACCCCCCTAGGATCCCAGCTCTCTCCGGTCTCCACTTTGTGCTTGCTGCTTTGCCACCATCTCTGCTCTAGAAAGGGTTAAACTTTTTATTGATTTATTTTTCTTTTTGCGAGTGTGTAGGGAGGAAGAAGAGGGAAAATAAATTATACATCTCCCAAGATACGATCTGTAGTTAATTCTTAATTAGGACTGACAGATGCTTCCCCCATAATCCCATTCTCAACATGTTCTGTTTGCTTTGTGTGGTGCTAGAAGATATATTGTGACACAGTAATGACCTTTCTAAGCTTGTCCTGGAAGTGTTATTGGCATTCTAATGATTTATTGCATGTTCCAGTTGATTACAGGGCCATTTGTCAACATTTTATTTCTCTCTCCATAAACCTGTCTCCTGCGTCACAGACATTCACTGGCATGAAATTTAAACAAATACAGTATATAGCTCTTATTCAACTTCTGTTTTCACTTGGAGCCTCTGGAGCAAACAAATTCTGGCCAAGAGAGGGCTTTTGATGACAGATGCTGCCCTCGCTTTCACAGGGCAGGAGCTCGTCTCTGTGTGTGAGGTTTGGGGATGGCTTCCTCTCTATTGATTTGCAATTCCTTGTGCTGGGAATGTTTTTGAAGCTGAGTTGGTCGGCAGGTTTCCCAGTTATTTATGTGGGCTCCATCTCTGGGTTGCCAAGTAGTCATTTTGTGCCTGTTGGTGTGCAAGGAAGAACTTGGCTAGAAAAGGAGGTGTTGACCTGTCTTAACCAGTCAGTCCAGCAGGTTTACCTCTTAACTCGCAACAACAACAGGTGACAGGACTGAGCAAGCCCGGTGGACATTCAGAGAAAATGTGAGTCATGCCAACACGGCACAAAGGCTTGAGCAGTTCCCAACTCACTGGGTGACCTTGGGCCCATCCTGTCTCCTCCATGGCCTCAGAGTGATGGGCTAGTTTTGCTTCATGCTGCTCTTGACATTATTTATTACACGAGTCTGGTCACCCCTGTTCTGTAACTGCCTCATGGAGGTTCTCTAAGGATAAATAAGTCCATTATCTGCAGAGTGCCGAAAGCTTCTTGGAGAAAGGCTTTACATAAATGCAGTTATTTTGGCGCTTATATTAAGTCAGTTACCAACCTTTTGAGCTGGCCCATAAGACACAGTGGGGTCACGTGAAAGAAGATGTTGCTCCCTTTCAGTTTCAGTTTGAGAAGACATGAATATTCACCTGGATATTTTCACATGCATGCCCACGCACACACACATACACACACACACAGCCTTAATGGAAAGAGGTTTTTCAAGTTAAAGATTCAGTCTGAACAGTGTTAGGGCTTAACTTTTCTCAGATTCCTGCTTCTCCAGGAGACATTTATCTTGGTCCATAGAATTATCTCTCAAGTTATGTGGCAAAGCTAGAACGCCACGGCTGTGCTCGTGTGTATTGTAGATACCCTCACATGTGTTTCCCACAGGCATCTCCAAATCACCAAGTTGATAACTGAACTTGTAATTAGTTTTCATGTGTTAGTTCCGTGAAAGCTGCTTTCTCTTGAATTCTATTCCTCACTGAATGGCATGAACATCTGCCCAGGGGACTGTTAGAAACCTGAGAAGCATCCTTGCCTCCATCCTTTCCCATGTCTTCCTCAAGTCCTGTTCGATACTGTGCCCTGTATATATATATATATATACAGGAAGATAAGCCCTTAGCTAACATCCATGCCAATCCTCTTCTTTTTGCTGAGGAAGACTGGCCCTGGGCTAACATCTGTGCCCATCTTCCTCCACTTTATATGGGACACTGCCACAGCATGACCTGACAAGCGGTACATTGGTGTGCGCCTGGGATCCGAACCTGGGCTTCCAGGAGCGGAGCACGTGCACTTAACCGCTACGCCACGGGGCCAGCCCCTGTGCCCTGTATATTTATTGGCTCCAACTCCTCCCCACCATCAATTCTATTCTCAGGCCCTCATCATCCCTTTCCTGGACCATGACAATAGGTTAGTGGGGATAGTGGTTGCAATCACAGATACCTAATCTTGCTGTGTCACAGTTGGAATGTCTACTGGAACGGTATTTTGTGACACAACACTGGTGGGAAGCTAGGGAATCAGGACTAGAAAATAGCTAGGAGTCAAGAGATCTCTGGAGATCAGGCAGTTGGATCCCTAGTCAAGGTCACTGTTCAGTTATCTAGCTCCGTGTAATAAACTACCTGAAGCTTAGTGACTTAAATGACAACATTTATTTTGCTCACGAATCTGCAATTTGGGCGTGGCTTGGAAGCAACAGCTTGTCTCCACCTGGCTTTAGCTGGAATGGCTTGAAGGCCGGGGCCTGGGGTCATCTGAAGGCTTCCTCACTCACATATCTGATCGCTGATGCTGGCTGTCAGCTGGAACCTTAGCTGGGCTGGAACACCTACACTTGGCTCCTCCGTGTGGTCTGGGCTTCCTTGCAACATGGTGGCTGGGTTCCAAAGGCAAGCTTCTTGAGAGAGAATGAGCCAGATGGAAGCCATTTCACTATTTATGACATAGTCTCTGAAGTCTTGCAGTGTTACTTCCATGGCTTCTATTCTGGAAAGGGAATAGACTCCGCCTCCTGATGGGGAGTGGCAAGCCTCTGGAAGAGCATGTGGGATCTAAAATATTGCTGTGGCCGTTTTTGGAAAATGCAATCTGCCACAGTCTGTGAAAAGTCTGTTGTTTAGTTATCATCTCAAAATGCAAAGTTCCTAGAAGGGAGCGTTGGATTGGCTGTGTGCGCCACAAGCCTGCTCTTGGCTGCTCCAGAGTGGTGAGATGGAGAATCTTGTCCCTTAGGTGACAGAAGAGGGAATTGTCTCCCTCAGAGACTACACAAAATGGCGGGGAGTCCCCCCACAGTGATATCAGGGTGCCAGTAGGAAAGCGGTGAGAGGGATGTAGGGGAAAGTATTGAACTTTAGACAGCCAAAAAATGACAAATATTTGTTACGACCTGACTGCAGACTTATTTTTCTGCCTCCATTTAGTCTTCCTGACCTTGGTGCCAATGTGATTAAAATTCTGTTGTGATCTTGTGACCCTCCTACCTAAAATCCTCTGATGGCTCCCTGCAATTTCAGAATCAGCCCCAAACTCTTTAGCCTGGCATACTAGATACCACAAACCTCGCCCTTGGCTATCTTTCCAGGTGTCCTCTGGCCACAGCCCACAGTCCACATACAGCCTTTGCTCCACCATGCTGCTTTCTGGCTCTTTCTCATATTTGGTGTACCCTTCATCTCCCCTGAGCTATTGTGCTTGCAAATCTGTAGATCCTTCTGCATTAATAGTTCTTCTTCTCCATCCCTGTGTACCAAGCTAGTCTTTATTCATTTATATGTATCTGTGTCAAGGGTCACCACTGAGAAGCCTTCTCTGGAGTTACTCTCCCTCTAGCCCAGGCTGGGTGGTGGTCCCCTTCTGCATTCCCATGGGACCCACAGCAGTTCTAGCCTTTGCTTCTCTGGTCAATTTCATCAGTTCGATGGTGAGACCCTTAAGGGGAGGGACTGTGATTTGGTAATCTCTGCATCCCTCAGAGCTTAGGATGTTGTTGGCTGCATAGAGGTTGCCCAGTAAATGCCAACTGAATGGTGACAAATAATGTTGTCAGGTGGTCCAGATTCCATTTTCTAGGATCACTGTCTAAGGCTGAGTGTCATGATGGGAGGACACTTTTGCAGCTAAGTATTGGACAGCCAGATGGGAACTACTCACCACCAATGGTGCTGTGGGCTGTGCACGGTAGGGCTGGAGGAGAAATCAGCTTGACTCATGTTGCTGGGCCACATTGATGTTGATGTGCAGGGTTTATGGATTAGCCATAATTTAGGCCTGAGTGGGGCAGGGAGGTATATACGCACACAACATAATCCTTGACCAGAATAGTTCTTTGGTTCAAGATCATCCTGAGAAATAAACACTTGAAAATTGTGGGGAGGAGCAAACCCATGTCGCTGGGAAGTAAAATAGTTTATTTTTCCATGTGTCTCTCTAATACAATTGTTCTTGCCCTATGAATGGACAAAATATGAAGAAAAGCAGGAGAAGTTAAAGTGGCTATGGGGAACAGAGATGAGGTTGGTGAGCAAAGGGCAGAGAACCAATTTTGTTCATATGCAGACCCAAGGTGGGATTAGGCCTGGGGAGTGTCAGCTTAGGTGGTGCTGCAGAGGGGAGAGACTAGCTGGACTTCCGCTCTCTTTTGGGGACTCATTTCTCAACCATTTCTGGAGCCCCAATGTGAAAGCACTGTCTTGTTGGGGATTCCCACACTACACAGGCCACGCCACAGCCACATGGACATGTGCCTCCAGCTCTGTGGGTGTGGCAGCAGGCCCCGTGCAAGAGGCCAGCATGCATGGTAGCCCTTGGCTGAAGAGGACAGATGGGGTGAGGAGAGGGCATCCCTGAGAGACTCAGGCTGAGGAGCTCCCAACCTCAGTGCGAGCTGCATGTAACGTATGGCTTAATTTCCTCTCAAATTAGACACTTGATAAAAAAAGTTATTATATCTGTCAAATTGCCAGGGAATTTTATGGGCATGATAAACTAAGAACCACTGCTTTACAAACCTTGATGGGATGTTTCAGTACCTGGAAAACAATTTTATGGCCGCCCAAGCTACTAACAAATTGCAAATACTGATTAAGCCATAAAGTTACAACAACATTAAAATATAATGAGAGGTTATTGCACACAGGAAGGCTCTTAAGCAACAGTCACAGCTGCTGTCAGCCAGCGAGAGGGGCTTATGCTTTCTCTGGCAGAGTGAGGTGTTACAGGCCTCAGTGGTCCCTTCAGGGCCAGGTCTGAGCTCTCAGGGGGTCCTGGGTCATATTTCCTCCAGGGCAGAGCAGAGCACAGGGAGAAGCTGCCCTCACGGAGGGCTGGGAGACCTTAGACGTTGCTCTGAATGTTGCACTTCTTGGGAGCCCAGGGCATAAGACAGGGCAGAGAAGGAATGCGCTGTGCCTGTCCCACACACCATGGTATGTATGTGACACCCTTCCAGGAAGCGTGAATTCCCTCCTTGACCCTCTGTTCTTGGTCCTGGTGGAGATTCTACTCACCATGAGTTCCCTGCTCTATGGGCTGGGGAAATCAAACGGTCAGTGTGCACCTTTCCCCAAGGGTAGGCACCATGTGATGCCCAAGGTACATAAGATCTGGCTTCTGCCTTTAAAGAGCTGGCGTCTACTGAGGAGACGGGACATATACATGAGAAGATAAAAATTCAGAGCAGAATTTACTGTAGAGCTGGCCAAGTCACTACCCGAAGTGCTACTGGAAGAAAGAAGAGAAGTTGGCGCTCTCTTGCTGGCTCTCTTTGCCTCTCTGCACTCCAGTCAAGCTGAGATTTTCTTGAGCTCCCCAGTCTGTCACCCAAGGAAGCAACAATTCTTGTCTGGATCACTGGTCCATAGCTTCAGCTAAAAAGGAATGTCAATCGAAGCCCTGGCTTCCTGGGTCCCGGAGTGGTTCTGCTTGCCTCTCTCAGTCCTGGGGTGCCTTGCATTGCCCCGAATGCCTGAGTTTCCTTCTCCATCCTTCCCTCCAGGGCTGAGGTCATTTGTGTGGTTCCTTTAATCTTAGCACCTCAGCTCTGGTCTTCACCACAGAGGCTGGCAGCTTCTTAGAAGTGGCAGGCCAGTTCTTCATTGAGGTGTTTTATACCAAGGATAGGCCATGGGCTTCATACAAGCACTTAGAAGCCATGCATTTTATCCAGGGAAGATATGCATGTGGATGTGCATCCCGTGTCACCCAGGGGTGGGAGGTGGTTTTAGGGAACTCGTGTAATGGGTCAATAACAGGCGCAAGTGTTTAGCGCGGAGGTCGGGAGAGAAGACTCTGGAGTCAGGGGGTTGGAGGTATTAATCCTAACTCAGGACTTATCAGCTGAGTGGCCTGGGACAGGTTATATAGCATCTTTATGTTTTAGTTTTCTGTTTTTTATTTATATATTTATGTATCATATTATATTTATGTTTATTATTTGTATATTTATTACCATCATTTAAATTACCAACTCATAGAGTTGTTGGGAGGATTAAATGGGGCCTTAGAATGGGGCCTGGCACATAGTAAACTCTCAATTAATGTTGTCATTTCAACATTATTATTGTTGTCATTGCCATTGACTGAGCAAATGCTATGTAGTAGATTCTCTGTACGTCACATGAATTATCTCTTTAATATTCATGATATTAATAATAAACATCAAAATATTATCAGCTCCCTTTTATAAATGTAGAAACTACGTAAGGCTCAGGAAAGAAAAGTCACTTGGTTACAGCTAATGGATACAGAGCTCAAATTCTAAACTAGATCATTCTGATTTCAAACTCCATGCTCAAGAGGCGATAATTAAGAATATCTTCTGGGAACTTTGGGGAGCTAAGCGCTGGGGCAAATACCCGGGGAAGTGGGAAGAAACCTCTCTTCTTATCCTCAAACTCATCCTGCATAGCACAGCGCCTGTCCACAGGCCTCAAACTTGGGCTCTGTTGACCTTGGTTCCAGGAGCAGCTCCAACTCCTGGCAGCCTTGGGTATGGTATGATCAAAGCCATCTGACGTGCCGCCTTATGACAGACTGTCCACCTGCCTCGGCAGAGCTCCTCAGGCATTTTATAATGAACAATGTCTCTGTTAGGAAGGGGCTTAGAATGGATGCATCTGCAGGAGATGTGCTGTCCATCTTTTTGACTGTGTTTGTGTCCTGAGGAGATGGGTAGATTTGGAGGACAATGACAAGCTTGGACGACAATGTCACCTATGGAATAAACTACATGTTTTTCTCTTTTAGGGTGTGGTATGGTAAGTGTGCAACAAATAGGCAATAGTACTCAGATACTCCTTATTCATTCATTCCTACTTATTCATAACTTATTGCACTAATTTTAATGGTTTGTAACTACCTAGGAAATAGCATCACTCTACTAGGCACTGGGGATGAAGAGTTGAATAAGAGAGGGCATGTGCTCTCAAGGCTGTGCAGAGTAATGGACTGTTGGAATGTCAACACCTGTACAGTGTGTCAAATACCATAACAGAGGTAGATAGAGTACAAAGGACAGTGGGGGAAAGACGACCCCATGTCAGCTTGGGGAGGTTCTAATCTGAGACTGATGCCGAACCGCCTAGGCCTGAGAGAATCAGGACAATCATATTCCAGTTCCTTTCCTCTTCTCTTAAGAGTACTGCTCCTTGGGTCTAGGCTGTGAAAATATTAATGATGATAACTAACATCTGTGTAGCACATTACAGAAGGGCACAGCGGCCCCATAAGGCAGCTATCATTGTTAGGCCCATTGGGTCAATTAAGAGGCCACAATGCAGAGCGGTGATGTAATTTGCCCAGTGTTGCTGCCTCGGTCCTCAGCCCAGTAGAATGTGGCTCCCATACCAGCAGACACTTTTGCATCATTTGAGTTCCTATTCACTGGCATTTTGCCAGCACCTAGGAGTGTACCTGGTACATGATGCTCAGTGAATAAATGTCTTGTTGAATGAGTGAATAAAACACAGATTCTTTCTGGTTCCAACACATCTGTGCATTTCACCAAATCACCAGCTCCTGATTAACTACCTTGGCCTAGAAAGACCCTCTGTGGGAGAGAACGTTACACACAGCAATTACTTTCTTCCCTTATCCGGGCACTGGGTTTTAGCGACCCCTGATTGTACAAAGCACACTGAGCTGGAACCTCTCCAGGGTACCTGGGGACCAGAGGTATTGTGGGGGTGTGAGGGTGTACTTATGGAGGTGGGAGAGGGTGAGCATAAGAAGACCTTTTGCATAGTGGCTGACCAAGCTGGGAGCAATCTGCTAGTCATTTCAGCTCATCAGACAGGGCCCTGTTGTGGCCCAGCTGGAGTCAGACAAAAACAAAGTAGCCTTCTCCATTCCAACAAGAGTGGAAATAAGATGTGTCAGCAAGACAAAACCTCTCCTTGAGGCTCCTCCATAGTACCTATTAGAAGTGAAGTCAAGAGGCTGCGAGTGGCAGTGGAGAGAGCCTGTGGTTAAGAAAAGGGGAATATTAGCACCGACACGCTGGGCCATAATGGAAAATGTCACCTTTTTCAATTCCTTTGAAATAGTCACCTGTGGTATGTTTTCTGATATTGCTGACCTGTTCTTAGCTGGGTCATTCCTCCCCCAGGACACCTTGGGAGGGGAGAGAGATGGGAATAATAGAGGAGAGACCAGGATGGAACATCAGTCTCCATGCTCGCCATATTCTAGAACGCAGGCTGTGCCTCTCTGCATCCCTTACGGTGGTCCTGTCTGTCTCAAAGAGTGGTGTACTCACACTTTTCATCATTCTCCTAGCCACTGCAAACAGGTTTAAATGTCTTCACTTCCTCTGGTAAATGCCTGGTCTGCCCCAGAGGCATCTGCTGGTCAGCCATGGCTAAGTATCCACTGCAAGTTGGTGGTGGTGTATCTGAGAGGTGATTACCAGCCATTTTTAAGTCTTTTATCACTTTCTGGAGCACCAGATACTGTGTGGGTGTCTTAGTGTTGCCACATCTTCCCAAGGTGGCCAGACCTTGAGAGATGAAGGGGAATGTAATTTGAAGGCATCACAAATTAAACTAAGAACAGAATATATTGGTGACCACATCTCTTAGAGGCACTTCTAGCAGCACATGCCTCGCAGGCTTGTCAGAGAAGAGTGTGGGCTCAGTGGGCTCCTCTTGCCTTTAGTCCACACTATATCTTCAGTGTGTCCTGGGAACCAGGATGTTCATCTCCACATGCCTCTGGATATTGCTTAGGAGTTTCATTACTGTATAGATCATCACCTTTTGCTTTAACACTTTAGCACTAGGTAGCCTAAACTGCATCCCTGGGTCCCATGCAACGTGAGAGCCTCTACGCTTCCCCTGTGGGTGGATACAGGGGTGCATGGTAACAGAACACTCAAGGCAACTGTAATCCTGTCCACATCAGTACCGGCGATGCCTAGCACTCTGGTGATTGATTTGTAGACAAAGCTTCTCATTTTCACAACCCTCTTGCTGGGTTTTCACTTGCACTGATTTGTCTTCAGTACCAAGATCACCTCTACTTGCTGGGAGATCCCAGTTTCATGGTGACTTTGCTAGAGTTGGTACATCGCATTTTTGATTTGTCCACATTTTTTCCCCAAGATTTTTCTACCCCCATTGTGCCTCCTTCTAACTTCCTCTCCACACATGAGTATTTCCAGCCTTAGCCCATCCCTCTGTGGACTGAAGATGGAAAATCACACTGCCATGTGTTCCTGTCACCCTCTGACTTTCTCCATCTTCACAGCAAACTGTCTGTGCTTGTTTAATTTGGGCCTGTGATGTTTCCAGCATTGCTTGGTATTTGGAGCCCAACAGCCCATCCGCCTCTCCCCAGGGTCTCATCTCCATTGTCTTGGTCTCCTCAGCTCCAGGAGTGGACCTCTTCATTCCCTTATCCAACGGGTCTCGTGGGTTTATCCAGGAGCGAAAAGCTCAAGCAATTCTGAGTCAAGAAGCTGGTTGAGGGTGGGGACTGCTGGGCTTCCTTTGTTGTGTCAGTGTGTCTGTTGACCCTCGAGGGTGAGGGTCACTGTCCTTATTTTACATATGATAAGAATGAGACTCACAGATCCTAAATAACTGACCTAAGACATCATAGCTTAACCCAGGACAGAGGGGAGATTCCACCCCAGGTCTCTCTGGTTCCAGAGCTCTTTCTGCTACATGAAGTTGCCTCTTACCAGAGAGAATGTTATTAGCCTGGATTTTGAGAAACTGGCTGAATGGCTCAGGCAATCTTTCCCTCTAGAAAATTATTAAATACTACTACTACTAAATTAGTCTGGCTATAGCTATTCTACTACTAGTAGAAGTTAACAGATACTGAGTTCTTATTAAACTTCTTGAAAGCACTTTACATAGATCAACTCCTTAATCCTTTTAACACTTATTTCCAAATTTATCCTCATTTTTTGAATGAGGAAACTGAGGCCTAGAGAGGTTAAGAGGATAGCCATCCTGTGGGGGCAGTGGTACCAACTACCAACATAATAATGAGCATGGTGATATTCCTAAGTATGCCCAAACTTACAAAATTTCAGAAGGCCTCTCCCTGAACCAAGAAAAAAAAAAAACCTGTCAGGACAGCAAGAAGATGGAAAGGGAATGAAGCCTGGAGGAAAGGGTACTTAACGCAGCATAATAAAAGGAAGAAAAAGAATTTTTTTTATCCTATTAAAAAAAATAATGTAACATTTATTAACGCCCCAAATGCTCAAAACCAATTTTATTTTTTAAGTGTGCCAAAGTGCCTTTAATCTGGGCATGGGCGTGATGCAAATACTCTCTGCTGGGCTGGAGATGTAGGAAGCCGACACCGACCTGTGGAGGTGCTTCCTGGGCTCGCTGCTGTCGGTGTCGTCTGTCTTGGGCGGGGCAGTGTCTGGAGCTCTGGGAACAGTGCCTTACCAGTGCTTCTTCAAGGTGGTGCCTAATAGATTCTTCTGGATGAGGGCACAGTCACTTTCTTGAATAGTTTGCTTCTTAACAACAAAGACAGAGAATACAGAGGTTTGGATACCCTGGCAGAATGAAAAAGGGCGAGTGCACAGAATTGCAGAGTTGTTCCTGGGGACTCCAAAACCACAGCATAGTGCAGCGTAGGGGGCCTGAGGCTGGGGGCCAGGAGCTTGGATTTGAGTCCCCTCTTCAGTTGGCAATTGTCCGTATGACCTTGGGTAAGTCACTTCTCTCTTCTGGCTTGCTTTGGTTTTATCATCCACCATATTAGATGGTTGGCCTAAATGACTTCCGAGGGCCTTTCCTGTTTCTCCTTTCCATCTCCACTGCATGGCTTCATTCAGGCATTCCTCATTTTTCCCTTTGGGGCTCTCCTGACTACCTCCATTCTTGTCTCCAATCCATATTCCATCTTCCTACTCCCAGAGTGGTCTTTCTAAACATGTGAACTTTATCATGTCACTTGCTCACCTACACCCTCACGCCTGTGGGATAAATACAGAACTTGCCATGGATGTAACTTAGGACATAGAGGGTAAAGGTAACATAACTATGAAGTGTAATTTCCCAGTTAGACATGGAACCACGTTCCCTACAACACCAAGATGCCCATTCTTCCCAAAAGCCACTGAAACATCTACAAAATCTGAACTTTTATAGTTATAGCTTCCCCAAAGCAGAAAGTTTATTGCCCACCTTCTCGGACCACACTAGATCAATGCATTAAAATTTGAATTTACTAATAGAATAACACTTTCCAAACACTTAAAAATTTGAGATTTAAAAAAAACAACTGCAGAACTTAAAACAGCTCTTTAAAAAAATAGCTGGTGGGTCAGAAAAGAAATCAAATAGGAATTACAGATTATTTAAAAGTGTTAAAAGTCTGAAACCTTGCATATCAAAGGTTTTATGGAATGTGGCAAAATCTCTTTTTAAAGGATGATTCATATCCATAAATGACTTTATTAATAAGGAAAAATGAAATGCAAATGATGTAATAATTGAATTCAAGAAGTGAAAGAAGTAAAACTAAAGAAAACCAAGGAAGGTAAGAGGTAAGAATTAGCAAAGATAAAATCAGAAACCAATGAATTAGAAAGAAAAAAAAGAATGGGTTCTTTAAAAATACCAAAAAAGAAGATTAAACTTAAAAAAAAAAGATGACTAGAGACACACCACAGTGGATGAGAAAAAGATTGCATGTATTAGTTTCCTAGGGCTAGTGTAACAACTTACCACAAACTGGTGGCTTAAAACAACACAAATTGATTCTTACAGTTCTGGAGGCCAGAGACTGAAGTCAGTCTGAGGTCAAGGTGAGGTCACTGAGCTGAGGTCAAGGTGTTGGCAGAGCTGGCTTCTTTCGGAGGCTTTATGGGGGAGTCTGTTTCCTCCCTTTTTCTGGATTCCTTGTCTCACGACAAATTCAACCTCTTGCTTCAGTTATCACATCTCCTAGTTCCTCCTTTGACCTTCCTGCCTTCCTTTTGTAAGGACTTTTGTGATTACATATGGGATCCACTTAGATAATTCAGGATAATCTCCCCATTTCAAGATCCTTAACTTAATGGAATCTGCAAGTCCCTTTTGCCATATAAAGTAACATTCACAGTTTCTAGGGGTTAGAACATGGATATCTTTTGGGGGGACATTATTCAGCCAACCATATTGCGTAACCACAAATATTTTCAAATTAAATATTAAAAATGTTAAGGAAATATTATATGCAAAATGACTCCAATAAATCTGAAAATCTAGATGCAATGGTTCTCCTCACCTTGGGAAACTGAAAATGTCCAAAATTACCTCAGGAATATGTAAAAGATAGAACGGTAAATTGCCCCTTCTCTTAGAGGCTCATCAAAAGGTCACCAGGTCTAGCTGGTTTTGTGGGGAAATTCTATCGTAACTATAGTGAAAAGATAATACCCAGATCACACAAATTTCTCCAGAGCATAAAAACTATGGAATATCTTCAACTTCATTTTTGGACTCTGGTAACAAGACTTGACAAAGTCTTTCAGAGAAAAAATACACAACAATCTCACTTGACTAGAGATGTAAAAGTCCTGAGAAAAATATTAACCAATCAAATACAGCAATGTAGTAAAAGAAAACTATACTATAACCAAGGAGGCTTTATTCTAAGAATGGTTATGGAAGCTTGTTTCAACATTAGGAACTTTATTATTTAATTTTTTAAATATGATATAATTTATTACATTTATAGGTTAAAAGAGAAAAATAGATACAATCAGCTAGTTAGGGTCTGAAACTGCATTTTATGAAATTCAACATTAGAACTGAAAGTAGTAATTTAGACAACTTTAGTACTTTAGAAGGAGAAGAAAATTTCTTAACATAAAAAAGTATCAGAAACCAATACTAATTATCATAGTAAATGGTAAAAGAGCTGAATTTGATAAATCAAGGCTTCTTTCCAATACTATTGTCATTTAGTCATTACTGTTGAGGTCTAGCCACAGAAATAATACAAGAAAAGTAAATAAGAGATACATATGGGAAAGCAAGAGCCCAAAAAGTTCATTATTGATTACAGTTATTATTGTAAACCTAGGAAATCTAAGTTAATCGAAACAGAATCTACTAGATGAGAGCTGAGTAAATTGGCTATATAAGACAAAAATCAATAGTTTTCCTGTGCATTAATAATAACCAACTGGAGTTTAAGAATGGGAAAAAATCCTGTTTACAAATGTTATTAGTTGCTAGAAACTAACGATAACATGAAATATAGGAGAACTATATAAAAACATTGTGAAATACTATTGAAGGAGCTGGGAAAATAACTGAAAAAATTAAGAAATTTATCATATTCTTGCTGGAAACATTCGTTCTTGTAAATGTCTTTTCTCCCAGATAAATCTATTAATTTATGGAATGCCATTCAAAACCTCAGTGTGATTTTTTTTTTTTTTTTTGTGAGGAAGATCAGCCCTGAGCTAACATCCGTGCTAATCCTCCTCTTTTTGCTGAGGAAGACCGGCTCTGAGCTAACATCTATTGCCAATCCTCCTCCTTTTTTTCTTCCCCAAAGCCCCAGTAGATAGTTGTATGTCATAGTTGCACATCCTTCTAGTTGCTGTATGTGGGACGCTGCCTCAGCATGGCCGGAGAAGCGGTGCGTCGGTGCACGCCCAGGATCCAAACCCCGGGCCGCCAGTAGCGGAGTGCGTGCACTTAACCACTAAGCCACCGGGCCAGCCCTCAGTGGGATATTTTTGAACTTTACAAATTGATTCTAAAGTTCATCTTGAAGATTGAATACATAAAAATAGTTAATAAATTTTGGAAAAGGAGAGAATAATGACAGTAGGATTTGCTTTGCTATCTATCAAATATATACGAAGTTATAATAATTAAATGATATATTATTGGCACAGAAATTGATAAATTAATTTATTAAAGTTAGTTCTAGAAATATTTGGATTTAAACGCTATTATAAAATATATGAAAATGTTCTTTATACTTAGTGCGGGAGCAGATTTTTGTGAAGATCTTCTGGAGAATTACATCAAAGCTGGAAACCTTTACAAAATTGACGGATTTGATTACACAATAATTGTATACTTTTCCACATCAAAAGACATCATTAACAAAGTTAACAGACAATCAACAAACTGGAAAAAAATATATTATGTGTGTTAGGCAAAGATTTAACGATCATAATATGTAAAGAACTCCTACACATCAATTAAAAAAAAAGTAAATAGCAGCAAAATGATGCTAATTGATGATTCACAGGAAAAGAAATACAAATTTCCAATAAATGTAAGAAAAGATCTTCCACTAATGAAAAAAAAATCATATTAAATCCGTGAGAGCCCATTTTTCATCTCTTAGAAACAATGGTAACACTTGTGTTTTGCGAGTGTGTGGAAACATATGCTATTGGTGAGGGTATAGACTGGTTGATGCAGTCATCTGGAAAGGCAACTTATCCATGTGCATCAAATTTCAAATGGGCTTTCCCTTTGACCTAGCAATTACACATTTATATATTTATTCTATGGAAATAATCTCACAAGTTTGCAATGTTAAGTGATATATCCTTTACAATAGCAAAGAATTTTAACTGACCTAAAAGTCTACCAGTTAGAGATTTGTTTTAATACATTATGATTGATTCAAACCTTGATGGATTAGCATCAAGAATTTGTAGGTCTGCACCTAACATTTTGAGGGCTGGAAGCAGGAGTACAAATAGAAGGTGACATAAAAGTTACAAATTAAACAATTGAACTGTTAAAATAAATATATTCTACATTTTAAAGCTATATTTACATTATATTCTATTTATACACTTTCAAATGTGGGTAAAAGTGTAGTTTTATTTGGCTAAAGTTTGCCAAATATCAAAGACGGCTGAATGTAACTGTTAACCTGCATGTCTCTGTGCTCTGTTGATGGGCCAGTGGTTTTTGAGCAAGTCAGAAAAAACAGACATTCCTAGTTCATAACAGCTATGTATTTATTTCATAAAATTTATTTTTCTTGTCCTTATTTCAGTGAAATCTCTAATTATATTGTTATAATCGAGATTTTCACACATTTTGTGTTGTATTGACAGTGCCCAAATAGACAAACTTTCTTTAGTCATTGTAGTTCTTACATAGTCTTTTATTAATTTCAATTTGGAGAAGTTTGCTTGGTGGAGGCAGTAGCAACTGGAATAGTCAATATAAGTCTTAAAACAATACATAGATTTAGAAATGAACATGAATTTTACATATCCTGTTCAAACATTGAAATGGGTCACATACGATAGATTATCCTTAATTCAGAAAATATTACAGAGTATATTACTTTCATCATATACATTGCTGTTGTTTACATCTTGATTTTCACTGTCTTTTAAAGCAATATCTATATATTCAGAAATATGAAGAGTTGGTATCACGTTTTACCCATTTAAATCTAGATATAGATATATAAATGTAAAGGAACATAGATTGTTTAATAATGCAAAATGTACCTCAGCCACTACATGCAGCTCTTGTAAATACCATGGTACTTCATCAGTACCTGTGGAACCATGGGGTAGAAAATGAAAAGAAGCAAGAAAATGCACACTTGCCTCTACTGGGAAACAATTCATCATGCTATTTGAGAGAAAGGATCAGACTGGTTGATTACTTTGTCCTCACTCCTACCTAAGCCCTCTGACTCTCAGGTCATCTCTATGCTCTAAAGCAGTGTCAGTCTCTGATGACAGCAGTGGCACAACCCACAAATTTTCGTGGCATTTGGGCACAACTTCCTTGTATTTGGAGAGCAGGAGGTGGAAAGAAACTTACCTGGGACCTGGAGAGCATTACTCATGAGCATCATTGTGCACGGTTGTGGGTTACTCTGTGCCAGCACCAAGAGCTGGGTCCCACACAACAAAAGCACCTGTGAGTTCTTTAACAACTGTAATTGTTTTGTGGATTTGTGATATGGGAAGCCTTCTAAGTGAGGCAAGCTCGCTCCACTGGCTGTGGCAGGGCTGATGCCCTCTTGAAGATGGGAAATTAGTGCTATGGCTTCAGGTGGGCTGTTAGGTCTGGAGCAGGAGTTCAGCCAGCTTACCCCAGCTTGGGGGTAAGGGAATGGGGCCAGCCCCTGAGAAGGTGGGTTATCTGTGGCCAGACAATGTGTGAATCAGCACCCAGGAAAGCGGCACAGTCATGTAGATGGGGCAGGCATGTAAGTGTTGGGGGGAAGGGAGCAGCTGGTAAGACTATGGCTAAGAACTTCAACCCCTCCTGCTGAGAGTGAAGGTTCTAGAATATTCTCAGCTGGAACAGCACTAAGCCTGCAGGTACTGGGAACCACCCAGGAAGGGTTTGCCCATGGAGAGGCTTTGGTGGGGCCCCTGAGATGTGAGGTCAAAAGGAATGGGGAGAAGGGTAAGGCACTGGCTTGTTTATTCAGTACCAAGAGCATCTCTCTATGGAATATTTAACACCCGAGTGCTGAGCAGAGTTGGGTCATAGTTATATTAGAGTTGATTATGTTCACTACTAAACAATAAGCTTCTTCAAGACAGGTCCCATGTTGATCTCCCATTAGATTCCCAGTGCCTGGCACATAGGCCATATTGACAAATATTTTTTCAATGAACATTTAAGTGGTAGAGGTGAGAAATGGACATGAACACTTAACATGAACATGAACAATGAATATGTAAGTGGTAGAGGTAGAAAGGATGTTTTTTTTGCATTTTGGAGGGAGTGGGGCACAGAAGAAAATTCTAGAGATTAGAGGTTAAGAGAATTTTGTGCCTCTAGGTTTCAGACTTCCTGCAGGTGAAATCTAATTACGGAGATATTCATAGATGGCAAGACTGAAGCAAACAGCAGAGGGACAGCTGCAAGGATAGAGAGACCCAGAAAATAGAGATTCCCACTAGCAGATAGCTAGAATTTCTCTAGCTCCCCCGCTCTGGAGTATCCCAAGTGTTTCTCACAACCCTCCCCACAGTGTAATCTCATTCACTCTGAGCATCCATTTGAAGTTGGCTGGCCATGGGCATCATTAAGTCTACATTGTGGAACGGGAAATGAGGCAGATGAAGAGTTAGAGACCTAAGACAACATCATGAGTTAAGGTTACATTTGAACAGGGTCTTAGATCTCTGGGCTCCTAGGGAGGTTAATGCAACATGAGGAGCATGCTGCCGGCCACCTCTTCCTGACCTGAGGCATCCTAGTGGTTTCCTTGGCTGTGCAAAGCCTTCAAGAACATGTAAAGACGGGAGAGTTAATGTCTCAACAAAGACCTGCAGTGGGCTGCCCCCTGCTGCTTTCCCAAAGACAAGGTGCATCCTTCACCTTATATCCACCAAGCATTTGGCTTTGAACACGATGGAGCTTGCGGAGGGCTTGGAGATCCCCGAGGGTGGCAGGTGCTAGATATTAACATAACATCAACTTTTGTCAAGCAAAGCATTCACTCATGCTGCTGATGTGGAGCTCCCTAAAGTTTAGAAATATGCAAAACTGGCTCACCGGCATCTTTACACCTGGTCGAACCTCTTAATGGCATCTCTCCCCCTCGCTCTGCCCAGCAGTCTTGCACAGCTTGAGCACTCTCGCTCTCTTCTCTCCTCCCTTTGCCTCTTCTCTGTCAGTTCCTTCCTCCCAGGCTTTCACGCAGCAAGTCATTTTTCTGGAGTTGTCATTTACTGCTCTGCCTAACTGCTACATCTGAGCGTGGCCGAACTAATGATGCAGCAATTAAGAGTGATTAGGGTTATTGATAATAAAGAGACTTCATAAACTTGATTAAATGCATTCATTAATGAACATGTTGTGGGTGCTTGTGTGGGGGTGGGGTGGAATGAAAGGTGGTAAAAAGAGAGGCAGGAAACTCACTCTGCAAATGTCCTAGCGTGGATCCGGAGATGACTAGGAGGCTGAGCTATTTGGCAGGAAGATCAGGAGTCCCCAGGGGCTTGGACTTGGAGGAAATTGCAGCAAAACTGCCGTCCAGAGCACATCATTCATTTCTATACAGTGTAAGTGGGAGTAGGACAAAGGCGACAAGATGCTGAAACAGGAAAGCCGCAAGAGTCGCCTGAAGTGGTGCAAGCTTGAGATGTGTTTCAGTTCTCGCCTTTGCTGAGGGTGAACAGCAAAGGTTGTTATTAATTAACACAAGCAAAGCTCCTTCCCTTCCACTCCCCACCAGCTCATTCTTCCGCTCCCAGGACTAAGGATGCTGCAGCATTTGTGTTCCTTTGATCATCCTTTTGCTTGCTGGGGATAATAGCGCTCTGTTAATTACAGCCTTCTCTGTCTCTCTCTCTTGGTAAGGCTTTGGAGTGCTGAGGAGACAGAGGAGATGGTCTTCATCTCCCATGGCACACCTAGAAACTGTGGGAAAACCTTACAGCTCATTTCCTTCAGAGGCAGAAAAATCTCATTAACTCTGACCTCAACTCAGAGCTGTGATAATTCAGAAAGGAATGTTTCGTAGTCTACCTTCACTTAGCATGTGTAGATTCCAGCCAGTGCAAATAAACCTGAGTTTAAGTAAATTAAAAAAGAGATTTTTTTTTGGTAGAAAAAATAGAAGAATAAGCTTTTTATTACAGGAACCTCCAACACATATCCCAAAAATCCACTTACCTAAGGGTGGTCCATTGCTTACAGTGTACTCCTGCCCCAGAGCAGGCTCCCCCAGGACCTCCTAGACAAGCAAGTCATGAACTTGGCTGTGGTTAAAAGGTAACTCCAAGCAGTTATACTGACATTTCTCTTAAATCAGTCAATGATTTTTTAAATGAATTGATAGTGTCCCCTCATTTGTCTTCAATTAGTCTGAGTTAGTGAGATTATGTTGTATATCCTCAACCTGTATTTTGGTCTCACCTAGGGGACCGGCTCAGCCCAGGAAGGGTCTACTCCCGGCCCTCTGGGCAATGCCTTCTGGCCCTTTGTGTACTGAGGTTTCCCTGGGTGGAATTTAACATGTGAGAGGCACACCACTCGCTCACTCCTGCAGTAGAGCCACAGCTGAAATGAAATATTGGAGCCATTTTAAAAGATTTACACGGCCATAGTATAACCAATACTGTGAAGTAAGATTTAATAGGCACCTTAGGTTTGTGAACACCATTGATTTAGCCCTCAACCCACTTCTGTCAGTTGTTGAGCTGGTCAGGGATTCTGTCATCTAGTCTACAGCATTTATTGAAAAAGCCCTTGGTGTAGACTACTGCACCTCAGGGTTATGAGAATTGACAATCATCAGAAGACTCTCTGGATCTCAGGTTGGATGGTCCTTAAATTTCATCTCATGTTGAATCCCTGCAGCAGCATCCTTGTCACATAGTACCACTCACCACCTTTCAGAGAAGCCCATTTTATTTGGGGGGAACTCAGGCTGTCAGGAAGCTTTTCTTTAGGATGAAATGAAATCATCGGCATCTAAAGGTTATGGTATGGATTGCTTTGTAGGCGAGACCAAGTAATATTGTGGTCTTTTTGACACTTGAGCAACTAAACTCCTTGGGATGGATATGAAAGTGAGCCCTGTTTAACACCTATCTCTGAGATTCTGGGGGTCCTAATTTGCTCACTCAACACTCATCTGTTGACCGCTATGCAAGGTGCCTTGGTGGGTAATTGGTTCTTACTTTGAAGGAGCTCCAGTCTCTTTGGGAAGACAAAACATATCCTCATGGAGAGTGATTGTAATGATTGGAATGATTAGCTAATCAATGAAATACAGAGCATTTGAAAAGATTGAGAGGAATGCAAGGTTTATCAATAGCCTTAAATCATACATACACTTTGACCAAGAAATTCCATATCTAAGAATTTCACCTTAGAAAACGATGTTAGGAGGAAAAGATTTGTGTATGGGATGTTCATTGCAGCATTGTTTATCATAGCTAAAAATCAGAAATAACCTTAAAGATCAATAATAGAGAAATAGATAATTTATGGTTAAATCCATTCAATGAAATATTATAGAGTCATTCAAAACCATGCTTTCAAATAATGTTTTAAGGGTATGGGAACATGCTCACAATGGGATCTTAAGTGAAAACAAACAAACAAACAAAATGTCACGCTCTATATCCAGTTTTGAATATCTATCTATCTATCTATCTATCTATCTATCTATCTATCTATCTATCTAGCATCATCCGTCTGTCTATCATCTGTATTTAACACTGGTGATTATTACTTTCTTTATACTTGTCTATACAGTCCAAAGTTTACAATGAATGTAAAACAGTATTGAGTCTTACAATCAGAAAAACTCAATTTATGTACTTTTCTTTGTTTGTTTTTATGGTAGAAAGGAGGAGGCAAGACCAAGCTGGATGGGGAAAAGATAGCATTTGGAATCCACGCAGGGCGGTGAGAGAGGAGAACGTGCCTGGAGTTTATGGCTTTCTGGTGCTCTACCCTTAGGCCCGGAGGCAAAGCTGGGCAAGGGAGGGGATAGATGTGGAGCAAGGACCTTTCAGGAAGACTCCGCAAAGAGGTGATGGAGAAGCAGGCGAGGAGGCCAGCAGCTACTGGATCTCACTGGCATCGCGGGTGCCGCCCTGGCGAGACGGAAGGCTTGAATATGGCCTGTTAGGATGCCCACGTTGGGAGAATGCTCGCCGTGTGCTTCTGCTTTCACTACCTGGCCCTCCTGTCCCATGGTTTGACTTCCTCTAACTTGACATGACTTGAACTGAAATTCGGGGAATGTAGTCATTCCAGCTTATGGTATGCATTTCAGCACACCTTGCCCAGAATGCCATCGCTCTTCTTGCTGCCAATCCGATCCCATCTTTCCTCCAAGGTGCAGGCCCAGCCTCATTTCCGCTAATCACCAACCATCTTTTGGCCGCCTGTAACACTCACCCCTTACCTGCACTCCTCACACACAGCCTTCAGTTCTCGGCTACCTTCATGTGGGTCATTCTGACACATCTCGTTAACTAGATGTTAAGGCTGGGAGAGCTGGAACACTATCTGAAATCCCTTTGTGGCTCCACACCGTCCCACACAAGTAATAAAGTATCAAAACTGGGAGGCTGCCTCAAGATTGTCCCTGCATTTTAGAGGCTGTGAAACAGTGAGGGAGAGTCAGTGACTGTCCAAAGTCACCTAGTGATGGATGAGAAGCCATTCATTCACTCAACAAATATTTAGTGAGCCCGTCTTTGGCTTCAAGATTAGGGAACTCAGTAAATACTTCGTTTGTTGATTGAATGGGTGATTTATTGACTATAGCCCTGAAGTGGAACCTCAGATTTGACTATAATAAATGTTTTCAGCACCAATTATTTGCCAGGCACCTTATATACAATCAACATCTCTTTATTCCTCACATCCATCGTATGACATCCTCTATTTCTAGAGATAGGAAGATAAAACTGAGGAGGATTGACAACTTGAGCGTGGCACACAGCTAGAAAGTAGCAGAACCAGAATTCAAATCCAGGACTTGTTCCTATACACTCAGTGCTGTGGTCCCTACCCCACCTCCCAGACTGTCCCAGCCCTGGACTTCAGATGTCAGGTGGAGTCATACACGGCATATCTACTTTCAAGGTCAAATACTGTCTGTGTTTCAGCCATCCAGTAAAGCTCTGACCCAAAATATCTGCAACGTAATGTTCTGTTATGAGCTGCCATTAAGATTGTTTCCTTCTCCCACAAGGAGACCTGGAATTTTGTTCAGGGCAGGAGATGGGTGAGGCCTGTTGTCCCATGGTGGCTTTGCACTTTTGGCAGTTAGGTCTGCAGTCTAGAAAACAACAGCAGTCAGCCTGCACGGGGAGAGAGGAAGAGAAAATTCTATCGTGTCAGAATAATGAGATATGTGATTTCAGCACTTACTGGGTCAAAGACACTCACAATGTGTTATCTGCTGTGCTTTCCTCCTGACGTTTGGGGAAATTGCATTTATGCAGAGGACACAGCACGCTGGAACGTGGTACTCCACTGATGCCACTCAGAGCTGACGGACCGCAGTTTCTCCTGCCAGAGCCTGGCCCTGATGCTCCTCCAGGAAGACTAAGGCCTGGCTCGGCCAGGTGACAGTCAGGTCCTCCCGGCTCCTGAGGCCCTGCCATGCCTGCTGCTGCTCCAGCAGTAAGGGAACGTTCCAGAATCCACACACAGGGCTCGTTCGTTAGTTAGTTGAGCAGGTGCATGCACAGTGACCTCTTTGGGGATCCTACGTGTGCGGAATGAGGTTCTCTTCCAACCCCAAATCTTCCAGAGCCCTTTTCCCTTCCAGTCTTTCCCAGTGCACCAGATGTTTGAGCACAGCCCCCGGCTTTTTCCAGAATAGGCTTAGACCTCTGTGGGGGCCTCCTTCGCTCTCCAATTCCTGCACACAGAGGCCCATGAGCACCAGAGGAACGTGGCTTGCTGCTCGAGGCTGATTCAGAGGCAGAGGGTTTATCGCGCTCTTACGCGCTCCTCCATCCTTCCTCCTGTCTCGCCGCTCTCTTTATCTGCACTGGCAGGGACGAGGTGATTGATTACCCGCCTCCGATGTCCTGTGTAGTTAAATTCAATCCTGCCACACAACGACAGGCAGACTGTGGGGGAGGTGTGCATGCAGACACACACTCATTCGCGCGCGCGCACACACACTCACACACACACACACATACACAGAGCAGACCAAAGCAGGGAGCGAGTCTCCCTCGGACATAACATTTCAAAAGATTCTTCCCTCTGCTCCCAGTCTGGGAACTGTTTTCTTGGCTGGTTCTATGGGAGAGGACCAGCGGTTGGTTAAATGGGCATGACAGTACAGCCCACATCAACGGTTCCTCAGAGACTGGTATTTTCTGTGGCAGTTGGACTGATGAATAGCTTTCAAACATTTTTAGAGCAGAACTGTTTTTCGAAATAAAAATCTTACCTGGAACTCCAATGTGAAAAGCAGACTAGAGTGAAGAACTAATTCTCTGGCCAATCTAACTCTTTTCTGTGTGGTCAGGTTCATGTCAGTGTTTGCAGGCCCTCTAAAGCACCTCTTCAGAGCCCCAGGAGTGTGTAATTCACTTTTGGAAACTTACTGGACCAGATCACCTTTACCAACAACCCTAAGGACCAGAGACACTAAGTGATTGACCAAGGTCACACAGCAAGTCAGTAGTTGAGTTGGGTCTGTAAACCAGGTTTTCTAGGCCCAGATACATTAGCCATATTTATGCCCCTGTTCAGGGATGTGGAGTAGATTTTTTCCCGTTGCCCTAAAATTAGTGATTAAGGTCCACAGCTGAAGATGGCTCTAAACCTAACATTTCAAAGAAAGCCACTAACAATTGGGCTTAGCACCTTCTCCTGGAGCTTCCTAGGAAGTAGGAGCATTGACCTTCCTACAGTCGTCAACCCCCCTCCCACCGCTGAACCTCAGTCCACTGAAAGAAGTGTGGGCTGGGAAAGGGTAGTCATGGGAATTGTCTGCCTTGTGGGCTGTGCAGTGTTAAGAGGGAAGGAGAGAGGAAAGGGGAGCTTCTGTCCCCCTTTCTCCCCACTAAACCAAGTGAGGAGGACCCACTTGTAAACACTGAAGGTTAGTATCTTATTCCCTGGCTGGATGTCTTACCAGGAGGACTCAGGGACCTGCCTCTGAGCAAGAGAAAGAGAGTTGGAGATGGCGGGGCTTAGAGAAGGGGCAGGCATGCAGCAACCTGTGCTCTCACTACTGGGTCTGCAAGTTCTTAGATCAAGAATGTACAACGGAGGGGAGCTGGCCCTGGCCATCGGGCCTGCATCTGCCTTGAGGGAGATGTTCCTCAAGAGAGGGACCTGGGAGCAAGACATTTGGAAGTGGACTATGAGTGGCAGGGGCTGAGGGGGTGGTGTGCAGGAGGGAGACCAGAGGTGGGTCCCAGCTATCAGGTAACTATGCGGTGGGGAGGACTGCAGGACCCTCCAAAAATCCGAGCATGTGCTACACGAGGGACAGTAACTATGGTCAGTGTTGGCCAGAGGAGCAACACAAACCAATATGGATAGAATTACAATCACACACGGCTGGCTGGGCACAGGGATGCTTCCTCCTCCAACACAGAAAGTTGCAAGTCCCTAAAGCCTCAAGTTTGCCAGTGATGGGGCAGAGGGGTAACCTTAAATTGGATATAAAATTGAAGTTGTAAAGTGGACTGGATTTATTCTTCAACTTTTTATTATGCAAATTTAAAAATATGCAGAAATGTTGAACAACTAGAACAATGAACACCCATCTAATCACCTCCTAGTTTCACTAATTGTTAATGATTACTTGGTCTATCATCTATCTATCTATCTGTCTATCCACTTATCAGTTTCAAAGTAAATTGCAATGTCATGACACTTCACCCCTAAACATCTCTTAAAATCAAGGGTATTTGTAATCTCAAAACCACGATCACACCCGAAGGAAACAATTCCCTGATGTCATCTAACACACTAAACCAAACTATTTTAATCAGTGAATGTGACTAGAAAGTTGTAGAATCTGCTTGGAATGTCATTAAGTAATGAGAGGGAGATTAAACTTATCACAGTTTGAGGCAGTGATTGGAGGAAACAAACTGTTTCATGCTTATATGCCAGTGAATTGAGACTCCCTGAGGAACTTGTTATATTTATCCTCTTCACTCCTTAAGGGAGCTTAGAGTTGACGGCAGTTATTTGAGGATATTTCACAAAGGAGGTGCGGCTTTCTGCTCTCTTCTTTCCATCTTCCTGATTCAGAGCTAGTCTCCAAAGATGGCCCCCAGTGAATCACGTCTCTCGGTGTTCACACCCTTGTCTAGCCCACACCCTGTTTAAACTTAGTTGACCTAATGACTCACTTTAACCAGCAGAATGTGGCAAAATGACCCTGTGTTAGTCCTGGTAGCTTTCACTTTTGGGCTTTTGGAAGTCCTCAGCCACCATGGAGGAAGTCCAGCTACCCTGCAGAAGTCACATGGAGAGACCATGTGGAAAGAGCCCGTGGAGAGAAAAAGGACTTGTAAGCACATGATGGAGAGAGAGAAAGGCCCAGCTGTCCCCCTGCCCAGCTGAGTCTGGTCTTCCTGCCTTCGGTACCAAGGCACCAGACATGGGAGTGAGCCAATTGGGACCTTGCAGCCCACCCAATCCCCAGATGATGGCAACCCCAGCTGACATCACATGGAGGAGAACAACTGCGCAACTGAGCCCAGTCAACCCACAGAATCATAAGAAAGAATTAAGCCACCAAGTTTGGGCGTGGTTTGTTATACAGCAATCGATAACCAAAATCAGAGCTCTGAAAGCAAAGACTGTTAGATTCAAAAGCCGGCTTTCCACAAAACATGTTACTATGGGAGTGGAAAGGGAAAGCACCCTGTTTAACTTCAGCAAGTTGCATCATCCTGCTCCTCCACACTCTTGGCCAAAGGGCCAGCTTCCGTGAGGGACAGGAATACACTTCCTTCAGCTAGCTCCAGATAACAAGCACCACTTAAGGCTGGGCAGTCAATGACGTTCTGATCTGATGGATGCAGGAGAATGATATTTGATGGTGGCAGTGATGACAGATCATGTTGTCTATCTGTAGTCAACATTCTGTCTTACCTGGAGCTGTCCCCGGAGAATGATGGAGGCACCTTTTTCTGCACAGCCAGGAGACCAATAGGAGCCAGCAACTGAGGGCTGAGCCCGCCCCAGGCTGAAACCAGCTCCCAAGGGCTCCTTTGATGGTGATGAAATTGACTCATAGTGATGTAAAGTGGGCAGCCCTGTCCAGCAGCCGATCTTTTTGGGCAATTATTTGGAAGTGATGAAAGTGAATGCATGACATTTAAAAAGAAACTCCTCTGTCAGCAGGAAAGCTGCCACATTCTCCCGCACCTCTGAGAATACGCTTAGCTTGAAATAATGTTCATTTTAGCCAAGTTGTAAACTACAAGTGTGCTCGGGTCCGAGGGGATTTATTACCATTTGGAAAGAGGTTATTGGGCCTGTGCGTGGCTGCTGCATATGGTGCATGTTACAAAGTGGCTGTGTCGTGAAGTTTGCAGCCAGGAGAGGTGCCTTTCTCGCTTTCTTTTTTGTATTTTTTCTTTTTTTTTCCTTCACAGCTCCTCTCTGGAGGCTTCTTATTGCTAATGTTCCACAGAAACACCAGCAATAAAGAGCACAATGTTGCAATCTGGTTTTCCAATTGTTGCTTAGATTTGATCGGGCACCATTAATGACATATGACAACCAGCCTGTTGATGAGTGGGTTGGGGGGCCCTCAGTCCCCCTGGGTCCAGGGAGGGCAGGAAGGCTGGGCTGTATGCAGTGGTTCAGCCGAGGGCCCTGGAACCGTGGGTGAGCAGCAAGGCAGCTGCAGACTCGAAGCCCACCACAGGGCTGCCCTCTTGGTGCCATGCCCTGCCCACTGACTATGTGGGAGGAGGGAGGGCCACTAATAGGATGGTGGTACTCAGCTTCTTCCAACCACTCTGGTTTTCCTTTTTTAGAGAGTTGTAGTCACTCAGGCCCCTGGGACTTGAGTTTAAAACAATATTCTTTTTTTGGAGAGGATACGGCTAGGAGGCAACATAGAACACTGATTGCTGGCCTTTGGATCAGAAGGCCTGAATTTGAGTCCTGGTTCTGCTACAGACTCTTTATGTGACCTCAGGGAAGTTTATTTGAGCTTCAATTTCTCCATCTGTGACAGAGAAATTAAAAGAAAAAAACCAAACTGCCCTCTCAGTCTTGTGGCATTGCCTTGAGTATCAACATGAGGATTCCTTTGGTGAACATTTCCTGGGCACTGTGTGAAGGGCTGGGCAATGGGAACGCAGAGATGGGTAAGATGCGGGCTTTGGAAGCACTTTGTAAACTGTAAAGGGCATGCATGTCCTATTGTGTTTATCTAATTGCATGTTATATTGGTTTTCTACTGCTGCCTAACAAATTAAATTGCCACAATCTAGTGGCTTTAAACAATACCCATTCGTTATCTCACGGTTCCCGTGCATCAGGATTCCTGTTGTGGGGTATCTGGCTCCTTTGCTTAGGGTCTTGCCAGGCTAAATCAAAGTCAGTCTGTGAGCTGTGACCTCATTTGAGGCTCCAGTTTTCTCCCAAGCTCTTCCAGGTTGTTGGCAGAATTCAGTTCCTTGTGGTTGTAGGACTGGTGCTCCTGTTTTCTTGCTGGCTGTTGGCTAGGGGTCACTTTCAGCAATTAGAGGCCACCCACAGATTCTAGTCACAGGGACTCCACCAAAGACCCTCCCACAATGTGGCAGCTTGCTTCGTTCAGGCCAGCAGGAGTACCTCTCTCTAACTCTAACCTCTTTTAAAAGTTCACCTGACTATGTCAGGCCCACCCAGGATAACTTCTCTTTGGATTAAGTCAAAGTCAAGTGATTAGTAACCTAATCTTGGGAAGGATATCCCCTCCTATTCACCATCCTCCCCAAACCCCAGGGGATGGAGTTACACAGGGTGTGCCCACTAGAGAGTAAGAATCTTGGGGCCATCTTAGAATCCTGCCTAGCACACATGTCCGTTTCAAGATGGCCTGGATATTGCATGTGGGGTTCTGTCTTTCTTTTGGAGGCGACAGGGCCCAATGTCCTTTCAGTGGCTTCAGCGAAAAGGAGAAACCAGCAAGGCTGATGAGCTGTGTTGCATGTCAGACCTCATTCCTTTCCCTCTGCTTCTACCCAGTGGACAAGGTGACCCACTTGCTCTTTTGCTTACCAGAGGTCCAACAAGGCAGTCCTTCCCTCCACAGGCTTGGGTTAACCCTTTTCTTTGTTATAATCATCAGAGAATGTCAGAGCTGGAAGGGCATCGGGCATCTTCCGGTGCAGCTGTTCCTATGAGAAAGAGAACTTGAATAAACTACAGACTCACAGGAGACCCTGAGTCGGTAGGTCTAATTTGGGTCTAGGAATCTCTATTTTTAATAAATGTCTCAGATGAATTTGATGAACAGCTCGGTTTAAAACAAACAAAACAAAACAAACAAAAACCTTAAAATCTGAGGTCCAGAGAAATGAGCTGACCTGCTTAATCTGATCAGCCTGGAGTGTCTTGCTTGCCTTCTTCAGAGCTGGACTTGGAGTTTATAGGGGTCCTGCTTTCATATTTCCATCTCAGGGGTCCATACTGCATTTTTAGCCCTCTTGTAGAATATGCGTGAGCGTTGCTATGAGCCAGAGGGAAACGGGAGCCCGGGTCGAGTCAACAGGCTGCACCTCAGCCCGAGCCACCCTCTCCAGGAGCCCCGGGATTGACAGTATCGAGATGTCCAGCGTGCTTCACCTCTCCATTGTCACATTGTCATTGACAATCTTCAAAATCTCATAGCTCTGCCTCCCCCAGCCACATCGGGAGCGGTGCACAGGCCTAGATTGAGCTGTAGACGTGAATTATTTAGAGACACTGGAGGAATATTGTTGTATCGGTAACACAGACTATCAGTTTGCGGCCCTGGGGTGCCTCCGTCGCACACTCCATCACTATTTTCTCTCATGAATAATGGAGCAGCTGAATTACTCTGCATGTAGAGGATTCATACCCTGAGAAAACAAGGTTGCTCTGAAATTAATTTTCTGTACTAAAAGAGTGACAGAAAATCAATTGATCCCATACTCTTCTGTACAGAGACAGAGTCAAGGAAACAGTGGGATGGCTCGGGCCACAGTCAGTGAATGCCCAGGTGGCTGAGAGCTTTGTCCAGTGCTCATCTCAAGTGGGTGGCACTAGGGGTCCACACATCCTGCCAGGGGAGCAGTAGGTGGGCCCCAGGGGGTGGCTCCCAGGCCTGCCTCTGTGCTGAGTACTTTCTCCTGACAACTTGGTGGTCATGCTGCTCCCTCCCTGACCCTCGCCCTCCCACCTCCCTGTAGCACCTTCCTGGCAGGGAGAAGGATGAGTCTTCTCTGATGCAGACCCAGATTTTCTGTGCTCAGAGATCCCCAGGAGGCAGCACCGTGATGAGGGTGAGGTTTTCCTCTGCGGGCAGCACCTGTCTTTGTCTACATCCCTCGGGGAAGCTCCTTCCTCCTCAGCTTTGCTTTCTCTACTTCTAGCTAAATTTCATCTCAAGTGAAAATCCCCTATGCTGCTTCCCTCTGAAGTTTAATCACCCCGGGCAACTTTTTGTCTTTCCTGGTATTTGCAGCTGCCCAGAGCTCCAAACAAAAGAATGCGTCTTTCATGGTGGAATTTCAAGCAATCGGTCATTCGGTTGAGGGAGAGAGCTGTCAGGTTGGCTGG
Source organism: Ceratotherium simum simum (assembly GCF_057802395.1). Taxonomy (NCBI): domain Eukaryota; kingdom Metazoa; phylum Chordata; class Mammalia; order Perissodactyla; family Rhinocerotidae; genus Ceratotherium; species Ceratotherium simum. The sequence goes on along the minus strand of NC_141927.1, from coordinate 33,995,054 downwards.
GCATCAGATGGCGAGGTTTCCTGGACCTCTGAAATGACTACTCCCTGTAGGCAGCTATCTATCTGCCTACTTGTAAATAGGTGCCTTTCGGAGTAAATAAATCTTCTCCGTCCATAGGCCGGGAAGGAGGCTGGGACACTCTGTAGATGGAATGTAGGTGACAAAGAAGACAAAGACATTTAGGACTGTGTCCTCCGAGGAGAGCAGGGTTAGTGTGTATCCCACACTGCTACCTAAAGTGGGCTGTGAGCAGACAACTGGCTTCTCTCCCCGTCACTCAGCAACTCTGTGGTGCCCCCCATCAGGCTAAACACCAAACATCCTTGCCTGTGGGCAGGTGGCAGGCGACAAGAGCCAGGAAAGCCATGAAGCTGTGATGACCGTGTAACCCATGTCTCCTAACAAAAGCCACCTGGATACGAGGCGTGGTCACATAAGGACTCAGAGAAGATGAGGCTGGACTGCAGAAAGGGGCCAAAAGCAACATAGCTTCCAGGAGGAGGGAGAGTTTTTAGGTCTCCAGCAACACTTTTCCCTTCCCTGGACTTTTTTTTTTTCATTGGATTTGACATTGTGTTGAATTGATGGGTTGAAGGCTTGGAAGGTTTTGAAGAAAGGCTTTCTTGCTGGCGTGTGCTTTTTGTGGCTGTTACACTCTATTCCCTCCTCCACTAAAAAGGAACAAATGGCCTTGTTATCAGCTGCTTGTGTCCTGACACGCTAGTGTCCCCTCACCACTGACACACAGGCAGACATGTCACATCCTCAGCTTCTGACGCGAGGCCTCAGCACTGCCAACCCAGGTGGCTGACAGGCAGGAGTAGAGCTCGCCCTCACATGGCTCCAGTAACTCCAGGGTCCTGCTCTGGGGTGGGTGGGTGGTGGGCATGCCCTGACGTCTTATGACAGGAGATGGCAACACTCCCCAGTGCACAGTAGCAGCCAGGCTCAAATCAGGCCCCGGGGCCTAAATGGAGAGAGCAGGGCCGGGTGAGGGAGCAGCTGGGACACTTCTTACCCCACTACAAGAGCACCTGATTTTGATTGCAGATTGCTCAGATATCAGTTTTTCCAAAAAGTCATAATTATTGCACCATAAGTGTTCTCCATGTAAAAGAACTAGATGGGGGGAGGAGGCACTGGTTCAATATTTGGGGAGGGAAAAATACTTTTAGCGAGTGATATGGATTTTAGTTTCTCCCAACTCTTGCTTAAATGATAAAACTCTTGTTTTATAACTGTGCTTTTTAGTGAGAGCATAGCTGCAGCCTGCAGGGTATTTGAAGAATGGATCCCTCTAAAGAGGGCACAGCCAGCCCTGGTGGTCTAGTGGCTAAGCTTTGGTGCTCTCATCACTGCAGCCTGGGTTCGTTTCCCAGTCAGGAAACCACACCACCTGTCTGTCAGTTGTCATACTGTGGCGGCTGCATGTTGCTGTGATGCTGAAATCTACGCCACTGGGATTTCAAATACCAGCAGGGTCACCCATGGTGGGCAGGTTTCAGTGGAGCTTCCAGACTAAGACAGACTAGGAAGAAGGACCTGGTCACCCACTTCTGAAAAATTGGCCATGAGACCCCTATGCGTAGCAGAGGGAATGGGAGACTGCCCTGTTCTGTGGTGGGTTTTGTGGTGAGGACTCAAATCCCTGTTCTGCAGTATCGTTTTGGTTTGGGTTCCCTGCCTCGGTTGCCCCTCCAACCAAATGGAGGTGTCTGATTTAGTGGAGCCCTCTGTGCATGTTGAGCCTGCTCCCTCTTCCCAGAGTCCTGCCCTCCTGCCCCTCCTCCTTGGCTTGGAAACCACTCAGGTCTTCTCCAGTGGGGGCAGTGGGACACTGCCCCCTCAATCTGCCCATGTTTGTTGACCTATAAATTGACTCTATTTAGCAGCTCTTTAGAAAGGTGCAGCTCCCTGGCTGCTCGCACCTCCCCCTCTCTCCTGGTGGGCTTCAGAGTCCCTTGCCTGAACTCCAGGGCTTTCCAAAAGAGCCCAAAGTCACATAGCGGGTGGGGCTAGTGAAGAGAGGATGGGGACTTGTGACATGCAAAAGGTGCCCGCCCCATGGGAAATTGACAACAAACCCAGCCTTATTAGCAGTGTTGGTGTCTCACCTACATGCTGAATCTCACATCCTACTTCCCTACACACTACCTCTGCTGTGGAGGAAGAGACGATTATTCCTTTTTTACAGATGAAAAAACGGAGGCACAACGTGTTCAAGTGCCATAGCCAGAGGGAGCCCGGGCCTCTCATCCCAGGCTACTGATCTTTCTACTCGTAGTGCTGTATGTGATGGAGTCAGGGAGCCGGCATGTTGATGAACTTTTATTACCAGCCCTAAGTCAAGACCAACTGACGTTTCCTTCCTCGTAGGCTATTTGTTGATCGTCAAGATGACTATACAGAGACAGCTGTACAGATACGTAGTCTGTCTACCAATTTGATTCAGTAGACACAGACAGAACCCACATTATAGGCCAGCTCTCGGCTACAGGGATAAGAATTGGGTGTCCCAATGCACAAGTTGGGATATGAAAATCCAAGGTTCTGTCAGCTCCCACTTCCTTGTTTCTATTGGCCCTAAGAAGTAAGAAAGGAGAGTCACTTCTTGAGTACCATCTATGGTCTAGAACCTATGCCTGATGCTTCACGTCTGACACTTTACTTAGGCATGACAATACACTATGAGATTGGTGAAATAATACCCCATATTATAGCTGAGCAAACTGAGGCTCAGAGGAATCAGACAGCTTGTCCCAGGTCACAGAGTAAACAACTACCACGGGTGGGACTCATCACAGGCCAGCCTGACACTGGGACGACAGTGTGGCCAATCTGTCCTGGCTCCCAAAGTTGTTCTTCTATAGGTTTATCTGAATCTTTTGATAATGTTGGTTTTGCAGTGGTGCGGACTGGTGCTCAGGCCTCTCTTTCCATCTACCAAATTCTTTTTTTTTTTTTTTTTTTTTTAATTTTTTGTTTATTGCAGTAACATTGGTTTATAACATTGTAAAAATTTCAGGTGTACATCATTGTACCTCTATTTCTGCATAGATTACATCATGTTCACCACCAAAATACTAATTACAACCCATCACCACACACATGTACCCAATTATCCCTTTCACCCTCCTCCCTCCCCCCTTCCCCTCTGGTAACCACCAATCCAATCTCTGTCCCTATGTGTTTGTTTATTGTTGTTATTATCTACTACTTACTGAAGGAAATCATACGGTATTTGACCTTCTCCCTCTGACTTATTTCACTTTGCATCATGCCCTCAATGTCCATCCATGTTGTCACAAATGGCTGGATTTCATCGTTTCTTATGGCTGAGTAGTATTCCATTGTGTATATATACCACAGCTTTTTTATCCATTCGTCCCTTGATGGGCACTTAGGTTGCTTCCAAGTCTTGGCTATTGTGAATAACGCTGCAATGAACACAGGGGTGCATGTACCTTTGCAAATTGGTGTTTTCAAGTTCTTTGGATAAATACCCAACAGTGGAATAGCTGGATCATATGGTAGTTCTATCGTTGATTTTTTGAGGAATCTCCATACTGTTTTCCATAGTGGCTGCACCAGTTTGCACTCCCACCAGCAGTGTATGAGAGTTCCCTTCTCTCCACAACCTCTCCAACACATGTTGTTTCCTGTCTTGTTAATTATAGCCATTCTGACGGGCGTGAGGTGATATCTCATTGTAGTTTTGATTTGCATTTCCCTGATCCCTGATAGTTAGTGATTTTGAACATCTTTTCATGTGTCTGTTGGCCATCTGTATATCTTCATTGGAGAAATGTCTGTTCAGGTCTTTTGCCCATTTTTTAATTGGGTTGGTAGTTTTTTTGTTGTTGAGATGCATGAGTTCTTTATATATTTTGGAGATTAAGCCCTTATCAGATGTATGGTTTGCAAATATCTTCTCCCAATTGTTAGGTTGTCTTTTCGTTTTGTTGATGGTTTCCTTTGCTGTGCAGAAGCTTTTTAGTTTGATGTAGTCCCATTTGTTTATTTTTTCTATTGTTTCTCTTGCCCGGTCAGATGTGGTGTTTGAAAAGATGTTGCTAAGACTGATGTCGAAGAGCGTACTGCCTATGTTTTCTTCTAGAACTTTCACAGTTTCAGGTCTTACATTCAAGTCTTTAATCCATTTGGAGTTAATTTTTGTGTATGGTGTAAGGTAAGAGTCTACTTTCATTTTTTTGCATATGGCTATCCAGTTTTCCCAACACCATTTGTTGAAGAGACTTTCTTTTCCCCATTGTATGTTCTTGGCTCCTTTGTCAAAGATTAGCTGTCCATAGATGTGTGGGTTTATTTCTGGGCTTTCGATTCTATTCCATTGATGTGTGTGTCTGTTTTTGTGCCAGTACCATGCTGTTTTGGTTACTACAGCTTTGTAGTATATTTTGAAATCAGGGAGTGTGATACCTCCAGCTTTGTTCTTTTTTCTCAGGATTCCTTTAGCTATTCGGGGTCTTTTGTTGTTCCATATAAATTTTAGGATTCTTTGTTCTATTTCTGTGAAAAATGTTGTTGGAACTTTGATAGGGATTGCATTGAATCTATAGATGGCTTTAGGAAGTATGGACATCTTAACTATGTTAATTCTTCCAATCCAAGAGCACGGAATATCTTTCCATTTCTTTGTGTCTTCTTCAATTTCTTTCAGAAATGTTTTATAGTTTTCGTGTACAGATCTTTCACCTCTTTGGTTAAGTTTATTCCTAGGTATTTTATTCTTTTGTTGCAATTGTAAATGGGATGGTATTCTTAATTTCTCTTTCTGCTACTTTGTTGTTAGTGTACAGAAATGCAACTGATTTTTGTATGTTGATTTTGTATCCTGCAACTTTCCCATATTCGTTTATTACTTCTAAAAGTTTTCTGGTGGATTCTTTAGGGTTTTCTATATATAAAATCATGTCATCTGCAAATAGTGACAGTTTCACTTCTTCCTTTCCAATTTGGATCCCTTTTATTTCTTTCTCTTGCCTGATTGCTCTGGCTAGGACTTCCAATACTATGTTAAATAGGAGTGGTGACAGTGGGCATCCTTGTCTGGTTCCTGTTCTTAGAGGGATAGCTTTCAGTTTTTCACCATTGAGGATGATATTAGCTGTGGGTTTCTCATATATGGTCTTTATTATGTTGAGGTACTTTCCTTCTATACCCATTTTATTCAGAGTTTTTATCATAAATGGATGCTGGATCTTGTCAAATGCTTTCTCTGCATCTATTGAGATGATCATGTGATTTTTGTTCTTCATTTTATTAATGTGGTGTATTACGTTGATTGATTTGCGAATGTTAAACCATCCCTGCATACCTGGAATAAATCCCACTTGATCATGGTGTATAATCTTTTTAACGTATTGTTGTATGCGATTTGCTAGTATTTTGTTGAGGATTTTCGCATCGATGTTCATCAGTGATATTGGCCTGTAATTTTCTTTTTTTGTGTTGTCCTTGTCTGGTTTTGGTATCAGGGTAATGTCAGCTTCGTAGAATGAGTTAGGGAGCTTCCCGCCCTCCTCAATTTTTTGGAAGAGTTTGAGAAGGATAGGTATTACTACCAAATTCTTTTCTGTAGGATGGAGAGGCTGACTCTGCAAAGGAAAGGAGATATCAAGCCTTGTCTGGTGAGAAGTCCCTCTGGCAAGCTGGTTTGACACTAACATACAATTTTCGTCTAAATTCTGCAGGCTTCTAGCTCATGCCCCATCTACATTGCATTGTTCAAGACCATTTTATAATGTATTTAAATGAAAAATATAATGTCTTAAAGTCAAGTTGAATAGAGGCACGCTATGTATGGTGGAGAAAACAATGCACTTCACATCTCAATATCTAGGTTTGAGTCTTGAATCTGCACTCTAACTAATTGTGTGAAGATAGCCAAATTAGTTATTTCCTCTGAGCCTCAATTTCTTTATCTATAAGATGGGTATAATTATATCTACCTATCTTACTTAGCTTGTATGTATATTAAATGAAACAATGCATGTGAAAGTGCCTCATGATTTGTAAAGTGTTACATCAATCCGATGGATAATTAGTATATATACTTTTTTCTTATATACCATCTTGGTTTCTTTCTTAGAAAAATGGAGAGAAATCTACACATACTTCTTTAGATTTCCCCCTCCCCTAAAATTGCTTGTGCTTTTTAGAAAAAACTTACCTGAAGGAAAAATTCTTTGCAAATGTGAAAAGGCATCTTAGATAACAATGGCTGTCTAACAACTATATTAGTTGGGTAATTTTTTAAGAAGTTACAAGATGTCATGAAAATGTATGGAACTCGAAGGCAAGGAACTCTTGGTGGTATGTCTTCCTGTTGAGTGGTATGAACTCACTAAGCTGAAGCCATTGCTGGCTTAGACAGCAGTGGAATGGCTTCCTGCGATTCCAGTAAGCACAGTCCATGCGACCAGAAGTGCAGGTCGGACATCTTTTTGGGTGGACAAAAAGATCTTCTTCTGATGCCCTCTTTTCTCAGTCCATCCTCTTTTTTTCCCTGCCAGCTTATGCACTGCAGTCTATAAGATGCTGTTATTGATTTTCCATGATCTGATTCTTGGGAGCTTACCAGCCTGTGCGTGTTTTTCTGGATGGTTAAGCAAATGGCTAATATTTCTGGCACTCAGTATAGGCTTTCCCTGAGAAGGTAGATATAGAGTCTGCTTAATAAACTAATCTAAAGAGGAGATTGCACTGTTAACTTGGTGCTTCTCAGGCTTGTGTCTGTGGTAGAAAATTGTCCAGGGATTCAGAAACTTCTTTTAGGGTCTAAAGATTTCTAAGGTTTTCTGTTTGGGCTGGACGTGTGATGGGGCTGAATTGCTGAGAGGGCAATGAAGAGGAAGAAACCAAGGAGAGGAATAAAAATGAGGGCATTTTGAGTCAAACTTGTGAAAGGGTATGAGGGAATCAGGAGAGGGATTGCATCTGTTGGCGAATGTATGGAGGTCGTGCACTTTTACATTCTGCCATGCTTGTGCGGGTCCTTCCCCGTTCCCTGCATTCCTCCCGTCCTGGAGAGATGTAAGGTTGTGATACAGTCTAGAGTGTGAGGCAATAATACTCAGGGAGCTGCAAAACCTGTGTCTAGGTTGCTGCCTCTCAGAATTTCATTTATTCACTCCTCCATCCATTTAACAATTACTTATTGAGTGACTAATATGTGATAGGCACTCTTCTAGAGAATAGGGATATAGCAGTGAGTACAAAGGAAAAAAAGACCAAATCTGCCTTTTTAGAGCTTATATTCTACTGCAGAGAGGTAGATAATAAGCATAAATAGTAAATATATCAGACGATACTGCTATGGGGAAAAAGAGATCAGAGTAAGGAGCTTAGGGAGGGTAGAGGTACCATCAATTTTTCAGCAAGGTCATCGAAGGCCTGTCTGACAAGGTCACATTTGGGCAGACACCTACTTGAAGGGAGCAAGAGAGAAAGCCATGCAGATGTCTGGTTAAAAATGTTTCTAGCAGGCTGAACAAGCGAGAGCTCTGGGTGGGAGCACGCGTGTTTAAGGAGAGCAGGGGTCAATGGCTACGGTAGGATGGATGAAGAAGAGAGCAGTGGACGGGTTAGAGAACTAAGTGACAAGTGGCCAGGCCAGGTAGGGCTTTATAGCTATGGTTAGGAATTTGGCATCTTATTGTGAGTGAGATGAGAAGGCACTGGAGAGTTTTTAGCTGAGCAGTGACATGATCTGACTTCTGTGTAAAATGATCCCTCTGGCCACTGTGTTGATGATATATTGCAGAGCAGGAAAGATCCTGTTACAAAATCCAGACAAGTGATCTGACTTGGGCCGGGCTGGCTGGGGCGGCAGCGGTGAGTCAGATGCTGGACGTTTGTTAAAGGTAGAGCGGAAAGAATGTGCTGATGGATTGGACCAGGGCGTAGCAGAAAGAGGAGAGTCAAGGATGACCCAAAGGTTTCGGCTTGAACAACTGCAATAATGGAGGGGGAAAGGAGAGCCCCCCACCCTCGACAGTGCTTCCATGCCTCCCTATCCCATCATCTGATCTACCCCACTGGGTCACATTGGTCTTCTGTTGCCTGGAGAAATATTTAATGAGATGATAATCAGTAAGACATTGTAAAACCCAGAGTTTTGTGGTGATGTTAAATAATTCTTTCTTGGTGTAGACTTGTGCTATGGGGCAGGTGGGGAGCACCTGTGCAGCCCTTATTAGACCCCTCCCACATGCCTGGCACCAGTAAATTAACTCCCTAAGCCAAAATGTGGCTCTTTAATACTGTCCCCAGGGAATGTAAGCCACAGCAGAAAAAGCACACACTGCCGTGCTGGTGCAGCCCTTGCACAATCTCTTTATTTTTCTCGGCCTCAGTCTCCTCTCAGGTGAAAGGAAGACACTATTTCCTGTCTTGCTTTTCTCACAGGGTTGATGTAGGACCATGTGAGTTCACTCAGGAGTGTACTATACAAATGGAAAAAAACGGACACACCCTGGCGTCTGGGACCTTCACACATATGAGGACACGTGAGTGTCTGTGTTTTGACATCAGTGTGATTCACATCCAAGCTGCACACATTCTTTTTTAAAGCAAGAGAAACAAATGGGTTGGAAAAGCTCTCTAGTTTTCCATTCAGGGACATAAAGTATTCAAGAATCTGATCATCTCTCAGTTAATGCTGAGGAGCCTCAGGCTCAAGAAACCACTGGCTGTTCCTATCAAGATGGTGGACTAGCATTTGATAGTGAAGCATGAATCAGAGGAATGAACAATCACATGAGAACTGTGGACAACTCCTAAGGATATGGAAGGCTGTGGTGAATTGGTGAGTGAGTGTGTGTGTGTGTGTGTGTGTGTGTGTGTGTGTGTGGTATGTGGAGGGAGTGACTGAAGCCTGGGGTGGAGATGAGAAGAGAGACGGAAGAATCTATCTGCTCTTGCCTATCTCACATGTTGCCTGAGACAATTATCAGCTGCCCACTGCAATAAATGGAGAGCCACTGCTGGGGGTTCTCTGGGGGCAGTGCCCAAGCCTGACGGGGTGAAGAGTTGATAGAAGTATGTACGGGTTGACCAAAGCCTTTAGATCTTCACTTCTCCACGGGTGAAGTGGCAGCAATTGTGAATCAGCATTGTTTCTGTGGTGCCTGGGAATCTTCACTTTTGGGTTCATTCCTTCCCTTTCAAACTTTGCTGAGCGGAACACAGAGGACTAAGACTTAACCTATGCCCTTCCCCAATATACATTACTGTGCACAGTAGCTGATATCCCAGAAGTAAGAAAATGAGCTTACATTTAAAAATATTGAAATGCATGAGAGACACACCAATAAAAAAGAAAGACAGCAAAGTGAATTCCACACAACTGAAATAGAATTGCTAGAACAGATAGACAAAGAATTTACAATAAGGAAAATAAATACCCAGCAAGATAAGGGAAAATGTTAGCAAAATGCAGAACAAAAAAGATATCATAAAAAAAGTGAAAATATTAGGTATGGCAAATGTATTGTTGAAATAAAGAACATAGTATATAGGATAAAATAACAATAATAGCAGTGAAATACAAGATTGAGGAATTCTCCTCCAAAATGCTAAGAGATATGGAGAAGAGAATTAAAAATATCAGTACTTGCTTAGTAGGAGTCCCAGAAATAAAGAACTCGATCTGCCCTATAGAAAGCTGGAAAGGAGAAAAAAAGTAAAAATTATAAAATATGAAAAAATTAAAATAAGATAGAAGAATCATAGTGGAACAGTGTTTATAATAAATACAAATGAGTTAAATTAAAAGAAATTCTCTACCTCTTCACGTCTATTATGATGGCTACTAGGATAAAAGCAGAAAATAACAAGTATTGGTGAGGATGTGGAGAAATCAGTGCACTCTCATGCACCGTTGGTGGGAATGTAAAATGGTGTAGCTGTTATGGAAAACAGTACGGTGATTTCTCAAAAAATTAAAAATGAACTACCATATGATCCAGCAATTCCATTTCTGAGTATATATCCAAAACAGTTGAAAGCAGAGTCTCAAAGAGATATTGGTACGCTGATGTTCATAACACCATTATTTACAATAGCTGAAAGGTGGAAGCAACCCAAGTGTCCCTCAGCAGGTAGATGGATAAACAAAATGTACTATATGCATGTAGTGGAATATTATTCAGCTTTCAAAGGAAGGAAGTTCTGACACATGCTACAACATGGATGAACCTCGAAGACATCATGCCAAGTAAAATAAGCCATACACAAAAAGACAAGTATTGTATGATCCCACTTACATGAGGTACCTAGGATAGGCAAATTCACGGAGACCGAAAGTAGAATGGTGATTGGCAGGGGCTGCAGCAGGGGGTGGTGGGAGTGGGGAGTTATTGTTTAATGGGTATAGAGTTTCAGTCTTGCAAGATGAAGAGAGTTCTGGAGATGGATTGTGGTGATAGTTGCTCAACAATATGAATGCATTTAATGCCAGTATACTGCACGCTTAAAAATGGTTAACATGGTAAATTTTATGTTATATGTGTATTATACCTCAATTGAAAAAAGACATTCTCAGATCAGATTACAAAATATGAACAATATGTTGTTTACAAGAGACACACTTAAACAATACAAGAAAGATGTGTATTCCGGGGAAATATAAACAAAAGAAAACTGGGATAGCAATCTTAGTATCTGATGTATTTGAATTCTAGGCAAAAATGTCATAAGACACAGAAATGTACTTTATTACATTGTTGACAGGAAGGACAGAATAAGAAGATACTATAACCAAAGAGGAGAGAATAGTAGACTGGAAGGTTGAGTTGGTTTATAATCCTAGGAAAAGGCATGTGGAGGAAGATTTCTAGGTCTGGAAAATTGGCAGCAACTTGGAGCTTAGAATGTAACCTGACAGTATTAGCCTGATATTGAAGTTTGAACCTAAAGATTAAGCCAAAAAAGGCCTTATTTATTTTAGGATCTGGAGGCTGATAGAGAGGAGCTGATGCGCCAAGAGGTGAAAGTGGACTAGAACTAGGTGAGAATCCAGCCCGAGGAGGTGAACTGGTCACCACTGGCTTGTAAATGCCCTGTATGCTGAAGATTTGTCTGTGCTGCTGGAATCTAACCACTAGAGTCAAACGAGCCTGACTATCAGCATTTGGTAGACTCACTGTAGAGGAGGAAAGGGAAGTATCACTTGTCAAGCAACCACTGTCAGGCCATGTGGTGGGTGAAGGCTGAGATGACAGACAGGGTAATGGGCCCAGTGATACACATGGAGATGCAGCAGCACCCATCTTCCTGGCTTTGTCATCCCACGATGAACTGATTAGGAGAAGACCCCTAAGCAAAGGATTAGCCTCACCCCAATGAAGAAGGTGTCACTAGCTGGCCAAGTGGCTGCGGGCATGTGAGTGGCCATCAGTGGGCACTCTTCCTACAGAACAGGGCTCTGGGGAGAGCATGGCCATGGATGAGGGAGGCACTCAAGACCAGTGGGGGTTGGGGGAAGTCTCTAAATGGGCAGGAAGGATGTTTCCTCCCCTGGCCACCATTGGAAGTGGGTCCCTATCTGCTTGTATAATTAGCACGTGGCTAAAAAAGAGTGAAGGGACAGACATAAGAGGCCATCTTTTTTTGTGTGTGGGTAAGATCAGCCCTGAGCTAACATCCATGCCAATCCTCCTCTTTTTTGCTGAGGAAGACTGGCCCTGGGCTAACATCCGTGCCCATCTTCCTCCTCTTTATGTGGGACGCCGCCACAGCATGGCCTGACAAGTGGTGCGTCGGTGCACACCGGGATCCGAACCTGGGCTGCCAGTAGCAGAGTGCGTGCACTTAACCGCTGCACCACGGGACTGGCCCCATAAGAAGCCATTTTGACGTGACAAGCAATGATTTGAGGTTGCCACTCTGTCTAGATTTTCCTAGGTTCTTTTTCAGTGCTTGCTGTGGTGCTGTAGGAAAGTCAGTCAGTGGACTCAGCGGGTCGGCCTCATTGCAGAAGCAACAGTTACCTGAGGGGCACCCCTGGGGCTAATGGTCCCGGGACGCCTGGAGTTCGCCTTTTCCCCTTTCATGGCCCTATTGAGGAGGATCCAAAATATAATGATCTGTGGATTTATTTCCCTACACAAACAAAACAGGACACATAGTTCGACAATTTTGTTTTTGTGTATTAGATATTTATTGGTGAGAAAAAGTCGTGCAGAGGAATAAAAATGAAGTCACACGTAATTTTATATTTAATGAATTAGCTCCATCGTAAGGTATAAAACCACTTTACATTGGGGCTGTACTGGGTAACCGAGTGAGTTCACTGCCGGGTCTGTGAGGTGGTGACCACTCAAATGGCAGCAGGTAGCACACACTACAGAACACCCCTCTCTCTGACCTCCAGGTCTGGTGCACAGGAGCCTAGCTTTGATGGGACAGGTGAGGCACTTGCCTAAGGTCACAAGCCAGGCCCTGGCAGGGCTGTGATATGGATTCAATTCCCTGCCTCTCTGGACTCCCTGCAGTTCCACCCTCTGCATTATTTTGTATTGTATTGTTTAAATCATCGCCCATCATATCATTTAACATCTCCATTTACATATGTAATAAACACAAAAAAACTCCTGTTCATACTGAGAAGAGGGTAAACCTGTAAGACCAATACAAAGTGTCCTGGGTTGGACAATGGGCTGAACAAAGGTAGATTTTGACTGGAGGCAGGCTGGCCTTGAACGACCCTGTTATCAAAGGCAACCCCTTTTGTCTACGCCATGGAGGCCCTGGACCCTCTCTTACACTTGCTAATTACAGTGACTAATTAATATGTCATTGGCCTCTAATCACTAACCCAGATGAAATTAGTAATGATGAAACCGTGGAAATTAATTTACAACCATCTGCATACTTTTCCTTGACCTGGTGGGGCTCATGCTTCTCTTTGGAAGGCGGAAATAGGAAGTCTGCAGGCAGGAGAACAGAGGTCCTAAGGAGAAGGAGAGGTTCTCGGAGGTCCAGCTAAACTGGGAGGAATCCCCTTCACCAAGCAGGTGGCCCCATGGAATGGCGTGGCTTGAAGGAGTCAGAAACTCAAAAATATAGTCAGTCAGAAAACCAAAGGACTGCCCCAACTCCAAACTGATCAAACTATCTGCAGGGTTTTCAGACCAAATTGCAACCTAAATTATGTGACTCAAGGAGTTAAGAAACCTGGAGAAGAGCCTCAGTTCTGCTTCTAGCTGGCTGTTGACTATTGTTCCAGCTGCCGAATCTCTCACAGCCTCAGACCTGTTCAAGTGGGAAAAAGGCAGTTGATGAGATTTTTGGAGAGTCATCCTCAGCTATTTGCTCTTCCTCACCCTCCTCTTCTACTCTGCCCTAAACCACACAGATTCACTCTCTGCTACTCTCCTGTAGCTCCGTCTCCCTGCTGCCCCACTGCCCCTGCCCTACATCACGACTTTGCGGCTTCTTATTTGTACTCTTGGACCAGCCGCCCAACGAGCCTAGGCCTGTGGTTTCTCTCCAAGTCAATACATTCTCCACACTAAAATAAAAGCAAAAACAATAATAACAGTAATAACAACAGTTAAATACATTGCGCTCTCTAGGACTCCAAATTGTCTAGCATGGCTCTCAGGCTCCTTCACCATTTGATTTCAGCATGACTGGGCATCCATTTCCTTCCACATCCCCAACATCTTAGAGCATCTTAGGCTCTTCCAGGTCACACACTTTCCTTTCTTCTGCCCTCAAATCAAATGTACTTTTTCTTATTAATTTTTTTATTATGGTAACATATATATATAAAAAACATAAAATTTGCCATTTTAACTATTGTTAAAATTCAGTGCTATTAAGTACATTCACAATGTTTTGCAATCATGACCACTAAAGTCATGTGTCGCTTAACAACAGGGATATGTTCTAAGAAATGTGTCATTAGGTGATTTCGTTGTTGTGTGAACATCACAGAGCGTACTTACACAAACCTAGACAGTATAGCCTACTACACACCTAAGCTATATGGTACTAATCTTATGGGACCACTGTCGTATATGCGGTCCATTGTTGACCGAAACGTTGTTATGTAGCTCATGACTGTATCCATTTCCAAAACTTTTTCATCTCTCCAAATAGAAACTCTGTACCCGTGAAGCAATAACTTCCTATTCCTCCCTCCCCTCAGCCTATGGTAACCTCAAGTCTCCCTTCTGTCTCTATGAATTTACCTATTCTAGATGTTTCATACAAATGGAATCATACAATATTTGTCCTTTCATATTTGACTAATTTCACTTAGCTTAATGTTTTCAAGGTTCATCCATGTTGTAGCATGTGTCAAAATTTCATTCCTTTTATGGCTAAATAATATTACATTGTATGTATAGACCACTTTTTGTTTATCCATTTATCTGTTAATGGACACAAAAGATGTTTCTACTTTTGGCTATTGTAAATAATGCTGCAGTGAACATTGGCAACAAGTATCTGCTTGAGTCCTTATTTTCAATTCTTTTGGATATATACCTAGGAGTGGAATTCCTGGGTCATATGGTAATTCTGTGTTTAACTTTTTGAGGAACAGCCAACGTATCTTCCACAGCAGCTGCATCAATTTACATTCCACCAGCAATGTATGAGGATTCTAATTTCTCCACATCTTTGGAACACTTGTTATATTCCTTTTTTTAAATTATAGCCATCCTAGTAGATATGAAATGGTATCTTGTTGTCCAAGTTTTGATTTTCATTTTCCTATGACTAATGATGTTGAGCACCTTTTCATGTGCTTATTGGCCATTTTATATCTTCTTTGGACACATGTCTATTCAAGTCCTTTGCCTATTTTTTAATTGGGCTGTCTTTGTTGTTGAGTTGTAGGAGTTCTTTATATATTCCGGATATTAAACCTTTATTAGATATATAATTTGTAAATAGATACTTGGTGTCACGTCTAAGAATCTATTGACAAATATAAGTCACAAAGATGTTCCCTTATGTTTTCTTCTAACAGTTTTATAGTTTAGCTCTTATATTGTTTTTGATCCATTTTAAGGTAAATTTTGTATATGGTGTGAGGTATGATACAACCTCATTCTCCTGCATCTAGAAATCCAGTTGTCCCAGCACCATTTATTGAGGAGACTATTCTTTCCCCATTGAAGGGAAATCCAAAATGCATTTCAATGAGCTAAAATCAAGGAGTTGGTGGGGCTGTGTTACTTCTGGAGACTCTAGGGGAATCTGTTTCCTTGCTTTTTCCAGTTTCTAGTGGTTGTCTGAATTCCTTGACTCTAGTGCCAACAATCATATTACTCTAACCTCTGCTTCCATCATCACATCTTCCCTGACTCTGGCCTTCTGCCTCCTTCTTTCACTTTTAAGGACCCTTGTGATTACACTGGGCCCGCTTGGATAATTCAGGATAATCTCCCCATCTCAAGATCCTTAGGTTAATCACATCTGCAAAGTCTCTTTTGTGATGTAAGGTAATATAGTCACAGGTTCTGGGTGTCAGGACACGGACATCTTTGTGGGGTAATTATTCAGCTGACCACAAGGACTAAGTTTAGCCTGATCTTTCACTGACCAAAGAGGGTCCCTTCCCGCCATCCCATGGTCAAGTTCTTGTAGCAAGTCACCCTCCCATCTCAGGGCCTCTGTTTCACAGAGGAGGTAACTGAAACTCAGGAAGAGAAAGTGACTTAACCTCAGATCATGTAGCTAGTGGTCAAAAGAGCTCATGTAGATACCGGCTCTCTGATTTAGAATTCACAGATTCAGTGACTAAGTGATTGACCAGAGAAAGCAGGACAGAAGAAACTGTGAAGGGGTCACTTTCCCCAACCCTCTTTCTCTGGATGCAGAAAGCTTCAGCCATTCATGTGTGGTGAGCCTATTTTGAGTCAGGATAAATTTAGCTCCTTCAGTCAAAGAGGGGCAAATGTATTTTGTGATTCTGTGTCTTCTTACTGTCCTTGGAGAATCTTGTATTTTCACCTTCATTTTTAATTCTATTCCAGAAGCCATAAGAACTTCAAGTCTGTTATTCCACAGCTCTTCACAAAGTTTGAACCAACAGGGATTTTCTTCTGAATGTCTAGAGGTCCCTGAGGGGTCTTGGAATGGACCAGTGCTCAGGAAAGCCCTGCTCCCACTCTGCTCAAGCCGACAGATTGCATTTCCCGTTAGCTCAGCCATTAGCTCCTGCCTTCTGTCATTTTGTGCCCACACACGGTCTCCCCACAAACATCCAGAAACCTGCCTCCTGCCCACCCTTGCCACTCCAGCTCTGCTCTCTGCTAGGAGTGACATTCCTCTCTGCCTGCCACTCCCCCTCCTTGTCTGACACTAACTCAGAGACTTGTGTCTGGGGCTGGAATTTTGTCGTTGCTATGGAAGTGGGAACGAGCTCAGCCTTCCAAACTCACAGAGTGTCCAAAAACACACGGCATCTCGCGCTGACACACCGCTGACAACCTGTGATGACGGGGATGTACTTTTGAGTGTCATCTTGACAAGGAGCAGGAGCCTCTATCTGCTGGCCCATCCGCCTGGCCATCTGTCTCCCAAGATTGTCTGCACTCACTGGCTCAGATCCTGAGCCTCCCTTGCTGGGGTGGCTCGTCCTTGCACGGCCTGGCTGCCTCCAGGGGGCGAGAAGGAAAGAGCCCCCTGTCAGCGGGGCTGTTCTGCTGGGGGGACGTGGGCGGAGGAGGGCTCTGGGGAAGCTCAGGGTCACTTCTTGGCTTTGGCGGCTCCAAGGCCAAGGGTGGGCATTTCAGCCAGGGTGGCAGAGGGAGGGGAGCCAGATCTCTTGCCTTGTTTGTGGGCTGAAGCCACAGCTTTTGGGATTTCCTTGGCTCTTGGAAAGGCAGCCCTTTGGGGAGGCGCCAGCATTTCCAGGTGGTGCAGGGAGGGCTGCCCACGACATGTGGATTCCTTTGCTTCCTGTTTCCAGCTCCCTCTGTGAGGAGGGGATGGAGGAATTCCTGGCTTTGGTGGACTTGCAAGCCAGTTAATGTCACCAGCTATGCATCCATCAAGGTGAAAACTAGGTATCTGCAGTGTGGGGAAGGGGAGTGTGAGTGTCTTGTGGGAAGAAGGGAAGATGGGGGAAGGGGCAAAGAAGATAAAGACCACTCAACAATTACTGTCCACAGACTTACCAGATTCTGCCTTGCACTCTAGGTCCCGTTTCACTCTCCCATTAGGACATGAGCAAGGCTTTCTATCTCCTGCTATGCCTACACTGCTTTAGCTGGGAAGGGACAGACAAGCACATGATCACAGGGGTGAGCCCCCTCCCTAGCCAGAGCTTCCTAGTGCTCAATTTTTTCTTTCCCCAGTCTACCAAGAACTTTCTAGGCCTGATCCATCTGTGAATGGCTTTGGGGGACCCTGTAGTCTTCTGCATTCAGTCCACTCTGAGCTAATTTGTCTGGGATAATGTCTTCTCTCATATTTCCCCCCCTCACTCTTCTAACTCATGGATATGGGGTGCTAGATTTTGTGAATCTGACTCTTGCACAGTTTGGCCAATGCCAGCACATCCCTCCCGTGGCTGCTTTGCTACTAGCTGAGAGGCGCTGGCTTCTGTCTGCCCTGGGGTCAGAGCCTAGAAGTGCAGCCATCAGCACTGCATCCCCAAGACAACAGCTCTTGTCCTGATGTGGGGAAGCTACCAGTCCCAGCAATTATTAGCTGATAAATATTTGGCATGTGCTTCCTTCTAAAATAATCCTCACACACGATGATGGCTGTCAGCCGTGGCTCTGGGATCTAATTCCAGCCTCCTTGTCTACATCTGGTACCAAGGCTCTCACGTGATTGGTGGTCTCTCAGGAAGGAAATGACGCCTGTGTTAATAAGCTGATGGGACTTAAATGCTGGGGGAGGTGGTAAAGGAGGCTAACACCACTCATGCAAAGCATTGCTGGGGCTCAAGCTATCACTCTATTGTTAGGGCTTTTGGGTCCAGGGCCAAGTCTTCTTGCTGTCCCGCATTTGGACAATATAGGTTCATTTCCTCAACACGAACCAGGCAAACTATAGCCTTAGCTCAGCATTCCCAAAGTTGGCCCACAAAAACTCTCTGGAAAGTGTTTACAAGATCTTCAGCCATAGCAAGACAGTCCCTCTATAACCCACATTTATTGGGGAATAAATAGTTCCGTAGCAAAACCTCAGCAACACAACTAAAATCAAAGGGAGAGCTGACTGTAAGAAACAGGAAGAAAGAGCGGCAGGAGCTTCTGAGTGAGTCTTCCAGACACTGCTCACCTAACATTTTTTGTGTTTAAAATTTTCCCATCCTGATTTCAGGGAGAAATGAAACAAAATTTTGCTGGTTTAAGACAAAAAAAAGGATTTATTGGAAATTAATATAATATCTTATAATCGAAAGATGACTTGAACAACCAGTTTTGGGCACTTGCCAAATGACTTCAAGGGACTTCTATCCAAACTGCTACTGTTAAAGGGCCTCAATTCCAACTATTTTCAGTTATTATGTCTCTCACCCAAATTTCAAATTCGTGGAAGAGAGAACTGTACTGAGCCCACCTGACTCTGACATCTGACCCTTCTCAGTCAACAACGGCTCAGAGAAGGGAGGTCATTGTGGACCAAGCAGCTACTCCGAGAAGTAACCAGGAGGAGCTCTGTATACCTCCTCCATCTGAGATGAGGAGGCATCTCCACCAGTCAACCAGAGCATTCACAAACATTTTGAGACAGGCAACTTTGCAGAAAGTATTTTCAGATTGTAGCTACATCGAGGAAGTTCCTTCAGCCGCAGAGATCTGTGTAGAACAGAGGAACGGAAGTAGCCAAGATTTTGCAAATATTTATTGAGCACTTACTATGAACCAGGCACTTTTTGGAATATTTGAAATATATTAGTAGAAAAAAATACAGAGATCCCAGACCTCAGGGGGCTTACATTCAGGGCAGTAGAATTACACTGTTTGAAGACTTTATGAAAGGTCTTGAGAGCTTCCTAGGGCCTGTTTGAGGATGGACCTCACTGAGTAACAACTGAGACACCCCTTTGCCTCACCCATGTACCCAACCCATCACCAAGTCCTACTAACTTTACCTACCAGCAAGCTCTTGAATCTATCTACTGCTCTCCATCTCCACCACAACTACCCAAGGCTGAGCTACCACCATTCTCAACTCAGATGCTCCACAGTCCTTCTAACTGGTCTTTGCGAATTCTCTCTGTCTTCCCTTTGTTCATTGTCCACACGGCAGCTTGAGCGATTTTCTTTTATTCAAAATGCAAGTCTGATTACATCCATACTGCGCCCCTGCTTTAAATTCTTCAGTGGTTTCCCACTGGCCTTGGGACAAAGGCCAAATGACTGAACAGCCTGGAGTCCAGCCCCCCTTGAGCTCCCCAGCCTCATCTTATACCACTGTCCCCGGTTCTCTGGGTTGTGTTTGTGTCACATTGGGGCCCTTGCACAAGTTCTTTGTTCTATCCGGGATCCTTCTCCTTTCATATAGTTAATTGCTTTTCAGCTGAAGGGGGAAATCTGCCTAAATACTGTCCTTCTCCCACCCACCCCCCTTAGTTGTGTGCTTCTGCAGAATAGGAATGGTTTGTAATTATCCATTCACTAGTGTGGTCATTGGGGTCACGTCGGGCTCTCCTACTAGGTTGTGAGCTGCCTGAATATAAAGACCTTGACTGTTTTTTCTCATCATTGAATTTCCAAGGCCTAGCACAGGGCTTTGCACCATCCGAAGGAAAGGATAGATGGATGAATGAATCAAAAGGAAATAAATTGTCCCTTCTGAGAGACTCTACTATTATCCATTCCAAAAATTGCCACTGTTCCTTTCTAAAAAGAAGCTCAGAGAAATCTAGAGGCCTGCATTGTTGGCTCATTCCCCAAATAGCCCTATACTTTCTAACAACCAGGAGGAAATGGGGCAGTTTAGAAGACATAATCCCAGACACCTAGTGGGTAACCGACAAATACTTGTTAAAAGGAATTTCATACTGAATTGCATTCTAACATCCCAAACAAGCATTTGCTTTGGCCAAGAGTCTACTGAGGAACACAGCTGCCTTAGGCATCGGGGTATCCAAAGGACAGGAAATTCTGTAATGAAAAATGGGGATGATGAGGGAAAGAGGCCCAACCACAGACAAGCATCCAGCAGCTTTCACATTAAAGAGCCTCTGACCTCTCTGTGGATTCACCAGATGAGCTGGTTGGTGGATCTGTGCAGGCGAGGAATCTTCATGGAACAAATGCCATCCCCTGTATCTGGAGCTGCACCAGCAGAATTGCCTGCAGAGGGGCTCTGCTTCCCAGGTAGATGATGGGAGGAAGGGGGGCAAGGGAGTGTGGTCAGGGGGTGGCAGGGGCCAGGGCTCTCTGGCTTCAGGCAAGTTGCAGGACCTCTGAGCCTCAGGACCCTGGCCTATAAAATGGGGACAAAAAGTAGGCACTGTTATGAGGATTAAATAGATGATATGAAATTGAATGTTCAGCTCATAACTCTTTAGATACTAGCTAATTTATGTTTTCAGAGGTTTAAAATCATCTTTAGATTCAGTGTCTACTCTGCTGGAAGAATTTTTCCCACTGTTCTAGTGAGAGCCGCAGTACTCTCAGACCCAGGGATCGTCCATCCTCAGAGCACAGGGGCCTGGTCTTTCCACACACCTGCCTCTGGTCGCCCTGGGCTGTCTCCTCGCCTCCATTTAGCATTTTGATTTGTGCAGCTTGCTGAGAATCTCTGTTGCAGCGTGTTGACTTATCACTCATCCCAATAAGTTCCCATCCTCTCTGCTCCTGACAGCCCTGCCTAATGCACTTATTCATTTAATTTAAATAAATCGAACATGGGCCTATGACAGCCGATAAGTGAGTCACACAAGAACAAACAGAAGAGAAGGCTCTGCAAATAGTCAAATGTCAAGTCAGAATGGAAAACTGTCCCCACAGCTTCAACGAACCTTGGATGTCTAATATTTATGGCCAATTGATGTCATTAGAAAGTAAATAAGCCCTCTTATGCTGCATTACATAAGATTAACTGCAAGCAATGGAGTTTAAATAGCAGAGATAAGTGCAGATGGAAATAAACCTGTTTAAAGCTAGAAATATTTGATGGGCCTCCTTGCTGCTTTTAAGATAATTGATCTGTATATCTGTATTGAATCTCACCGTAAAAGCTTTGAAGAGACTTGTGGCAAAGCCTGTTCAGACCCAAATCATATTTCTCTGGGGCCACCCAGCCAGGGTTAGAACCTTTCCAGAGAGGAACTCCAGGCCTGGGGAACTGCAAAAGGCTGGGAAGAAACAGGGGTCTTCGGGCTGGAGGCTCCCTGTCCCGACGTCCTGGAGGGCAGCTAGAACTAATGACCAGGGAGGTAGGGGTTCTTACCTGGCATAGGTGGGATAACTACAGGAACCATGGTGGTTAGCTTCAACAAGGAAAGTGTGGGGAGGAGTGAGAGCAGGGGGCTAGGTCACTCTCTTCAAGACTTTCAGCAATGCTGTGTAAACAGTGCTTCTCAATTCCCGAATTATTCATGGGAAAGGACCAGGTTTTTCTATTCTTCTTTAAATCTCTAATCCTTTGATAGATACAGTGCCCCCTTATCTGCAGTTTTGCTTTCCACAGCTCCAGTTATTTGTGGTCAACCGCCGTCTGAAAATACTAAATGGAAATTTCCAGAAATAAACAATTCATAACTTTTAAATTGTGAGCTGTTCCGAGTAGCATGATGAAATCTCCCACCATCCCCCTCTGTCCCACCCAGGATGCGAATCCTCCCTTTGTCCAGTGTGTCCACGTTGTGTTGCTACTGGCCTGTTTGTCACTTAGTGGCCGTCTCAGTTATCAGATTGACTGTCTCAGTATCACAGTGCTTGTGTTCAAGTAACCCTTATTTCATTTAATAAGGGCCCCAAAGCTCAAGAGTAGTGACACTGGCAATTTGGATACGCCAAAGAGAAGCTGTGAAGTGTTTTCTTTAAGTGAAAAGATGAAAGTTCTCAACTTAAGGGGAAAGAAAAAAAAATCATATGCTGAGGTTGCTAAGATCTATGGTAACTTTTATTACAGCATATTATCATAATTGTTCTATTTTACTATTATTTGTTGTTGTTAATCTCTTACTGTGCCTGATTTATAAACTATCCTTTATCATAGGTACGTATGTATAGAAAAAACGTGGTATATGTAGAGTTCTGTACTATCTGCGGTTTTGGGCATCTGCTGGGGGTCTTGGAACATATCCCCCACAGATAAAGGGAGACTACTGTAGTCCTATTGTTTATGACTAGCATGAAGCTCCCATCACATTCAACTCATCACAGAAGTTTGAGAACATCTGACTGGTCTACACTGTGTTCAATGAGACACACCACTGGTCAAACGCTTCCTGTCCAGTCAACATCCAACTGCTTGAACATTTTGTAAACTCTTATTTTCAGTTTTGTACTTGTTGAGGTCAGATAACAAATGGTTTGTGGACCAGCACAGATCCACACACTGCCCTTAAGCCAGGGGGCTGTAGAAGACATGTTTTATCTGTCCTTCAAGGCTGGGGAGAGAACAGGAGCAAGGCATGGAAGTAAAGGAGACCTATATTACCCCAATAAGACGAAGGATTTCCCAACAGTTGTAGCAGATACAAATCTCAATCCAGAAACTCAGATGTGCAAGAAATTTAACTTTTAAAACTTTTCCATAACAAAACAATTCTATTATGATACCACATTGCTTGGCTGAAGAAATGTAATCTCAGTCCAGTAGAAGCCTTGCACACCCGCCTTCCTCTGGGCAGTGTAGAAACTGGAGAGTTTACAGAGAGCAGAGGCTGGAGTGGGGCTGGAGGAGCCTCTGCCTGGATTGCCATCAACTGTCCATGCTGGCATTTGTTGAGCGTCCTCATCCCCATCAGGTCCTCAGTCTTTGGTCCAGGCAACTCTCTGCAGTGTCTTTCTTGTCTTCACCATGAGGCCTCATCACGTTTCCTGGCTCTCTATGCCACATTCATGTCACTGTGGCTGGGTGCAGAACACCCCACTGCTCTCTGGATTGGGACATTTTGTGAAGTTATCTGAGGCCTGTCTGCCTGTACCCACCACCCCCACATTTCCCCCTGCACTGGTGGGAGCTGGCGAGATCTTGGGGATCTTGCTGGATCCTTTGGCTCTATCATAGGGATGGAAGGCGTGGGAGTGGGATGGGGACAGATGTCTTTCTGCTCTCCCTCTACTCTGGAAAGCCTCTCATCCTTCCCCAGGATTGGCCCAGGTGGGAGAACCTTCCCAGGGACTCTCCAGCATCTACATTTTCTTTCTTTTCTTTTGGACTCACAGTTTCCTTTGTCTCAGCTTAAGAAAATGTAATTATTTATTTTATTTCTGGTGGGGGTAACCTGGCTTGGACTAATCTCATGTTCTTTTAAATCTTTGTCTCATGGCTTAGACATTGGCTTTTGAAACTTAAAAGTCATAACTTGACTCTTTTGTTCTGTCATCCCTTCCCTGAGGCGAAGGGTATACAAAACCTTGGCTGCTATCTCCATGGGGGAAGGGTCCCGAGGTAACAGGAATTCCCGGGAATGTGAATCACATCAGATAATACATTAAAATGTCACGGCACAGCACAGTCAAAGGTTAAGAACAGAGAGACTGGGCTGCCTTGCTGAGGTAAGAAACTCCCATCTCTGAAAACTTTTGAGCAGTATTTGGACAATGCTTGTTGTGAGGAGATTCAGGTACCAGAAGAGAGGTTAGAGGTTCCATAATTCCATGACTTCGAGGTGGGTACAGCAGATAAGATATGGGGGAATCCAAGGGAAGAAACCACAAGCGATTCCGTCTGACTGCACTTGGGCTCATGAGCAGCCAGGGCTGGCGAAATGACGGCTGAGAGCCGGGGCTGGTGTCTGACGTCCTTCTCCTCCATGGGGGCCATTTCTCTATGCATCCAACTTATCTAGTTTTGCTCCCCTTCAAATCAGGGATCCCCAGTGTGGGTGGATTTAAGTGTGTCAGTTTATTGTCCTGTGGTACCAGGCCTGTAATTGGCATTCAGTCAGTGTTAATTGAGGATGAAGATGGCATTCCCATTTCCTTTTGTAGGGACGCCAGGGATAGAGGACTCATCTGTCCTGATGAATTCTTCTATAGATGGTATCATCTGTATTACTCATGTATCACTTAGAAAGATCAACAGCAGAACTGAGTCGCATCTGCTTTGCATGTGTTCTGTACATAGTAGATTCTGTTCCTCTTCCACCAGCACATGGCAGGTTGCTCTGCTCATAGTAACTGTACAGGCTGTGGCTACCCCTATGAGATGGGATTTGGAGTAATGGATATAATCGCTTTTGTGACTTGCAGGAAATTTACTTGCTTGAACTGGTCCTGTGTATTTATTAAGACAGACACTGTTTTCTCTATTGGTTACAATCCTACCGTCCCATTTCAGTTTAGTTATTGGCTGGTTATATTTGAAGATTAAATCAGTAGATCTTCTTTTCTTACCCTCTCTCTGCCCTGATGCAAAGGGGAGGGGATAACTGTGTTCCTTGCATATTCTATCTGCAGAATCTACTGGAAAGTAGGTATGTCCTTCTGCAGAGAATCAACGAGGAAGCTTATTAAAAATGCAGATTTCCAGACCCTGATTGTAATATGCAGCTAAGTTTGGGGAACACTACTCTACGGGACTCAGAGAATTCTCATTGAAATTTTTATTCAGAAGTCTTTTCCTTATTCCAGAAGCACCGCTTTCAGGATGGGAAATTCTGACATACTTAGACCATGTAAAATTTATAAATTTATAAATTTTATAAAATTTATAAAATTTATAAATTTATAAATTTTATAAAATTTATAAAATTTATAAATAATAATACCTGACCAGATCCAGGTGAGGATGTTAATCTGACCAGTGGGCCATCATTGCTCACTGCTGACCTGGAAGTCAGCCCGTTACCTGGAGGAAAGCTCATTTACCTGCACTGGGAACCCACGTACAGACGTGGAGAGAGATGGGAAGAGGTGAAATGGTGCCAGGCTCTGGGGAGAATGGGAGAGCTGGTCTGGTGTTTTAAATCCAGAGATCGCCAGCATCCTCCTGATGAATTCTTCCTGGGGATCATGTAGTCCGACTACTCTACCCAGTGACAATTTCCAGCTATTTTGATTTTAAATATAAAAGAAATATATTGGGGTATTTCTCTTTTGAAGCTTTCTCCCAGGCAATTAAAATGCTTTGAAATGCTTTGGAAAAGCCCAGGCATGTTCAGATGTCCTAGGTGTCCCCAGGGGTTTTCTGATTGGAAAACAGTTGCCTCCAGGCTGCTGCGGGCCTCTTCCTGCTTCTGACACGCTCTAGGTTTCAGTCTTTCGATGAGTTGGGGCTCCTATCCATCAAAGTCAGTTTTTCATAATCATTCCACAAACACATTGGCATGGTCATGGCCAGGTTGTGTGCATGTCACTGGCCTGAGGGGGCATAGCCCTGTGCAGAGAGAAAGAGTTCTAGGCAACTTGTGGGGCTTTGTCTATGAATGGAGGGAACTGCGTGTAAGTGCATGTTGGAGGGACCGGGGCTTAGTGGTACTGGCGGTAACCACGGACAACTGTGGAAGCCCCACCTTGTCCCCTGCACCATTCTTGGCATGCCCACTGGGCACCATCTGCAGACCAAGAACATGCCAAGGCAGTGTTGCTACCACTATTTCCATCACGGAAACATTTCTTTGATCTTCCAATGTTGCTTTCAAGATGATTAATCTCCGCGTGGCTGTGTGTTTAGGCCCTCCATAAAGGCAGGTGCATGTGTCTGTGCATGGCTCTGTCAGGACTGCTAATGTAAGCGTCTGTTTTACAGCCCAACTGACAGCTGTATTGTTCTGGCAGGGTTACAGCTCTGACATGTGGAATCAATCTTTTTAACCTGTCAATTAATCAGCGGGCAGCTGTCAGCCCCACTGAAAGACCTGAAGGACAGTGCCCTTTCAATGGATTATACTGGGGGCATGGCGAAGTAAAATTGAACACTTCAAGCTTCAAGGAACTCTTGTTGCATTCAAAGCCAGGCTTCACTCTCACTTAAACGAAACAGGCTATGGTTTCAGCGTAGGCATCCCCCAAGGAGGGTCTATTGAGGCATATGGGTAAAGAGTAGGGAGCATGTTCCTGTAGTTACCTTCCCAGGTTCAAGAGATCCTTAAAGGAGAGCCTCCAGATTCTGCCTGGTGAACCTCATGTATGCCTGGGGCAGGTGGGTCTGCTTTGTTTCAAGCAGTGTATAATGGGGCACTTGGTCTTTGGGAGGATTTACAGAGCTCCCACTAGAAGGAAGTTTGTTTGTTAAGCCAATGCTGATTAAGCCCTTCTTATAGATGGGGTGTTGCCCTGAGTGCCCAGAGGGAATACAGAGCAGAATAAAATGAGCTTCCCTTCCCTCATCGCCTTCTATATGAATTGGAAAGATACTGCAGAGAGCTGCATAAAAGGATAACTAATAATTGCATCCTCTTTGGACAATTAATTATTATTTGTTAAATACTTGAATAAACATAAGTTAGCATATACTAATAGACAACGAGGTGTCACTAAAATAAAGTTCTAAGTGTAGAAGAGGAAAAGGTTCTCAGAGGCTGATAACTTGAGCTGCCGATGAAAATTTCTCAAAGAAAGGATGATAATCTGTTCTTTGAGCCTTCGGTGGTTTTTTTTTTTCCTGCTGTTCTTGCTTGCCATTCCATAAATAACTAACTTTCTATTCCTCCACCCCTTTATACCTTCTACAAATATTTATTTAGCACCTAATTTTTGCAAATCCTGGTGCAAGGTGCTGTGTGGAATATGAAGTGATCCAGACACAGTTGCCTTTAACAGAAAAACATCACAGCTCCTGTCACTTTCAATCCTGGGGAGAGGAAGGCCTCTCTCCTTGCTCACCTCAGTGAGTTTAGGCATCAGCAAGGCTGTGAGTTAGTCAGTTTCTTGTTGGTCCAGGACCAATTATCTGGCCATTTGCACTTTTTTCCTTATGGATCCTGAAGTGGGAACTGGATTCCTTTTGTTTATATGACAGGAGAGTACTTGGTTTTATGGATACATCAACTGGACCCTGTTATCATGTCTTTCACCAATTAATACATATTATTTCTCTCTAACCCAGTGTGGTTTTGAGCCTAGCCGTGCACTTACTAATTTGTTAACTTCGGCAAATTTCTTTGTCGATCTGAACCTTAGATTTTTCATCTCTAAAATGTGGATAATGATGTTCAGCTTTAAAGTGTTGTTGGGAGAATTGACTGAGATGATGAATACAAAATATTTAGCTGACTGTTGACATAGTGGATACTCACTGAGTGATGGGTTCTATTTTTACATGTATTTTTTGAAGGGAGAAAAATGGCTGACTCTGTCAATATCTCCCTTAGTGCCTCTTTTGGTGATTGCTTCATAGGAGGTGCTCAGAAATACTTTAAAATTGTATAATTGAGTGGCTAGTGACTCTGAAATCTCTACGCAGTTGCAATCTCTTTAGGACTCAAAGAATGGGCCCTAACTGCAGGGCACATCCTAGCTATAGGTCAGGCTGCTGCTGATGGACTTAAATCTTCTATGGGGGTGTTGGCTGGAAGCCACCCATTACTTTAGCTGGAGCTAAGAGCAAAGCAGTCACAAGAACATCCAGGCCAATTGTGGAGGCTTTAAGAAGGAAGTTTAGATCCCAGTAAACATCATACCAGGAGCATGATCAGCCCAGTCTTTCCTCCCTCTGCCACATGGTGTTTAGCATCTGCTCTAAGCAAACACACCCACGCCTGTTGAGACTGGCATCTGAAAATTGTATTTTTGGTAGGATGCGGTCTGCACAGTCAGCGAGAGAGGAGCTGGAAAAACCTCGTACCTAACAGGGAAGCTTATCTGCCATCCTGACTTTCAAAAATGGGGGTTACGTCCAGAGGAGCATAGCATGAAATCATTTTGGCTAAATGATCTCCCAAGAGTGCGATGAAGTTTCCACCAGAAGGGCAAGCAGTCAATGGTGCTTCTGTTTCTCCTCTTGCAGGTTCAGGGGGAGGAGAGAACTCCCCCTTTCAGAGTATCTGATTGGTGTACCTGGGTGTGTTGTTGGATCCAACCACTAGAGGCCAGGTTTTTATACTTCTCAGCTAAACCATAGAGTTTATGTAGTATTCGGAGGGATACTATAACTCTACGGTGTTATCTTCACAAAGATGCCCTTGTTGTGGCTAGGTCCACAAGCTCCTGTGAATGAAGGATGGTTGCTATCAGAGGCATAGTGATTAGATACAATATGGTTTGCTAGCGGAAGGCTTGCATTTAGGTTCTGACTCTGCTGCTTCTTAGCCCCACGCTCTTGCGCATGCATTAAGGCTCTCTGTGTCTCAATTTACTCATTTGTAAACTTGTAATTATTTTACAGAGTTGATATGAGGGTAAAATGAGATAATACATAAAAGTACTTTGCAAATCTCGAATTGTTCAAATCATCAGAACAACTAATAGTACTTCACTGTGCCATCTAGCTCTGTTGCCCTGAAATTGGACAGGGTGAAGAAGGAATTCTGGAAGGAGGTAAATTTGATATTTGGACCAAGCTTGTGTAAAACCATTTGCTGAGTGACAAGGGATTTAATGAGAATAAACTCTCAGTAATATCGAGTCTTTTTCTCAAAAAATGCTTGGAAATTAAAAATGAATCAGAAAAAGTTGAAGAAGTGTTTATGGGTAAAGAGGAGAAGAGAGATGAGACTTGAAATAGATCTGCTGGGATTTTACTGAGGCAGCTTGTAGAACAGTTCTCTTAGTGGGAATATGGCGTCAGCTTTCGTAACTTTAGTATAATGTACCTGCCTACTCTTTTAACCTCTAGCCTGAACTCCACTCTTACAATTTGAATTAGACCACCTGAATGGATTGTTACTTCCATAATCCATTCAACAAATAGTGACGATGTTGCAAATACTCATAAGTACTTATCAAATGCTAGATATTGTGTTAGGCGCTAGATTTTACAAGAGGGAATACAATAAAGTCATGCCCTCAGGAAACTCATAGTCCAGTAGGTGAGAGAGCCATGCACCCACATTATTTTAATGTAGTTATGATGTTGTGTGGTGACAGATGTGTGCAGAAATTGTTGTGCAGAAGTGCAATCCATTTGACCTGGGAGTGGAGAAAAGGTGGTAGCTAAGAAGGGTTTTGAAGAAGGGACAGGAAATTCATCAGATGAGAATTACTTTCCAGGAAAATGGTTGGAAATATCTGAAGGAAACATGATTTGATAAATTTGGACACTTTAAAGACCTTCTTATAAAAAAGAAACATGAAGAATTTCCACCTACTTTAGATATACTGCAGGTCATATTGTGAAACAGTTTCTGTTCTAGGTACTTTCACTGTAAGCGTTTTTGCCACAAGCGTTTTTGCCATATAACATATAACATATAATTGGCTGTAAGGCAATTTTGCCATAAAAGATAAAATGACAAAAAATAAAAGACGGACATTAAAAAGACATAATGAAACATGAAAAATGAATAACAAAATTAAAAAGTCTTTATTGTGAAATACAAAATATTTGAAGACATTTTAAATGTGTGTAGATTCATAACAACACTGTGAAATAACTGATTTTATTTTGTGGTTGTACCTAGGCATTTGTCTTCGAAGTCTTTCATGCATAGTATTATACATTTTCTTTTGCTTGTTGATTCATCCCCTCTTTGGCATCCATTACACTTTCTCTGTTTCACTAAAGTTTCTTCCTTCATTAAGTGACGTATCAGTTTCCAAATACTAGGATGCACATTTGTAACTGAGCTCTGTATTGTGTTGTGAAAGCCTTCTACACTGTTGTTTGTTCTTGGCATATTGTCACACGTCCGCTGATAGACATTCCGAAGTTCTCAGGGAACTGCAGAACTAAGATTTATAGATTTATATAATACAAAAATAGGAGTACTGCGTCAATGGAGAAATGAAACCAAACTGTCAATCAGTTATTTTCTCCTTTACAGCAAAATTGCCTGATGGCCAATTAGCTATGCGGCGAAAATGTTTGCAGTGAAAATGGTTTCGGCAAAGGTGCTTACAGCAAAAGTACCGGACACGATGGTTTCCAAACCTTGAGTTTTCCATCCTCGTGTGTGCAACTTTCAAGGGGAGTTTTCTTCATGCTTGTGACTTTACTGAAATGGTCCAAAAAGGCTGGGCATTGGATGAAAATAGACGAGTTTAAAATGGCAGTAGCAAAAGCTGATTTAGAGGAATATTACTCCCACTCCTAAAAACCCATTCTCAAAACAACCTTCTCAAAATGCAGCCTCAGTCTGGCCAGCAGGCATTTTGTTTTCAATTAAGTCTTCCAGGTCAAAAGAAATAAAGCGAAACCATGACCAAAAAACTGAATACCCAAAACAAAGTGTATTTTCTGGGAATCAATGTCTTTGTAGCCTGGGGCAGATGATTTCATAACAAATGAGACTCTGTTTCTCACTATGCACTAAGAAAGGGATCTGCAGTTTGTGATGAAAAACGATATGCCTGCTCCCAATAATGAGTCCTGAAGGCCCACATTGCCGAACGAATTGTAGAAAGACTGAGCAGTACTCCCCGCCCAACCTTCCCCTCATCCTCTGCTTTTTAAAAATGTAGTCAAATAACATTTAACCAGTAAGCTCCCCAGACTAAAATGGTCATGGAGAGTCAAATGTACCTGGGTCTTTCCTTTTTCCTTTCCTTTTCTTTCTTTTCCTTCCTTCCTTCCTTCCTTCCTTCCTTCCTTCCTTCCTTCCTTCCTTCCTTCCTTCCTTCCTTCCTTTCCTCCCTCCCTCCCTCCCTCCCTCCCTCCTCCATTCATTTCATTCATTAGTGAAAGGGATTAATGGTGGTGGTAGCAATAGGGCCCCGTGATTAAAAAGGCTTCACTTCTGTAAATATTTTTTATAGGGCAATCACCTTGGTGCTCTGTCTTTCAACTACTAACTTGACACACGGAGAGTCCAAATAGGCTCCCTCTCTCTTCCTTTTTTCTTTTTACTCTAACTCTTTCCCCTCAGAGTCTCCTCTGTTTTTATTTTATTTATTTTTCTTCTTCCTCTTTTTATAATCTCAGGTATGTAGAGCTGAATTAATTCTGTTTCTTATTGTGCTACTCAATACTCTGATTTTTATTATGTAAAGTTTTATTGAAATATAATGTACATACTGAAAACCACACGAATTATAAGGGTACAGCTTAATGAATGTTCACAGTTAACCAGTGCCCAGATAAACAGAGTATGATCTGAACCCAGGAAGATCTCCTTGTGCCTGTTCCAGTTAGAGCCCTTCCCCCGCGGAGGGGAAGCACAATTCTGTGTTTCAATACCATAGATTAATTTTGCCTATTTTTGAATTGTACAGAAATGCAATTTTACATTATGTTATCTTTTCTGTTTGACTTCTTTCACTGAACTATATTTCTGAGATTAATCCATGTCGTTCATTTATTCTCCTTGCAATGTGTATTGAATTGTATGAACACAGGTTTCCCTGCTATTTGAAAGTAGAGCGTTCCTATGAAACCTTTCCTAAGTTGAAATGGCATAAAGCAAAGAAGCAATTACCATTAATTTATATGGGTAAATTTTTTGAGCACTCCCAAACCCAAAAAATAACGTACCAAATCGTACCAAATAACACATGAAAACTAAAATAACACTAACATATAGTGAAAGCAGGAAGGATATGATAAATCCACAGCCTATGTAAAGTAGAAATAAGGTCTGTACCGTGTAGTCTCGCTTACCAGAATCGGGAAGACAGGAGCACACTGAAGGCTGAGAGGTGGTCGTGGTGAGGACGGGGTGTGAGGCTGAGTCGTCGGAGGTTGGGGTGGAGGGAGGCACAGGAGGCTGGGGTGTAGGAGAGAGGAAGAGGGGCATCTATTAACATCTCATTGTCATCTGAATCCATCAGGACAGGCAGGACATAGCTTCTTCTCTGTCTGCCACCTCAACGTCGAAGGTCGAGGTTCGTCGTCTGCTGTGGCTGATGTGGCCGATGTGGAAGGCTTGAAATACGACAGTGTGCTTGACTGCTTAGCCTCTATAATGGCTCGCTGCAAAACAAATGCTGACCACTATTTTCGCCTTTTCTTGTAAAAGCGAAAATCCTCTTCAGCTTTCTTTCGGTTAGTGAAAACAGGTACGAATGTAGGTCTTTTGTAAAAGCCAAGTGGTGTAAAGCGAACTTTCAGATAGTGGAGGAAACTGTATACCAAAATGTTTTTATTCATCCTACTCTTGATAGGTATTTGGGTTGTTTCTAGTTTAGGGAGATTACAAGTAGTGCTGTTCTGAACATTCTTATAGATTCTTGTGATGAACATACATATGCATATCTATTGAGTACATACCCGGGAGTGGAATTGTTGGGTCTTTGAATACACATATATTCAATTTTAGTAAATATTGTCAAAATGTTTTCAAAGTGGTTGTACTAGCAGTAATGTATGCGAGTTTGGGTTCCTTGCTAGTCCTTGGCGTTGTCAGTCTTTGTCATTTTAGCTTTCCTAGTTGTTCTCTGTGGGAGTGCTCTCTGCCTTGAGCTGCTCAATTCCACCCAGAAGTGGGAGTCAACACTTTGTCTTAGCAATTTATCTATAGTACTGTATGTACCTATAGTCAGTTGCTCCTGACTGATGCATAGCATTCCATAGTATGTTTGCATTCATTGCATTCACCCATTTCCCTAGCACTAGACTCTAAGCTGTCTCCAATTCCCTGCTACTTCAGTCAACTATGAGATTAAAATGCTTAAAAATTCTGGATTTTAGAGCATACACATTCTTATTTTCACTAAGTACTGCCATATTGTTCTCCATAATGGAAACACCAGTGTACCTGCCCACCAAAAATGCATGTGGGTTCACGTTTCTCCGTATCTTTCTAAAATTTATCATCTAATTTTTAAATTTTGGACATTTGGATGGTCAAGAAGTAGTGTCTTACTGATATTTAAATTTGCAGTTGTTTAATTGCTAACAAAGTTGAATATCTCTTGATGTATGTTAGCCATTTAGAGTTTCCCTTCTGTAAATTGCCTACTTACATCCCTTTTCCATTTTTATATTAGGTTCCCATTTTCTTGTTTATTTGTGAAAATTACTTGTATATTCTAGACAATAATCCATTTGTCAGTATTAAACATTTAAAACAACTTTATCCTTCCTCCCACCCATTTGTTATTTTGTCTATAACGTTTTCCAAGAAGTAGAAGTATTTTACTTGAATCTACAAATACTTTTCCACTATGATTTGTGTGTTTATTTAAAGGGTCTTGTTTAAGGAGTTCTTATTTACCCCCATCACAAAAATATTCTCTTACATTTTGAAATTATATTTGTAGTTTCATCTTTCATATTTGGATCTTTAATTCGTCCAGATTTTTTTTTTTTTTAAATCCCAGGACTTTTTCTTTTCTTTCTTTTTTTTTACTGGGAAAGATTCACTCTGAGCCAACATCTGTTGCCAATCTTCCTCTCTCTCTCTCTTTTTTTTTTCTCCCCAAAGCCCCAGTACATAGTTGTGTATTCTAGTTGTAAGTCCTTCTTAGTTCTCCTATGTGAGCCGCCACCATGGCATGGCTACAGACATATGGGTGGTGTGGTTCCACACCTGGGAACCAAACCTGGGCCACTGAAGCAGAGTGCACCGAACTTTAACTGTTAGGCCATCGGGGCTGGCTCCATCCAGAGATTTTGTTGTATAATCTAAGTCAAAAATCTAACAGGTTTTTTTCCCCATGTAGTGATACAATTTCCAAATAACTTCTATTGTATTTAAAAATAACATCTATTCTATTTAAAACTGTTTTCCCACTGGTTGTGGTGGTATTCTACCATATATCCTGTTTCCATATGTACATAAAAATATTTTTGAGCTCCCTACTGTTTTCCAGAGTTCTATTTGCCTGTTCCTTCTACTGTACTACCTACTGTAATTTTTCTTTTTGTTATCAAAATTGACTTAGCCACCTATGAACCCTTATTTTTCTATAGAGTGTTAAAATAAGTTTGTCCATTTCCTTAAAAAAGTCTGCTGAAATATTATTTGAAGTTGATTTGAATTTGTACATTAATTTGGTTAAAATTAGCATCTTTATAATACTAAATCACTTTATGCATGAAAAGTGGTATGCTTCTCCATTTTTCTCATTTTTTCAATAATCCATTATTTCCTTGAATAGAGTTTTAAGTTTTTCTCTATAAGATCTTGCATGGTCTTTATTAGTGTAAATCTTAGACATTTTGTTATTTCCATTGTGGTCATAGTTCTCTTTCTATTTGAAATTTAACAATGCGGGGGCCAGCCTAAGCAAATGAGAGAGAATTTGATAGGATTGAAAAGTAAGAACTAGTTTTCTCCCCAGAAACCTCAGCAGTTGCTGACCAAAGATCGAATCAGGTGAGATGGGACTTCCAGAGCAAGGGCAAGGGAGGGTGTCCACCCGCCCTGCAGCTTTGGATTAGTCTGAAAAACAACATTAATTTAATTTCAAGCTTTCAGATCCCCTTATCTGTCCAATGAAAAATATTAAGAGAAAAAGTGGAATTCACATTCGCTTGATAACAAGATATGTTGGTCTCAATTTTTTAGTTCTTCTCAACATGCAAATAATTTGAGAAGATGTTACAATTTGTCAAGAGTTATTATGATTCTCAGCTGATTTTTCTTCTGTTTCCATTTTATTCTTTGGCTAGAGACAAGTGGGGTGTGGGAACTGCTGCCACAGTCTTTCCCCACCCTGTTGTATTCTCCCAAGTTTTGAAAACTAACTCGTCCTCCCCCCCATTTAGTCATCCCTCAGGCTTCTCTTCCTGCATGTCTTTACATATTTTCCCAGAACTCAACCCCCTTGGTACTGAGACTCTTGGTTATCCAGCTCCCCATTCACTGTTGGCCCGCTCACAACAGTCTGTCCCCCATTTTCATAAGCCCAGCCTGGGGCCCTTGTACAAAGTTGCTGACAGTGGTCAGCTCAGGTCGCTCTGTGATTCTTAGTCTCTCCCTTCTAGGATCCATTTTGCAGGGCACTTTTCACCACTGTACACCCAGCAGACTCAGGTCCTAACTCACCTTTGCTTACTGGTTTCACGAGAGAAGGGAAATTACAGGAAGATACCAGGTAAAGACCTCCCTACCCCTCCAGTCAATGCACACGGAGTCCACTGCATCCTGGGTTTGTTGGTTTTTCTTCCAGCAGGCATAGCACAGTGTGGGTGGGGATGTGTGCATGTGTGGTAGGTGGGCGATGAGATGCTGTGTGGAATGAATGTGAA
Source organism: Ceratotherium simum simum (assembly GCF_057802395.1). Taxonomy (NCBI): domain Eukaryota; kingdom Metazoa; phylum Chordata; class Mammalia; order Perissodactyla; family Rhinocerotidae; genus Ceratotherium; species Ceratotherium simum. The sequence continues at coordinate 33,959,699 of NC_141927.1, read as the reverse complement.
CACCATAGACCTCTGACTTGAGTTCTCTGCTTAGATTCCACTACTGCTATAGTACAGGGGATAGAGTGTGGCCTTTTAGTCCAAACATGGAATTATAGCATCTTCTGCCATTTCCTTTCCTGCCCTTCCCTCCCCTTTATGGGCTGTCACAGACCCTTTGTGGAGAGTCAGCGAGTTCTTCAAATGTGTTTGTACCCTCTTGGCTACATGTAGTCCCTATGCACCCTAGGAAGAGGGTGGAGGTTGGGCAGGGAGAGTGAGCTTTAAACCAATTTAGTCATGGGCAACTCTTGGCACATTAGCACTTCTAAGGTAGTTCAAATATTCTCCCTTGGACGTGGACTCAGGCTGGCAAACATATTCCAATGACTTGGGATTTTGGGCTCGGAACTGGTGAAGCTGAAGTTCTGCTACATCAGAGAGGGAGAAAGAGAGAGAGAGGGAGGACAGGCGGAAGAGATCAGTATAAAACAGCTGGGCTTCACGCATGCCCATTGTGACTTGTAGCTCAGAGCCCCGGGAACAGCAGAGGCTTCTCCGCAATGTACTCCAATGCTTCACGTGGCTTGAGTGGCCACCGACAAAGAGAACAAATGTGAGGTTTCATTTCAGATCAAGTCAGTCTTAGTTGATGAGAGAAGTGGTAGCTAGCACTTATTACTCAGGATTAGGATAATTATAACATAAAAGCAAACTCGTGTGTCCTTGGACAAGTTACTTAATCTCTCCATGCTTCAGTGTTCTCATCTGTAAGTTGGAAAAATAATAAGATTTGCCCTATATGTTTATTCTGAGGATAAAATAATTCTATTACAGCAGTAACAACTTATAAAAGTGCCTACAATTTGTCAGTTGTTTAAAATACCAGATCTGAACTTCACAATGTCATAGCGAAGTATCTTTAAGATTGAGGTTCAGAGAGGCTAAACTACCCGCACAGACAAGAAGTGGTACAGGTGGATGTGGACTTGGGTTCTAAGCCTCAGCTCTTTCAGCTTGGCTGCACATCTAGTCTGCATGGTTCTGGTGACTTCTGGTGGAAGGTAAAAGTGCATCTCCATTTTTAGGGCATTTCTACCCTCTGGGTATCCCTCCAGTTCACTGTGCCTGAAACCACATCTCTGAACGTCTTGGTCAGGCCAGCAGCAGGGAAGGTGTGAGAGGAGACCTAGCCTGTTGGTTCTTCTTTCTCATCCTGACGATGTTCCCCCATCCAGCAACTTTCCCTCTGCAGAGGAAGAGTAGTATCAGGGCAATTAGGGGCAGCTTCTCTGAAAGACCAGGGCTCTGGGAAGTAGCCACTGCTACAACAGCAGCAGCAGAAAAGAGCAGCTCTGAACTCTGAGCCCAAGGAGTGTGAAGGACAGGGTGAAGGAGTCAGATGCCAGCTTGAGATGCATAACCTTGAAAATAGTGGCATGTCCCTAGTCCCTACAGCCTAATGTTCTGTAATACTAGTTGCATGGCCACTAATCTGACTCATGAAATCTGACCCTACTCCACCAAGCTTTCTCCTGCCTAAATCTCTCTTATTTATAGAGAGTAGATGGCCCCTTTTACATTTTTTCAACTGTTTAGGAACTCAGATTTCTCTTTTCCACTTGGTCCCTGGTGATCAAGGTCCCAGTGGCAAAGATTCCCCGCACCCCCTCCCGCCAACACCGTGATTTTATGAGGGTCTTTTATGTGATTGTCGTATTATTTGTGTGGCTGCGCCTTCCAATGCTATTATCTTTGTTGAGCAAAAACGGAGAGCAGTTAGTGCTCCTAGTAATCTATCTTGGAATCAAAAAGCTATGGAGACGGGGCCGGCCCGGTGGCTTAGCGGCTAAGTGCGTGCGCTCCGCTGCTTGCGGCCCGGGTTCGGATCCCGGGCGCGCACTGACCCACCACTTCTCCGGCCATGCTGAGGCCGCGTCCCACATACAGCAACTAGAAGGCTGTGCAGCTATGACATACAGCTATCTGCTGGGGCTTTGGAGGGAAAAAATAAATAAATAAAATCTTTAAAAAAAAAAAAAAAAAAAAAAGCTATGGAGACGGAGACAGCCTCCTCTCCCAGCCTTTATCTCTTACCACCATCATTTTCCCAGCTGGGAGCAGGTGACGACCCTGCTTCCAATACGCTGCTCAATGATTTTAGGTGATTGATCTTTCTAAAGTGCTTTTCCGTTTCTTGCCACACAGATGCGGATAGATTAAGCAATTATGGATTATTTCCACATCAGATGGCCCAAGACAATTAGGCAGAAGAGAAGCAAAGAAGGGGCCCTGCTGGCTTTTGGGGTGGGGGGAAGTTTTAGGAGGAGTTAAAGGTGGAAGCAAGGAGAGATTTGCTCAATGGGATGGAAAGAGGAGGACTCAAGGCTCAGTTGATCTGAGGGGGAAAAATATATATATTTATGCACTGGTGGTGGTTAGAATTTTTTTTTATTGTACTATGGCATAAAGAACCCTCACTATCTTCGAATCAAACTGGCACATCCAAATAGCATTCCTTTAAGGGAGATTAGATTGCTGGTGTGTCTTGCAGGAAAAAAAAAAGTTGCAAGAGAGAGCAAGACTGAGTAGTGCTTGTAATAAAAGACAATAGATTAGATAGTCTCTGAATGGATCCGGGGCTCTAAATCACTCCTGGGGCCTGGCTGCCACGGCGCAGACTTCCCGAGCGAGCAGGGCCTTCATGTTTTATGGTGTCGGCAGCACTCTGGTGAGTGAGTTACAGCCTTGCAGTCAGTGGGCGGCTATCTGTTATCCTACATGTAAACAGGTATTCAAATCCGGACTCTGGAACCTTCATCTTGGCATTTCATCATCCTGGTAATCTAACCCCCGTCTCCCGCCAAGGTCGCTGTTTGGATTGCTTGACTTTCAGACTCTTCTCTGGCACTGAAGGCAGGAGCAGCCGGGCTGACAGCCGCCCGACTCATCAACCGGGCTGACAGGCCCAAAAATTAACTTTGATATTTTGTGTGGAATAATTCAGTGGCAATTGGGCCAGATGATGTTCTGTAACCTAAATTCAATTTCCATCACAGGGAAGCATCACAGAGCTAGTCACCCAATTGCCAAGAGCACCTAGCAATCTAGGGAGCGTGCATGTGTATATATACATGTATGTACCATGCGCCCGTCATTTCTATTAACATACGATAGGTTAATACGTACACCATGCATTTGTTGAGGCAGTCATTGATTACTTGGGGATGATTATCCAGGGCCCTGTCCTTTCTTTCCTCCTTCATTGCCTGTGTTTAATTCTTTCCTTTCCCGTGGTGAGGGGCAGACGGACGGGGGGGCGCGTGTTGGAGAGGGAGGGGAAGTGTAAAGTACGCCATTATGCTCCTTAGCAGTTCTCAAAGAAGCCTGGGGATGAAGGGAGACATGGCTCTAACGTTAGTAACTAACTGATGACTTCTGTGTGATCCCCTGTCTTGGGCACGGTCACGCAGTAGGGGGCACACAGCCAGCATAGATGGATTGGATGAGAGTGCCATCCTGGCTGCGTCTCTTCCCAGATGGGTGGCCTTACTGGCTCACTTCATTTCTTGAAGCCTCAGTTTCTCTATTTGTAAAAAGGGGAAAATCATTCTCCTGGTGCCTGTCCCAGAGGAGGTGTTCAAAAATGAAAGCGATTGCTGGTCATCAGGAAACAGAACACTTGGAGGACTGATTCTCTCTCCGCCCTCGTCCCTTTGGAAAGGCTCCCCCTGCTGATTGACCCTCTAAGAGGCAGGCACCACTGTCACATCATTGGAGACCAGTGCTTCTCCTAAAGGAAGAAGTGATAGAGTTAGAGAGGAGACTCTTCCAAGTTAGTCACAAAATCATGAATATTAGGACTGCAGAGAATTTGGAGATTTGGAGATCAAGTTCGCTCATGTGGGCATTTCCTAGAGTGAGAACTTGAGACTTAGCACCAGTGACCTGCTCAATGCCACGCAGCTGCAGACCCCAGCGTCGCTGACATATCCTGCCTTGCTCTATTTGCAGTGCAGAGCCATTGCCCCTGCTCACTCCCTGTGAGGATGTTGGAGACTTGACCTGGGGCCAGGCCACAAGACTGACAATGGGATTGTTTCATCATAAGGTCCTTTTGGAGGAGGGCTAAGCCAGAGCCTTTCTGCAAAATTCTGCTCATTTGAATGTTATGCTCCCACGAGTTTTGTGACATCTTCATCACCACTGACTTAGGTACCATAGGTAGAAAATTTTCTCACTTGCTTTGGAGTTTGGGTGAGGTTGTAGGGAGAGAGATGGTTCTTGGAGAAGAAAAGAGAGAGAGAACAAGGGTAAGAAATAATCTCCAGATATCAGCATGTACAGTATCTTGCATGACTTCATGTTGGCCCTTCAGATGGCATCACTAAACTATTTGCTGTCTGACTCCAACTCCAGTGCTCTTATTTGTGATATCTTGTTGCCACCAAAGGCAGGCTTTGACTGGATTTATGTTCATAATACTGAGTCTAGGTCACCACTGACTGTCTTTCTGGTGAGGCCTGAAATCTAAATGTTGTGAATCCAGCAGGCCTTGGCGGTGCATGGAAGGCTGTTTGCCAAATAACTGGATCTTATTTATTCTCTCCAGTCTCCCTGGAAAATGCTTTTGTTCATTTAAATACAGACGTGACTATGTTCATTGGGGACCATGTACTTTTTTCTTTAAATAGAAACGCCATGTGTGTGATGTTTTCTTTGAAAAGGAAGCCCAGGGATCGTCTGCATCAGGTTATAAAATGATCCCAGGGTCCATTCCTGGCTCTAAGCAAGTTGAGTATACATCACCGCGTTTAATTCAGCAATATCATCAATGTCAGTGCGTATCCACCGGCTGTTGGCTATTGGTCATCCAGACCTGACACAAACTCAATAAATACTCCATAACCCCTGACAGCCGCTAGCAGATTAGCCTGAAATGAGCGATTGCCCAGCCAACACCTGCTGAACCAAATCAGCCCTGTGACGGATGGGCCTGTGCTGAGCTCTGACCACGAGTGAGATCAGTGAAAGAATGATTTTATACTTTAAGAAAAGAATTAGAGATGGTGGTGGCTGGAGTGATTGGAAAGCTTTCAGAGGGGGCCGTTTTTCTTCTCTTTCTTCCTCTTCCCCCGACAGATCCCCTGCTGCAGCTCTCCTCCCACTCCTGAGCCCATTACGCTTTCCAAACTCCTGGGCCCTCAGGAGGAGCAAAGGTGGGGGAGCTGGAGGCGACTAAGGCTGGAGCTGGGGGCTGCTTTCGGGCACATGCAGAATGTAGGATGTGTCATGCTGGGGGAGGCAAGGAGCCACCTCAGAGCCATCAGGGCAGGGGCTGCCCATGTGATTCCAGTGGGACAGACATTCCGGGCTGGGCAGGGGGATGGGGATGCACTGCATAACTGAAGGGAAAGCGGAGGCTAAGGATCCCAGGTCTTCCTCTTATCTTGGAGCAACCATCAACGGAGTCTTCTAATCTTCACAGGCCACCCCCAATCGTATTGTCCTGATGCGAACAGAGGTTTAGTGGAAAAAATGTGCAAACAAAACCAAACCCTTTGAGTTCTTGCTCTTAGTAGATGAGAGACTCTGACATGCAAGTCATCTGGATAATCTTTTGAGCCTCAGGTTTCTCACATGTAAAATAAGGATAATCCAGTCTACCCATTTTTCCAGTTTCTTGAAAATCTGCTTTTTAATTAAGCCAAACTTTGGTACTCAGAACATTTGTACTGGCCTCCTGTAAAAATTTTTTTTTTAATTGGATAACAATTTGGCATTATGACATCAGCCTACACTAAGGGATGTTTTTACTAACAGACCTGTGAAACTCATTGCCGTGTTTACAGAAAGGCTGCTTGGAGGATGTTATTCACTAAATCACAGGGCCCTTTCCATGTGGGTCTAGGGGAGGCATTTCTGTCTGGTTTCAGTTCCAAGAACTGTTATGTGTATCTTGAATGACTGTTTAGATTTGGTGTTACGAACTCTGAATCGTGTAAGTGATCCCGTTTTCTTTTGTGTTGGGGCCTAGAAAACTTGGAGCCAAATTGGTGGCCTCTCTCTCACCGGTGTGTTGAATTCCAAGATGTGTCTGCATTTTGGTACTAATTTCATGTGCTACTCCTATTTTCTTTTTTGCTTCAATTCTCTTATTTTAAACGTATTTTATTTTGTGGAATGATGTGGGTTTTTTCCTAAGGTATCGTAAATCGTTTGTTGGTACGAGGTGGAGGTACAAGCAAATGAAGATGCTGACTGGGGCTGAGAGACAGTGCTCCTGGACTTCTTACCCACGTGCTGGGACAGGTAGGCTGAGCACCAGGGTCTTCAGCCGCAGTGATGGTGCAGGCACAGCTTTCTGATATGTGAGCGGAAAGGAAAGGGTAGCTTTTTGCCCCCAAAGTCCCTGTCAAGTAAGCAGCAAATAGTCCTGGCAAGGCCAGGCGTGTAGGCTGGTCCCCGTGCAAGGGATTAGTCCTGGGAGAGGGAGCAGCTGAGGGTCTTCTGGCCCATCTGCCTCACACCCGAGGGGCCGGCCAGGTGAACCTGGCCCAGGTAACATGGAAGGGAAAGCCCTACAGAGGCGGTTCACATTCTCTCCTTCCCTCGCGCGGGAGAAGCAGCAAGCCCACAAAGGGCTTTCAGGCTGTTTCCAGCCAGATCACCACGTGAGTGGGCAGCAATGACGATCACATTTGCTTCTCCCTGTCCTAACAGGCCTGTGAGTCTTCCTGCCTGCTCGGGCTTGCCTGGGCTTTCAAACTCCACTGCTCTTAGTGATTCTTGGTGAACTCCACACCAGCCTCTTCCTCCACCAAACCCCCAAATGTCTTCTTTAATGAATCAATTACCTACATGTTTTCCTTGTAGTTCGGTTCCTGCCCCCAGTGCCCTTTCTTACACCAGTCACTGTGGCTCTGAGGCCAGGTCCATGTTCCTTTCCCTCTTTACTCTCTCCTTCTCAGTATCTGAACGTTAAAACCTGCCTTCGGTCTTTATTTAGCTCAACAAAGTCAGCCTCAGCTGCAGTGGCGGGCTCGCCGTGGCAGCACATCAGGATGCGGGGCCCGTGCTGGGGCTCCCAGATGGCATCTATGCTGACTTTGCTCCAGAGCAAGTCAGTGGTTCTCAGCCCTGGCTGCACATTTGAATTGTAGGGGGAGCTTTTGCAAAGTACTAATGCCGGGGCCACCCCAGATCAACTGGGACGGATTCTTGGATGGCAGGAGTGTGGAGGTGGGGAGGGGCACTGGGCATCTGTATTATTTTAAGCTGTACAGGGGGTTCTAACGTGTAAGCCAAGGTTGAGAACCCCACCGTAACAGAGTTCAGCCTAGGTGAAGGTCGGTGAAGTAGCTCCTGGCTGCAGCTGGGGCTTTAATTGGAGGCTGCGTGTGCACACGGGAGTGGTGCAAGCAGAGGTTGGGTTAAACCTCTAAGAATTTGGAGAGAGGCTTATCTCAGAGTGAAAGCTGAAGGGCTGTTGATAGCCGATAGCTGTCAGCTCTATCCACACCCCAGCTTTGGGTACCCTGTAAAGAGGGAGGTGGAAGGTGGAAAGGACGGCAGAAGACAAGGCAAGGAGAGTCAGAAGTCATGTGTCTGGCAAGATCTCTCCATGACACTCATTCCCAAGAGGCCTGGCACACCTCTGTGCCCCAGGTAGGCATTAGAGGGGGCCTTCTGCTCCGTGCTGCAATGTGCACACAGCAATCCCTACAGCGAGGCAGGGACCAGGCTGCTGTTGGGAGGATGGGGGGAATTTCAGAACATTATGAGCTACTGGAAAGGTTACAGGGGGCTCTTTTCTTTCCCCAGTCCAGTTGCGGTAGCCTTTGCAGGTACAGTACTGCCTCATTTATCTTGCACTGTCAGGGGAGGACAGCATTCTGCTTAAGTGAATTTTCCTGAATTCCCAAGCTTGTTCTTTCTAAACCCAAAATTTCATTTACTTTAGGCATTCTGGATGGAAGGCTTTCTAAAATGTATTATGTACCTCTTTACCTTTTTAGAAACACAAGAGAGTTTAATCCTTTCTTGATGACCCTGCCTAATTTCTATGACCATCCAGCACACACTCCTCTATTCACTTTGAGCTTTGTCCATTTGCTCTGCCACCAGGCTGTCAGCTGTCAATTCTCATTGCTGTTATCAGCTGTCTCTAATGCCTCTCTCTTCCTTCCCCACTACATCTTATATATGCTACATCCAATTTGCAGGGATTGGGAAATCAAATTTCTGAGATTGTTAGACTTTTATGTTAAGAGTGAAGAGTCTTTGAATGAGTGCCTTGGTCCTTCTTCTAAGCAATGTAGTCCATGAACTTGCTTTAGGACTGTGCAATAGCTATTTGAGGTGTCCTGGCTTTCTCTATGATTATACACATTGGAAGTTACTAGAAGTCAGACCTCAAGATAAGTGGGGGTCATGCTGTAGTGGGTTTGAAGAACGCTCTAAGTATTTTCCCCGACTGTTCATTTTCAAGAATGTCATGTGTCTTATCCAACTAGCCGGGTCCCTGCCTTGGATGTGTTATTGCCTTCACCTGCCAGACTCCCTGTCACTACATTTTTTGTCTGCAGGTTTCATGGGTCTGGACCTTGTCTGGCAAAGGACCCTCCCACCTGGAAAGAAATGAAGATCAAAACCCCCTTCAGGAATATGTCCAGGTCTTCAGGCCCAGAGAAAGGGCCCCAGTTTGAAGAGCTGTCAGACTCAGACAGATGCAGCGACATTTGGAAAGTACTTTAAATTACCAGAGGACCATGGATATTGGATGGTCAGCAAAAATGTCTCCCCCACACCTGCTGTCAGCACCAATCAACCACTGGTCCAGCTTCCTCCAGAGAGGAGCACAGCCCTCACCTACATTTTGGTGTCTTGCAGAGTTGTATCATTTGGGCTGGCAGCCTAGGTGTGTTGCCTGCAGGAAATAATAGCGTGCAGCTGGGATCATCTGCAGGGAAGATTCTGGGGTTCAGAAAGTCCAGCTCTGGTGTTTTCAGTTTCCCAGCAGAGGTGGGGGCTTGAGTACTTCCTTTCTGACCATCACCATCACTGGGGGTTACCCACCATCACGCTCCATGTGGGCACCATCCTCCCAACCATCCTATGAGGTGGGTGCTGTAAGTCCTGTTTAAAGATCAGAAGCTGAACTTTAATAAGATATCTTGCCTGAGGAAAGGCAACTGGAAAGTAGCTGAGATTAGAACTTGGGTCTACTGGTCAAATTCATGACATTTGCTTTCTCTCTTGTCCCTGGGCCTGGCTGCCACTCTCTGTATCATCAGACTACTTAGATGCTCTGGCCTCTCACTCTTTTTTTTTCTGGAAGCACAAGGGGGGGAGTTTGGAGCTTGTTGGGATGATGGCAGCCCCTGGAAGACAGAGAGCAAGCCCAGCTTTTCACATAGATGAGCCACTTCTGTGGTGTTCCAGGGCACTGACGTAACACTATTGCTCTAGAATTACTACTGTTCATATCCTCTGGGTTGCCTGAAATCCCCAAATTAGAGTTTAAATCACTAGCTTTAAGTTTTGTTTTTTCAAGATTAAAAGATATAAATAACTCTAGAAAGGTACTACTTTAAGCTGTTACCACTTCCTTGCATCTTAGGGAAAGTGAGTTTCAAATTTTTTCTAGAGAGCAAAATTTTCTTGGAAAGGTGGGCATATGGAAAGACTGAGCAATATTGGTTCAGGTTATCCACTGAGGGGTGAAAAAGGGGACAAATAAGTAGGCTGGGGGCACCAAGACCAAGTTTATTCCCCTCACAGCTTTATCAGGGACTCATGTGGGGACAATGGTGAGGTCAATCAAAAGGTACCCTAGAAAGTACATACTTGGCATCTCCCACTCAAAGCCCAGAAGACACTGTGGTAGACGTGTGGGTGGGACCCAAGCACTAGCTGGTGATTTGGGAGCCATACACATTAATCATTACCATGCCATCTTGCTTAGCCTCCTGTTTCCTGGACCAGTCACCATCTATTCGAAACTTAAAGAAATCTTCCAGTACTTAGCAGCACCTGGAGCAAAGGAAGGGCTCAATAAATGTTTGTTCAGTATTAAACATTCTGCCCCAGATACACATTCACATGGAAGGAGGAATGGAAACCCTTGAGGGACAGAGGTGATCCCATGTGCATTCAAGCACAATGCCCCGAATGTAGGAGTGGTAGAAGGAAAACACCCCATGTTGACTCACATGTCCTAGTCAGAAGTAGAATAACCTGGCCCCACTGACAGAGTTAAGTACACTTCTCTGGCATTCTGCAAGCCCTAAGGCAAGAAAGATCATCTCTTTCCACCTGTAAATAAGAAGAAATAGAATGATTGTAAGGCCTCAGGAAATCGTGTTGTCCAAAAAACATAAGCCCTCTGCCTCACCTCCTGGTCATGCCACACCATGGCCCAACACCCAAGCTCCTTCTCCTGCCATTTCAACCTTCTTTCCCAGTCAGACCTCCACCCATCTTTCCCACCTCATCTTCTACCCTCCTGTACCGTATCCCTCAGTTCTAGTTATACTGCTCTCCTGATTATCTCTGAACACACAACATACATTTGCATCTCTTCCTTTTTGCCAAAGCAGTCCTCCCTGCCTGGAAAACTCTTTCCCCTGGCTGAGCCACACCCTTTTTTTGGATCTCAGCCTGATGGTGGTCTTGTTCCCTGAAAACTTATGGCACTCATGGTCAGTACCAGTCACCTAATACTTGAGATTTGCTACCTTGGTTTGGTTACTGTGAGGGCAAGGTCTATACCTTATATGTCTTATCTGAAGGACTTAGCATGGTGCCTGGACCCGGAAATTGCACAACAACAATATGATAATGGCAGTGTTTCCAAGTCAGTGGATCCTTAGTATTCCAGGAGGTATTACTATGTGCTTTATGAAACACAGGTTCTCTGGTCAAATATGTTTGGAAAGCACTAAGTTAAATTAAACACGTTTCTTTTCTGCAAAACTTCTCAGAGTCTGCATAATATGCAGAATTTCCTACTTATTTACTTGACCCTGGGGCCCTTCCTATGGACCTATTAACCTCTGTACACACTATCAGTGTTGTGCTGGAATCAGCTTGTGCCAGCTTGAAAGAACCAATTGTTAAATTTTAAGAAATTTTGCAAGCCAGTAGATGTCATGTTGGTATCTTGAAATTGGCCCATAGTGGGAGTATTTACACCATGGAAATTGCTAAATGCTACAAATCTCTTTACCCCAGAGAGCCAGTCATTAAACATTTATCAGCGTGCTACTGACACTAGAGTTCTGGTGCGTATAGCTTGGGAAATGCTGAATTATAAGGACTAAGAAAAGAAAGTGATGGAAGTGGGACAGAAAAAGGAAGAGAAAGAAACAATTTGTCTGCCAGCCAAAAGGTCATAGGATCCTTCTAAGAGCTTCCCTAGGGGAGAGATGCACAGCATTGCTGGTGGGCCATGGAGGCGATAATGAAGATGATCAGATCTAACAAATGTGTGCTTCTCGCTCCAACTTAATTTGTTCCTTACTGCCTTATAGAGCTTGCTGCCAATTAACCAATTAGTAACTAATTTAATTTCCTCAGCAGGGTGCAGCAGAAGGTTTTCTGATCTGAGTGTGAGGCTGCCAGGGCAGGTGCAAGCTAGTTTATGTGCCTGTTGGTGACAGCCTGGCCTGCCTGGGGGCCATGCGTCTTCAAGGAGAGAGAGGCCAGGCTCTTCATTCCAAATCTGCCACCATCTGGTTGAGTGACCTTGGATAAGTCACTTATCCTCTCTGGGCTGAGTTCTTCATCTGAAAAATGAGAAGATGACCCTGACAACCCCTGAGGTCCACTTCCACTTCAGGGCTTTCTGAGTCATGTCCCTTCATTTTCTCTGTTACTTTTACTGCTGGTGTCCCAAGGGAGACAGGCCAGTCCCCAGCCTGATTTTCTGAGATGTCAGCTCCCACAGGGCACACACAAAACTCAGATATAATAACCAATGGCTCTGGACACCAGAGTGTCTCCTGCACTCAGGTGCCCACCCTGAGCACCGCTGTTTGTCCTACGGCAACTCGGAGAATCCAGCACTTAGTGCTTCGATTTCTTCTTCAGAAATGGAGAAAGTACTGCATTATCTTGACTGCAAGTAAGACCTTCTTTAAGCTACCCTGATAGATTAAAAACAAACCAGATTGGGAATTGATTACTTTACAAATGGATCATTCACTCTGGAAAATGATGCTTGAAAAAGACATTTTCCTTAGTGAAATTAAAATATGAGGCAACGTGGAATTCACTGTTGCGTACTCCTCCTCTCTCATTACCTACCCTAGTCACCAATTAGGTCTACCTTCTTTCTCCTCTGACTGCTCCCCTCCACTCTCCTGTGCCTATTACATTTCCTGGCTGGTCTCTCCCCAGCCATCTCTCACTGCAAGTTCATCTTACCCAGGGCGTTGCACTGTGCACACATTTATATTCAGGAACACCCAATCATAGCGCCCCTCGCCCCATGCTTTTGTTACTCTGCCCTCCCCCTGGATCCTCTCTAAGGCCTAATTTGAGTGTTGGGAGAAGTTCTGGATCAGGAGGTTGGACTGTTCAACATGGGGCTCTTGTAGTGGAGTAGAAAGAGTTCCAGAAGAGTCAGAAGCAGTCATCTGTGAATTAAGGAGTTGGGTTAGGGAAGAGCACCCTAACTGGTATTCAACCACACACAGCTATGCAAGGGTAGAGAAGGCTACTTTACTGTGAAGAATTTTGTGAGGCAGCAATTCTTTTTCATAGAAAAAAAATCACACCCTAGGAAACCCCTTTGGGACTCAGATTCTCTTAAAGCATGGGCACCACAAGTATGCTCTTCTCCCAATCAATTCATAGACCCTCTTGATGTGCTGTCTTGCTGGATAGGCATTTATTTTATAACAACTTTATTGAGATGTAATTCACACATCATAAAATTTACTCAGAGTGTACACAGTGGTTTTTAACATATCCAAAAGTTGTAAAACCATCACAACAATCAATTTTAGAACATTTTCATCACCTTCAAAAGAAATCCAAAACCCATTAGCCATCACCCCCCATTCCACCTCCTGACTCCACCTGCCCTAGGCAGCCAACTAATCTACTTTCTGTTTCTATAGACTTGCCTGTTCTGATATTTCATATAAATGGAATCATACATGGTCTTTTGTGACTAACTTCTTTCTCTTAGCCTTATATTTCCAAGGTTCATTCATATTATAGATTGGATGAGTACTACATTCATTTTCATTGCTGAATAATGCTTCATTGTATGGATAGAGCATTTCTTTTATTAATCCATTGATAAATTGATGGACTTTTGGATTATTTCTATTTTTGGCTATTATGAATAATGCTACTATGAACTTCATGTACAAGTCTTTGTGTAGACATATGTTTTCATTTATCTTGGGTATATATCTAAGAGTAGAATTGGTGGGTCATACAGTAACTATGTTTAATGTTTTTAGGAAGTACCAAACTGTTTTCCATAGTGCTGCCTCATTTTACATTCCCACTAGTGATGTGTGAGGATTTCAATTTCTCTACATCCTCACCAACACTCGTTATTGTCTATCTTTTTTGTTATAACCATCCTAGGGGGTATGAGGTGGTATCACCTTATGTTTTTGATATGCATCTCTCTAATGACTAATGATGCTGAGCATCTTTTTGTGTGCTCATTGGCCATTGGTTTATCTTCTTTTGAAGAATGTTTATTCAAATCTTTTACTTATTTTAAAATTGGATTATTTGTCTTTTTAATACTGACTTGTATGAGGATACCAGTCCCTTATCAGATATATGTTTATGGATATTTTCTTTTGCTGTGTGGGTTCTTTTTACTTTCTTGATGTTGTCATATGTAGCATAAAAATATTTAATTTTTATGAAGTCCAATTTATCTACTTTTTCTTTCCTTATATTTTGTTGTCATATCTAAGAAACCAGTGCCTAATTCAACGTCATGAAGATTTACTCCTGTGTTTTCTTTTAGGAGTTTTATAGTTTCAGCTCTTACATTTAGGTCTCTATTTCATTTTTGAGTTAATTTTTGTATGTCATGTGAGGTAGGGTTCCAATTTCATTCTTTTGCACGTGGATATCTGGTTGTCCTAGATCATTTGTTGAGAAAACGATTCTTTCCCCATTGAAATGTCTTGGCACTCTTGCTGAAAATCAGTTGACCATAAATGTAAGGGTTTATTTCTAGACTCTCAATTCTATTCCATTTATCTGTATGTCTATCCTTGTCTTATGCCAGTACCATATTATCTTGATTAGTTTAGCTATATAGCAAGTTTTGAAATCAAGAAGTCTAAACCCTTCAATTTCACTCTTCCTTTTCAAGATTGTTCTGGCTATTTTATGTCTCTTGGAATTCCATACGCATTTTAGGATCAACTTGTCAATTTCTGCACAAAAGAAAGCTGAGATTTTCAGAGATTATGTTGAAACTGCACATCAACTTGGATCATTTTAACAATACTAGTTTTCCAATCCATAAAATTGAGATGTTTTTCCATTTATTTAGACCTTCTTTATTTAAAAGATGATTTGTAGTTTTCAGTGTACAAGTCTTGAAGTTCTTCTGTTAACTTCCTTCTTCAGTATTTTATTGTTTTTCTGCTACTATAGATGCAATTGTTTTCTTAATTTCATTTTCTTATTGTTCATTGTTAGTGTATAGAAATACAATGATTTTTATATATTAATCTTGTTTTTGTAAACTTGCTGAGCTTATTTATTAGTTCTAATAGTTTTTCATTGGATTCCATAGGATTTTCTATAAAAAGATAACATCATCTGCATTAGAAATAATTTTATTTTTTTCCTTTCCAATCTGAATTACTTTTATTTCATTTTCTTGCTAATTGCCCTGGCTGAGATCTCCAGTACAAGGTTGAATAGAAGTGGCAAGAGCTGACATTCTCATCTTGTTTCTGTTTTTAGGGGAAAAGCATTCAATCTTTTACCATTAAGTATGATATTAGCTGTGGCTTTTTTTATAGACATCCCTTGTCAGGTTGAGAAAGTTCCCTGTTAGTCCTAGTTTGTTGAGTATTTTATCATGAAATGATGTTTTTTAGTCAAATCTTTTTTTGTGTCTATTGTAATGATCATGTGGTTTTTGTTTTTTCTCCTATTAATATGAAGCATTACATTGATTACTTTTCAGATGTTAAACCAACCTTGCATTCCTGGGATAAATGGCACTTCACCATGGTGTATAATCCTTATTACGTTGCTAGATTTTTTTGAGGATTTTTGTATCTATATTCATAAAGAATATTGGTCTATAACTTATTTTCTTATATCTTTGTCCGGTTGTGGTAACAGGGTAATATGGTCTCATAGAATGAGTTGAAATGTATTCTCTAGTGAATTTCTCATTTCAGTTATTACATTTTAAACTACAGAATTTCTATTTGGTTCTTTTGTTGCTGTTGTTGTTGTAATTTTTATCCCTTTATTGATATTGCCT
The DNA here is from genome assembly GCF_057802395.1 of Ceratotherium simum simum. NCBI lineage: Eukaryota > Metazoa > Chordata > Mammalia > Perissodactyla > Rhinocerotidae > Ceratotherium > Ceratotherium simum. Next base: position 33,944,227 of record NC_141927.1, on the reverse strand, counting down.
ATTTGGTGATACACTGTTGTCAAACTTTAACTCTTTAGATGTTTTCATTTAGTCTTTTGATTATATGTATAAAAGCTGATTTAAGATATTTGTCTGGTAAGTCTGACATTTAAGCCTCCCTCAAGGAAGTTTCTAATAACTGCTTTTTTATCTATGTCTGGGTCATGCTTTCCTGTTTCTTTGCATGTCTTATAATTATATATTTTTCTCACAAACTAGACATTTTAGATAATATAATGTGACAACTCTGGGAATCAGATCTCCCTCCATCAGAGTTTGTTTTTGTTGCTGATTTTGTTGTTGTTGTTTGTTGGCTTAATAACTTTTCTCGATTAATTCTGTGAAACATGTATTCCCTGCAGCGTGTACCTAGGTTATCTTAGTGGTCAGCTAACAGTTGGTCACATATTTCCTTAAGTACTTGGAACTAATAAGTTTTTCATCCTTTGATGAGTGACTCTGTGTGCTTTGGGGTATGCCTTAAATGCTCAGGAAGCTTACAACTCTTTCTTAGCCTTAACTTCCTTCTTGCACAGGGCCTCAAGGACACCCAGAAGGGAGAGATTGAGACCTCTCTTGTCTTTTATGAGTATATGCACAGCCCTGTGCATGCTCACGGTCTTCTAGATTCCCAGGAATATGTCAGAGCTTTTTTTTTTTTTTGAGGAAGATTGGCCCTGCGCTAACATCTGTTGCCAATCTTCCTCTTTTTCTTTTTGCTCCCCAAAGCCCCAGTACACAGTTGTATATCTAGTTATAGAGTTGTAGCTCTTCTATGTAGGATGCCGCCTCAGCATGGCTCGATGAGTGGTGAATAGGTCTGCACCCAGGATCCGAACCGGTGAACCCTGGGCAGCTGAAGTGGAATGTGCGAACTTAACCACTAAGCCACTGGGCCAGCCCCCTGTCACAGCTTTTAAAATCACTCTATGGACATCTCATTCCCTTGATCTTCCTTTTAAGTTTTTGACAAGACTCTTGTTTTTCCCAACTGCTATCATATCCTCCGACAGCTGCAATGTTAAACCATTGTTGCTGCTGCTGATTATTATTATTTTTTTGAAAACACTCTGGGGACAGGGCTTTTCTCCAGTGTGAGTTCTGAGTCAAGGCAGATAACTACGCCTTGTTAATGGGGCTTTTTCAGGCAGCTGACAGGTGAAATAATGACGATGCTCTGGGGATAGGACTTTTTGAGAGGCTCCAAAACACCTCTGGTGGTTGTGAGGCAGCTGGTTTTCAAGGCAAGTACAGAGCTGGGGAGAAGGAGATAGGAGTAGGTCAAGTTACAAGACCAAAATCCTTGCTGTTTTGGTCTTTTTACATATGCCATTCCATTTCAACCTTGATGTCATGCCTTTCATGTGTTAAAAATGGATTAAATACACTAAATAAGCAGAGCATTTATAATAAATACAAGCAAAGAGGTGTTTTTTGGTAGTGAGTGGAAAATAAACCCTGCAAGTTTTGCACTAAAAACTTATTGTGATCAGGACTCTGTGCACCAGTTTTTTTATAGTTTATATCTGTATTCTTTAATTCTTTAAGAGTTAAGAAAAGATAATGTTATTTATATAGTACTTTACATATACTTTTATACCCATTACCTCATCAAAACTCACAGCAACCTATGATTTTAAATAAGGAAAACTTGACCCCTAGATGTTAGGACACCTCCTCAAGGTCACCCAGCTGGGCTCTGACACATAGTCACAGCAGGATTCAGCCCTGAGGTTTCTGACCCAGGTTCATGGCTCTTTCCACAACACGGCTGTCTTTGTTGAAAAACGAGTGAAATTCAAATCAATCATTTTCTACCATTAGCAAAGCTGCTAAAAATGTTTGGTGGGGAAGGAGTTGAAACGAATGGCTTAAGTGAGGTTTTTCCGCACCATCTGTGGTTTCCTTGGCTTCAGGATAGGAAATTCTCCTGGATCACCCTGCTTCTCTTGGACTCCTCTACTGGCTCCTCCTCTAGTGGCTGCTTATGTCTGATGCTTCTCAGCCCTTGGCTTGATCCTTTTTCTCATTAACCTTTCCCAGAAAGTAGACCTCCTTCTAGACCTTTGGAAGACTCCAAATCCACTTGTAGCCTCAGGGTCCCTCTTGAGTTTAGTCCTGAAGGACCTCCAGCTTGCTGGGCATTTTTATTTGGAAGCCCACTCTTAGAGGGAGATGCTCTGTCCTTGAATGCAATAATTCCAAGTCCCTGAATATGCATGACGCTTGGCCAGAATTCAGTCCTTGCAGAAGCACTCACTTGGATTCTCTCTTTGGTGCAGCGCTGTTCATATTCTGTCAACTCCAGTGGACTTCAACAACTGACAGCTTTATAGACTCCTGGCCTCCAGAGTTCTGAAATAGTTATTTGTTTTTTTAATGCATATAATGATGGAATGGACCCTTTCCTAGAGGACTTAGCAAAGCAAAAGTGGGTTGTTTGGGTTTCATCCGTCAGCTGGGAAGAGGGCTGATTCCTCCCCCACTCTGCCATGTCCACTGAAGTCCTCTCTGTTCCCCTTCAATCCGTACCTAATAAAATGAATCCTCAAAGTACGTGCTTGTCCCCTTTACTTCTGTGATGTTATTTACATTGAAACCTCCTAGGATTTTGCCCAATTTAGGCTTCTTAGTCTGTGAGGTCCCAGAGGTCAGGGACAATGGGCAGTCAACAAATGTTTGCTGAATGGATGAATCTTTTAAACTCATTTTGCACAGAAAAGCACGTAGCCGCATGCCACTCATCAATATCATTTAATAAATGCTTCTGATTGTCGTTGTGCTCAAGATAAATTTAGGCCTATACAGAGAACACAGTGTGGAGTGGTTTTTTGAAAGAAAGAATTTTGAAAAAGAAGACTTGCCCTTGTTCTGCTCAGCTGGGTGAGATTAGAAATTCCCTTTCCATTTCTGACATTTAATTTCTCTACTGTAAAATGTGGGAGTTAAACAACAGGGTCCCCCAAACTCTGTGGTTCTCACACTTTACATAAAGTGGAGTGTAGGAGGGAGAGCAGCTGTCCCATATGCAGCCAGGAGCAGGCCTCTGCATCACCCCTCTTTTTTGCTGAGGAAGATTGGCCCTGGGCTAACACCCATGCCCATCTTCCTCTACTTTATATGGGATGCTGCCGCAGCCTGGCTTGATAAGCGGTGCATGGGTCGGCGCCTAGGATCCGAACCTGGGAACCCCAGGCCACCGAAATGGAGCAAGTGAACTTAACCGCTATGCCACTGGGCTGGCCCCTAAAAGATAATTTTTACCAAGCTCTTGATAGATGAATGCTTAATGTGTTTATCTTTCACATGAGGTATTTTCATGTAAGAGGAGATCTCTTACAAAGGAGAAGGCTCTGGGATGTGAAGGAATACTTCTCCAAAAGTCACGAACAATGACTGAGCATGGTGATTTTGAGGCTAGAGCCCTCCTGACTCTTCTCAAATCAAGTCACCTATGGGACTGCCCGCCTGGCCAGACTATTTCTCAGGCTGCCATGGGTGAACGCAAGAAACGTGCTCATGAAAGAGTGACACTGTCAGCCTCCTTGGAGTTAATAAAACCCATGTTTGACAGCCCAGCATCCGGGCCTCTCTTGCTGCCATTATCCTCTTTCTTTTGCTCACCCCACCCCCAAACCAGTCTGACGATCATTCTGGGTGCAGAGGGCACTTGGCGCTGCTGCCACTGGCTCCTGTCACTCCTTGTCAGCTCCAATCACCCTTATTTTGTTTCTTCTCCACAGTCCATTAACAGCAGCTCCCAGAAGCCTGGGTGGTTACCTGCAGCCCCCGATCCTTGGCCTCAGGTATCATGTAGCTGGAGAGTGATACTTGATGAAAAAGAATGAGCAAACCTTAGCCTCTCTCAGCCCCCTGTCACCTTCTGAGTTGATGATTCTGGAAAGGGTGGAAAATCCTGAGATGTTTCATATATATATATATATTTTTTTTTTTTAAGTTAATTCTGCAGACTGCTGTGTTGGTGACATTTCCTTCAAACTGCAATAACTAACCTGTCACAGCCCTACAAATGCTGACAATACAGCACCATGTGGGGTTGACTTAATAAACCTCATTTACATTCATTTTGATTCACTCAGGCGTTGAAAAACATTTCACAGGAAAAACTAGGAACCTCTCCAAGACGACATGATGTTTGCTGATACGATATGAACAGACTTAATAAGCAGCATATATGAAAACACGCATTTCTTAGGTTATTAGCACACTCAGTGCTTTATTTTTTTTAAAGCATTTAAAAATTATTCCTTTGAATGCTGGGCTTCTAAGCTGTGAAATATGTCAACATTTACAGGGTCTTTCTGTTGACTAGGTAGATAAGAACATCGTTAACCCTCTCCCTTGATCTACGAGCTTGCACAAATTCTTAGCCAGTCTGTATCTCAGTAGTTTCATCTGCTTAATAGGCATCTTAATCATACCTGTTTACCTAACTGTATTAGTCAGTTATTGTTGCAATGGTGCTGCATAACAAACATCCCTAAAATGCAGTGGCTTACAGCTACACGCACTCATATTTCATTTACAGGTTTGCAGGTGCCTCTGGTTCTGCTGGGATTGGATAGGATCAGCTGCATGTAGTTCTAAGCTGTGGGTTGGATTTAGGCCCACTCTGCATGTATCTCATTCTCCTTGGATCAGCAGCTACCTGGGAAATGTTCTTCTGAAGATGGACAGCAAAATTTGAATCACAGGAGTACATAGAAAGCCTCTGCTCATGTCGTGTTTCATTGGCCAAAATAAGTCACATGGCCAAGCCCAAAGTCAAGAGGCATGAGGACCTATGAAGTACTTCAAGGTCACGAGAAAGAAGGAAAGAGTAAATAATTAGGAATACCTACTACTACATGTCACAGAGACCTTTTGGAAAAAGGAGATGATGCATTTGAGAGCTCTGTAAACTGCAGAGTGCTACGCAGATGTTAAGTCTGGTGTGCCAGCTCTACACGGGGTGCTTTCTCCCAGTATGGTCATTCTCTGGTTCCCTGATGTCTGCATGTGGGGCTGCCATCCTTCTAGTCACGCAGACCTGAGAAACTGTCATCCTATCTCACCCCTTCCCTTCCCTCGTCTGCCCTGGTGCATCAGTATTAAAACGTCTATCCAGAGATAATCCTATGTCTGCCTCCTCCTCTTCATTTTCTCTCCTTCTCCCCAGTTTCAGCCCCTTCTTACCTCTCATCTCATCCTTAAAACTTAGCTCCTAGCTGACTTCCCTTAACCCAAGGTCTCCATGCTCTAATGGATCCTAAACACCGCTGCTGGATTCCTTTCCCTGTCGTGTAGCCTTCATCATGTCACCCCTCCGCCTTAGGTTGGATCCCCCTGATGCGGAGAAGGAGACAGCGGTTGTTGGCTAAGTGATTTACTGAGGGAGTGCCCTCAGGAGAAACCTCTTAGGAAATGAGGGAACCAAGAAAGCACAGGGGAAGAAGACAGGCTGAGATGTGGTTTCAGGAAAAGTCTAGCCTCAGCCTAATTGCACAAGCAGCTCTGGAGCATAAACTGCACCAAAGAGGTTGCTCCATACAGAGGCAGGAAGACTGGGCGTGTACTCCCCTTAGAGTTCATGATTGGCCACAGGCCATCCGTGCCGAGAAGCACAGGAAATGCTCGGGAGGAGGGTCCTGCTGTGAGCCAGCAGAGATGGCTGCCTGTGTACTGCTCTGCGCATGTGTGCAAAGAAAGTACTTGATGCGGCAGGAAAAGCACCGGGAAGGAGTAGGCAGAGCAATTCCTGGAGCCCGCGCAGGGCTAGGAGTAATTTATATTCCCTCCAGCCATTTTCCATATCTTTGTTTTTTTTTTCTGTTTTCGGGGAAATTTCCTTGAGTTTAGGGTCAACACCTCAGTTAATTCTTAAAATTTCTGCTATTATATTTAAAATGTATAAGATGTCTTTATTGTTCTCTGGATATTTCTCTTTATATATCTTCTCTCTCTTTTTGTCTTAATCTTGCCTAAGACTTCTATATCTATGAATATTTTGAAACAACCACCTTTTGGCTTGTTAATTTTCTCTATTTTGTTTATTATTTTTCTTACGCGGCCGTTCGACTTGATTGCCTCTCGGCTCCAGCTCTCCCTTTGATTGCCCTGCTTGTGATACTGGAACGTTTCTTCCTTGTCAGCTGACACAATGTTACGCTTCGTCAGTAGAGGGCGCTGGAGGGACACAGCAGGAGGAAGGGGCCTCTCTTCCTGGTTCCGGTATATTTCTTCCTGCTGGCTCCAGTGTGCGCAGGACGCCCAGTAGAGCTCCTCCCTAGCAAACTTGGGCGGCACTTCTCCAGGCACCTGCCCTGTGAGTTCTGTGGGTGCTCAGCTGGCCTGTAGGTGATGAATTCAACAGCAGCCACCACGGGCAGCTTCCAGAAGATTGTTGTCAACGTTCCAGTGGGCAGATTCTTGCCCACAAGGCTTGGCGCACCGGCACTCTGGTGGAGGTTTTCCTGCTTGCCCATCCTGTCCTGTACTTCCCTGACCACCAGCTCAGCCCGGTAACTGTGGCCCAGCTCTGGCTCAGGGCAGCCCAGCAAAATTCCCCCACAGTCTAGTGGGTAACAATCACAATCTCTTCAACGAGCCCTGAATCTCATGTCTGAGATCTTTGGTGATAGGTAATTATCACAGTGTTTCTCAGAATGAAATAGATGGGCAGGCTTCTAAAATATTTCTTGATCTATATAACAGAAAAATCTGACTTGGCCAAAAACCTGACTTGAGTAGTCAGTTTCTAGACCTAAGTCAACGCACAGACCCAGAGCCTCTTGACTGAAAGGAACACTGGATCTCCTTGAGGAAGGACCTGCTGCATTTTCACAAGTATGCTCTGTGAATCTTTTTCCAAGCCTAATCCAAGAGGACCTAGTGCCATTTACTGGAGTGACTGTGCAATACCCTAACATTTTGAAGATCACTAGACACTGGCTATGAATTGACACTAACTCCTGGTCATCCAAAATGTGACTCTGACCTACCAGTCAAAGTGGGGGCTGTAGTAATCAAGTAACAGAGTCTTAGCTGAAGTTTGACTCACAGTGGGCCTAAGTCATCCACAGACCCACCTTGTGGGTTGTTTCCTCAGATCTTGAATGTATAACTGTAATACGTGTACTTGGAAACTGGAAGTATCCCCCACATTGACTCTTGGGCCCATGGGATGAGAGCCATTACAGTTGGAAAGGCTAAATAGAAACCCCTGGAACTTCTCTTCCATGCCAAATAATAAATCAGAAGCAATATTGGGAAATTTCAGAGATTTATGCCATCATTCAAGCATTGAAAGAATATAGAATGGTGATATCTATCCTGTTCCCATTTAACTCACCTGTTTGGCCTGTGCAGATGCTGGATGATTATTGGAGAATAACTGTGGACTGTCATAAGTGAATCAGGTGGTGATTCCAAATGCAGCTGTCGTCTCTGTTGTACCTTTACTGGAACAAATCAGCGCAATTGCTGGCATTTGGTATGTAGTTATTGATGTAGCTAATGCTTTTTCCTCCGTACCAGTTTGAAAGGATCACTGTAGCAGTTTGCTCTCACCTGGCAATGCCAACAGTACATTTTCACAGTGCTGCCTCAGGGCTGTCAATTCTGCTCTCTGCTATAATATAGACTACAGAGATCTCGATAATCTTGACGTTCCACAAAACATCGTACTGTTGTACTTCAATGGTGGCATTATACTGGCTGGATGATGAGCAGGAAAGTAGCAAGCATTTTAGATGCCTTAGCAAGACATACGTGGACTAGAGGTGGTGGAGCAGCACCCCCAGGGGCAGCTTCTTGGTGAGTTTTGTTGTTACCCCATTGGCCAGTTTCTGGCCTTCCAGTCTCAGCTCTTTGGCCCACTTGTTGGGGTTTTTCTGTTTGCCTCTTGGGACCTGTGCTTCCATGCCTGCCAACCTTGGCCTGCAAATGGGGACACACTCTGGTCCAGGAAACACAGAGAACTTCTCTGGCATCCAATGGCCTGCACCAGCCTTCTCTAAAGAGGTCTGAATCCCAGCTTTGGGGAAGGATCCCCTTCCATTTTTGCCGCAGACCTTGGGCATTCTTTAGATTTCTCTTTTTATTCCCCTCTATTAGGTAATTCCTTACGAAAAGTTAATAATTATTTATATTAAGCATTTCTTGTTCAAATCACTGTTTTTGTTTTCCTGACTGGATCATGACTAATACACTTATTCTTAATATTCCCTCTTTTGTTTCTTCGAATTTAATCTTTCTTGTTTCTAACGTCTTTTGTTGAATCCTTAGCTTATTTGTTTTTGATCTGTTTTGATTCCTAATAAATTTATTTAAACTTATAAATTTCCTTTTAAATACTATTAGTTTTTTACCATAAATTTTGACATGTGTTTTCATTATTATGTAGCTCTAAATATTTTTTATTTTATTCATGATATCTATTTTTAACTCAATGATTATTTAGTAATATACTGTTTAGTTTTCAAACATGTGGAATCTTTTTAAAAAGATTGCTTTGTTACCAATACCAAAATTTATTGTGTTATGGTCCAAGAACTCAGTTGGTACTATCTGATATTTTGGAATTTATTGGGTTTCCTTTGTGGTCCAATATTCAATTTAGATTTATAAACACTCTGTGTGTGCTCAAAATAGCACAGATTGTCTATTAATTTGGGGTAGAGTTCTGTAAGTGCTGAGACATGGTTTCTGTTGTTCAGATCTTTTACATATCCATTCATTTCTTTTGTCTGCTTGATCTTCCTGTTTCTGGGAAGGGCCTGTTGAAATCTTCAACTAAAATTGTTGATTTATCTCTTTTGTCCTCAATTATGTCTGCTGTTGCTTTTAATATTTTGAGACTGTATTGTTAAGTGTGTTTATGTTCAAAATGTTGATATCTTTTTGCTTCCTCAGCATATGATACCATTTTTATCCCTTAGAGTTTTTTGCGTTAGCTTTAAATTCTATTTTGTCCAGTATTAAAAGTGCTAACCCAGATTTATTTTTGTGCATATTTTTGAGGTATTTTGTTTTTTCAATTTCTACATTTTCAATCTTTTTGATTTTTGTTGTTGTTGTTCTAAGTATGTTTCTTATAGACTTTGTATTATTGGATCACTTTTAAAATCTAATTTGAAAATTTTTATCTTTTGATTGGTGAGTGTATTAGTTTGCTTTTGTTTGTTAGCACTGTGAAGTCGATTCTGATTCCTTGCAATCCTATCTATAGCAGAGGTGAACCCTGCCTGGTCTTTTTGCGCCATCCCCTCACCTTCCCGGTGCTCTATCAGACAGTGCTCCACTGCTATTCACAGGGTTTGCATGGCCAATTTTTTGGGATGTGGGTGGCCAAGTCCTTCTTCCCAGTCTGTCTTAGTCTGGAAGCTCCACTGAAACCTGTCCAACACGGGTGACCCTGCTGGAGTTTGAAATCCCAGTAGCATAGCTTTCAGCATCACAGCAGCAGGCAGCCACCACAGTATGACAGCCAACAGGTGTGGCTCTCTGACCGGGAAACAAACCTGGGACGTGGCAGTGAGAGTGCCAGTCTTAACAACTAGACCAGCAGGGCTGACTGTCTTAGTTTGTTAGGGCTTCCATAACAAAATACCCCAGACCGGGTGGCTTAAACAACAGAAATTTATTTTCTCACCGTCCTGGAGGCCAGAAGTCCAAGATTGAGGTGTCAGCAGGTTTTGTTTCTTCTGAGGCCTTTCTCCTTGGCTTGCAGATGGCTGCCTCCTTTCTGTGTCCTCACATGGCTTTTCCTTTGTGATGGGCATCCCTGGTGTCTCTTGCATGTCCAATCTCCTCTTCTTATAAGGACACTAGTCATATTGGATTAAAGGCCCACTGTACCAGCCGCATTTTAATCCAGTTACCTCTTTAAAGGCCCTCTCTGCAAATAGTGTCACACTCTGAAGTATTGGGGGTTAGAGCTTCAACATATGCATTTTGGGGGAACACAGTTCAGTCCACACCAATGAGTTTAACCCATTTCTATTTACAATAGTGACTATTATGTTAGGATTTATCAATCTTATTCCATATTTTCCATTTCCACTGCCATACTTCCCCATCCCCTTTCCTGCTTTCAGTTCAACATCTTTCTTTAATTCTGGAAAATGTATCTTCATTATTTGTTTCATTTTGTACTGTATGACATAGCATAGATAAATATGAGTTTATGAAAAACATACATGTACAGTGTGAATACAATAAAAAAACCCAGCCAGATACTCACTGCCAAGACCAAGAAACAGAACATCACCACCACCTAGAAGCACCCTGGGTGCATGTCCCCATTACATCCTGTTCCCCTCCTCCTAGAAATGACCACAGTTCTCAAGTTTGTTCTAGTCATTCTCTTTTACAGTTTTATTTTTTTACCACCTAAATATGTATTCCTCAACAACATATCATTTAGTTTTGCCTGATTTTTACTTTGATATAAATGGGATAATACTGTATTATTTTCTTTAAAATAGCTCCTTATTTTGGCTAATATTATGTTGCTGAGATCTACACTTGTTAATAATTAAAGCTGTAATTCATTTCCTTTCACTGTTCTATGTTCCATTATATAAACACACTACAATTTATTTATTCATTATACTGTAGATGGACGTTTGACTTTTCCCCAGATTTTTCCTAGGAAGAATAATGCTGCCATAAACAATCTTTTACGTATCTCCTGATACATGTGTTTGAGAGTTTTTCTAAGATACACGCCTAGAGGTGGAATTGCCAGGATGTAAATTATATGCATGTTTAACTTGACATTGGCATGTTTAATGCCAAAGTATTTTCCAACGTGATTGTACCAGTTTATATCCCACCAGCAGGAGATGTGAGCTCCTCACACATCACCTCACAGGAGGTGGGGCTCCACTTCCTCAGCAACACCGGGCACTTTCAGAATTTTAAATTTGGTTCATATCTTCATTATTGCTTCAGATATTTTTTTCTTCCTGTGCTATCCTCTCCTTCCTATTGACAGTTATTGATACTTCCTTAAGACATAGTTCTTGGCTTTAAAAAAATAATGTTTTCCATCGCTTGCTCCTTTCTTGAAAATTTCTTCAGTCAGGGCTTCCAACTCCTTAATTCATTTTTCAGATGTATCCATCATAGAATTATTCCATATATTTGATCCTTGATTTCTACTATCATATCTTCATATATAATATTTCCACTTGGTTCTTTCTTTATGATTTGTTCTTGTTTTACAATGCTTATGACTTCCCTATATCCTTAAGTGTAACTATCACGCCTATTTGAATTTCTGGGTCTGTCTGCTCTAATCATTTTGCCTCAGATGGTGTATGTTGCTCACTTTGTTATCTCTCTTGTAAGTGGTTGTGCTGCTCAGGTGTCTTGGCCTGCAGGCTCACGCCCCTTGGGGAAAGAGCTGAGGTTCCTCCAGGCTGTGTTTTAGTCAGCTAGCTTGAGGAGAAGTTAGGGGATGAGCCCCGAGGTGAAGAGACTCAAGCTGCACAGAATTGTTGCTGATCGCTCCCAATTGCCCCCACATTTATCAGGTAACTTCTCTGGTCTGAATTTTGCCTTTAAATGTTTGGAATGAAGCGTGCCTGGGTGGTGAGTAAATGCCCAAGGGAAGATGCTCGGTCTGCACATATTCACTTGTTGCAGTACTTTGGCACTGTCCTCATATTGTCCTGCTGACAGACGTACAGAGTGGAGCTCAGCAATCTTTGTTCTCACAAGCTTTCCATGTAATTCTCCAGGTTGATTTTGAGGGGCGGAGCCAACAGTCTGAGCTAGTTTTCTGCCTTGGCAAGAACTGGAAACTCACTTCAATGTTCCCATTTTTGAATAGTCCTTGTTCCTGTTTCACGAATATAATATCTTCTCTTACTCTTTTGAAATGATTCATTGTAGTTTTTATTTTCTTTTTAAGGTTTTCTCCTCTTTTCCACATTGTTTTTGTGTTTTCCAAGTTTTTTATTTCTGTTTTGTTTGCTTGTTTTAGTTTTGGTCTTTTTCTTTCATGTTTGAGGATTTCCTCCCATGTCTGGGAATCATTGAATGTCAGTTCATCATTAAGGGTGAGGCTGATGGGAAGCTTTGTCTGCCTATGTGGGGCTTATGGGCTGGTGGGTTTTTCTGTAGGCTGACTGGGCTGTGACCAAGCCACTTCATTTGAGGATCCCCCACCTCACCTCTACTGTCACTAACTGTAGATATTTTCTCTTAGGCCCATCTTTCCCAGGGAGGAATCCTTAAATATCCTGCCTTGGGTATAGGAGCTTGGCTGCCAACTTTCTGGGAGCTGAGATGTGCCCTGGGGGTTCAATGTTCTGTGTATCAGCTTCAACTAATCCTTCAGTAGCTGGCTACTGTTTTCAGCTACTGCTATTTCCTTGATGTCAGACTCTGTCTGGCTCAACCTCTACATAGAACAATAGTTCTCAGACTTTAGCTTCTATCAGAATCATCTAGAGGGCTTGTTGAAACACAGGTTGCTGAGACCCATCCCAGAGCTTCTGATTCAGTAGTTCTGGGGTGGGGCCTGAGAATTGCATTTCTATCAAGTTCCCAAATGATGCTGATGCTGTTGGTCCCAGGGCCACACTTTGAGAACAACTGCTCTAAAATAACCCTTCACTCTTGTTGCAGCAAAGAAGGGGCCACTTGGCTATGTGGGTAGAAGAGGGCATCCGTGAACCTGACTGCTTCTTTTAAAACCTTAACCAACCCTTACATGTTCAGCCCTGCCCTGTACCCCTGCTTCAGAAGTACTGGGTGCCTCCAATTCCTGAGCTTTTTGGGGCTACGTTGTGAAGTGCCTGGTTCTTGAGGCTTCACCTCTTGCTGCCAGTGTAGATTTTAGCTTTCTTTTGTCTGCTATTTCATTAATAATTTACCTAGTTACTTCCCTACTTCCAAAATTTTGTTGATATTTCTTGTTAGCTGTGACCTCTTCTCCTATTTTCTTTGTGGGTTTCCTGAACTTTGGTTTTCTTTTTTTGCTGTCCTCTTACTGTCATTAGTCAAAATCAAGCAGAATGAAATGTATGTATTCAATCAGCCCTCCTTCTACCTTACCTTTAAGCTACCATCATCTCTCACCTGGCAATAAATACCTTTTGCAATGATGAATGAATGAACTTTGACACACAGTGAAGAATACAGAGTCATGAGGGATGACACGTGATACTGCTAAACCTCATTGAAATGCATCTCCATCTTGTTGTTCATAAACATCTCTTAAAGTTTCAGGTGAAGATGCTGAATTATCGCTTTAAGCAAATTTCAGGGTTTAATTAAAGTACAAGGTCTGACTGGCGGGACTTGAGATGCATTTTGCTGTCTCAGAGGCAAGCTGAGATGTGGCTTTGAATGAAGGGGATGAAACAATTCCCAAAGAAATAGTATATAAGGCCACAAAGGAACTCGATTCAGAAAGGGAAGGATGGAAAAAAATGGAAGCCAATATGTGGCATGTTAGTTAACCTTGTGTGTGGCTGTATTCCATTTAAAAAGTGGGAAGACTTTATGACAGGGGTCTGACCATAGACAACTGGCCTTTAAGTTGATTTTTGTCATTTTGTTGACTATTTACTTGAAAGCAATGTTTCTGTGTCCAGAATAATCTGTGAAACCTAGGATTCAGTAAATCAAAGAGCAGTTAAAAAAGTTTTGTGCTTGTGAATACTGGATATTTCCATGCAATCAATTATCTGTAAATTGAATAATTTAATTTGCATTAAGGCAATTCACTGTTGAAACTGAGAAAATGGGAAATCCTTTTCCAATGTGAATATAACAGTTAAATTTCTGGGATACAGAATGGGAAAAATAATAATCAGCCTCTCTGCCACCTCTCTCTGCCCCCATATAAAGTTACTTTAACACATTTTATTTCCATGATGAACTATTACAAGTCACATTGCTTCAAAGGGGACCTGCCTCTCCCCTCCACTCAGGGTGAAGATCAATCTGAGACAGCAAATGACTTGGTGAAGAATTGGACCACTCCAGTTAAACACTTAAGAGGTGGGGCCAGCAAACAGCTATTGAACTAATTTTTGTGAATCCGTCAAAACCCACTTCTGAAGAATGCTTGCTATCTTGACCTTCATCCTCTGGGCCCTCCTCTTTCAGAAACACTGCCTCTTTTGTTCTTTCTCTTTGTTCTTTTGATGCAGGTGGTGGCCTGGGGGATGCTGTGTGGTTTTATTGTGGCTGTTGGTTTTTCATTCTCCAAGATGTTTTCAGTCAAGCATTTGAGTTGCTCACTCGCTTTTTCCACTTCTCTCCCTCCTTGTCTCTCCCTCCTTGCTCCTTCCCCCCCTCAAGAAAACCAAAGGAAATTGACAAGCAGCAGGACAGGGGAAATTGAGCTATATTATTTCTCCTTTGGGAACCTCACTTTGCTGCCTTTATCTGTAAGCTATCATTTTCTACATCTCTTGGCAAGAGTTCTCATCGACCAGTGACCCCTAAATGCCTATGCTGATCAATAGTCCCAGTATCTTATTGACATGCCCATTGACAGCTCTCACTGAGCACAGAAATCAGGAATGGCAGCCAATTGCAATCTGTTCAGGCTGCTTGAGAGGCAGGCAAGGGCCTGCGTTGATATTGACACTGTAAATGGAGATGGTTTACTTAGCGCTCAGGAAAGATGCATTTGTTAAGGAGACGGATAGGTCTCATTACTATTTAAGGGCAGAGGCTCTTCTGGCAGCTCATGGGGCTTGCTTATATCAAGCCCTCCCACTTACAGAGTCTGGCAAAATAAACCCTCAGTGATTTGTCCTCCCCCTCACCCCCATAAAAAGAACCATCCGATGGAATTGAATGAAAGCAAGGGGTGGACACAGGCTTTGACAATGGGGGGCCTTGATGATGGCCTTTTGGCTTATGGTTAGTCAGAGCCTCAGTTCCCACTCACTGATAATTGGCATTTTACCTGTCTTGAGAGGGTTTGGGCTCCTGTGCTCTCCCTGAGCAAAGGCAAAATCAAGAATCACAGGCTCTCAGGGCAGGAAGCGATTTTAGAGTTCATCTCCCCAATTTTCTATTCAGTTCCTACACTGACATCCCCTTAATGTGGCTACCCTGCATTTGGTTGGTCACCTTCAGTGACATGAAACTTACTACCTCAAGAAATATTGCATCTTGTTGTTTGGTAGCTGCAGTAGCTAGAAAGGTCTTCCTTATCTAGGGCTGAAATCTCTCTGCCTGTGGCATCTGCTACTTGCTCCTAAATTGACTTTCTGTAGCCCCGTACATATACCAGAGATAGTAGCTTGGCATTTAACACTCTTCATCCCTTATCCTGTCAATAACTCCTCATGAAGGCATCCTCCTTACCTCCACCCCCTTCCCCATTTTAAAGACGGAGAAACTAAAGCTTAGAGAATTTAAGTAATTTGCTCCAGGACACAGAGCTGGGAACTGAATTCCTTGTTCTTTTCGAAGAACTGTCTTGTCTTCTCCTGCCACACAGAGGGTCTGGCCTGATTTTCTTTCCCTTATTATCTTCCTGAACAATATAATTCACTTACAAAGAGTCACATATCACTTCCGTATTGTCACTACTCTAGTTCTCAAAAAGTAGTTATTTTATTTGTTTCCTTGAATTGCTGTTGGATCACTCTTTTCTAACTCTCTCAAAGAAAAATTTCAGCTCTTCCTTCTCCCTATGCAGCGCTGCCACCCCTAGCACCAAGCTCATTCAAACTGACCAAGCTCTGTCAGTTCTCCTCCCCTTCTGCTTCCTTGACCGTGGAAGAAGTTTGGTACAGCTTGCTCACCCAACCTGTTGTAGGGCCGAAAGTCTAGGACAAAGCCAGAAGAGGCCATAGCTGGGTCAGTCAAGGTCTCCACCAAGCCCTGGGGATTGAGAAGCGGTTCGTATATCAGGGATAGGATAGGAACGCAGTTTTGGATGTGTGCAGGGAGACTAAAGCGAGTGCTGTGTGTCAGATTGCACCACCATATGGGCCCCACTATGAAGGAATGGGGGCTGGCAGGAGCAGAGCATAGAGTGGAGTCCAGATGCTTGGCTGGAAGTTTAACGTGGCCCTCTTTTCTGGGCACCTGTGCTTTTGACGTCTAAGGAGAGTAGAAAAGCCCTAGATATGTGTAGTCTCTAAATAGAAGAAGATCATGGAGAATCCTGGCTACCCAAGGAATTTTGAAAGGAGCTGCCAACACTTCTGTCCTTGGACACAGAGTAGAAGTGGCTTTTATGAATCCCACTGGGACAATTCAGAGGTAATGTGTGGGACCAGAAATAATGAGTAGAAGTGGCAGAGAAGCAGATTCTGAAGGTAAATTATTCCCAGGTGAGGGCCTAGTGGAAGCTGACTATGAATGGGCTATGATGGTACCATTTTCAAAGTTAGTAAACCAAGGTTTTAATGCTGGTTCTGAATATGTGGCTATATTGACATATTGTCTTCTAAACCAACTGTAAGTGAAGGAAGCCACTGACTGCAGATGATTTGATTACATATTGGAAAGCTGTAAAGGGGCTGGGCAAGGGCAAAGCCTGATGTTCACTGCCTCAGGCTAGACCATCACCACCGTCCATCAGAACTATTCTAACAGCTAACTCACCTTCCTGCCCTTCAGCCTTTCAACTTGCCATCTGACCTTCACACACTTGCAGAGTTGGATTATGTCACCCTCTTCCATTCTCCATCGCATTCAAAATAAAGTCAAAGTGCTCCACCATGGCATTCTTGATTCAGCATGGTCTGGCCCAACCTTACCTCCCACCACATGACTCAGATACACTGTGATTAAGTTACATTAAACCAGTTACTTGGCCCTGAACATGCCAAGCACTCCCATGCCTTTGTGTATTTCTTCCTGCTACTTTCTCTCCTTGACAAGCTCTTCTCGTTGCTTTTTTGCCTGTTAACATTCTTATTTATTAGCTGAGACTCTGCCCTGAGACCTTTCCTGATTCCTCTCGTCAGAATGAACTCTGCCTTTTGTGTTCCTATTCTTTGTACACACCTCCTAGAACATTTAATTCACTCTGCTGAATAGTGTGGTTAATTGGTTTTCTATATCTTTGCTAGATCACTAAAAGGGAACACTGTAACTCACTGGTCATTTTATCATCTCTGGGGTTCCCAACAGAGTGCCTTGCACATAGTAGGTATCCATTATTAGGAATTGACAGGTAGGTATTGATGCTGGTTGATAGCCCATTGGCTGTAGCCAGTCAATATCCTGGAGCTCTGATAGTAGGAGAGAAGGCTAGTGCTCAGCAACGTCCATACTCTCCTCTTCTTCGGGAACATGTGCAACATTGTTCCAGCCTCCCTAGTGGTTACGGACAGGCCAATAGGATGTAAGCAGAAGAGACAAGTGCCACTTCGAGGCCTACCCATAACAACCTCCCCATATGATCCTCTCTGTCTTTGTCTGTATTGAATGTAGAAAGCTCCAAGGACCAAAAAATGCTGGTTCTAAATAGAAAAATAAAGCTGCAAGATGTAAGTCATCTGGGCCTCTGTGGGCTCTGTGTAACAGGGCCTCCACCACTCCCTCACAATGGTTCTGCCTATGGGAGGAATAAACTCTCATGGTGTGAAGTCCGGAAAACCTGATGTGGTTTAGAAAGCAGCTAGCCTGCCCTGACATGCTGAGTAGTCACACTAGCGATGGTGGCTGGGTGTGTGTGAGTAGAAGGAAGGCACAGACAGATGGGGATCTGGCTTAGGGAGGGGCAGCTGCCTGTTAAACTCAACAGTGCTTTTTCATTCACCTAAAGGCCAGCCCAAGCCTCCTCCAAGCTAAATGCTCACCTCTTTCTACCTTTTTTTGGATATGAAAAGTTTTAAACTTTCCTTCCCATGTTGGTAACTTACCTCTGGGGGCACTTTGGTTTTCCAAAGACCGCCTAACATTCAGAGCAGGGTTGTGTGTAGCTCTTTGTGGTTGAGTGTTTGGGCTATGGAGCTACACTGTCCAGATTGGATTCCTGGCCTCCCTACATGCCAGCTACATGACCTTATTCTCTAAATGTCCTCAGCTATGACACGGGGGCAATAATAGTCCTCACTTCATCTTATAAAGTTAAAACACCCCAAATTAAAATAGATAATGAAAGTTCAACGTGCCACTGCACTTAAGGTAAGTACTTAACAATTTTTGACAATTTTATTATCATTATTGTTATAGGAATAGATACTTCTGGCATGGCTTGTGTACACCGAAGAGGATGGAACATTTATATTCTCTGTTCTGTGTCACAAACATCTTAGCTTGAGAATAAACTTTATTTGGGGGGCAGCCTTAATCTCTATTGAGGTGATTGTCTGTCAAACCCCCAAAGCCATTGTCATGCATATGCTATTGAGGGACGTTTTTCTCCCTCCCAGCTTCACCCAATTCTACATTTGAGGAGTTGATATTTTGGGCCCAATCACAGGATCTTACATTTGCCCCCTTTATTTCATTTGATTAGACTCAGGCTTGCCCCCCCAGCTTGTCAAGATCATTTTCAATATTAAATCTGTCATCGAATATACTTATTATCCATATTGTCTTCCCATCATTTGAAAATGGGGTAAACTTCCCATCTATCTCTTGGTCTAAGTCATTGAAGAAATATTATAAAGGACAGAACTGAAGACAGAGCCCTACAATATATTTTAGAAACTTTCAGATGCCGCCCAACGCTATTTGGTAAAATCATTCCCACAGTTATGACTTCATCTCAGTCTAGTTCATGTATTCATTCATTCATTCACTGACTTATTCATCCATGTGTCGGCAAGCTTTTTCTGTAAAGGGCAAGATAGTAAATATCTGAGGCTTTGTGGGCCATACGGTCTCTGTTGTAACTACTAACCTCTGTCATTATAGTACGAAACAGCCATAGACAATATGTAAACTGACCGATGTGGCTGTGTCCCAATAAAACAATTTTAAAAAACAGGTTGTGACTGGATTTGGTCTGTGGGCCATCATTTGCCGATCCCTGATTGAATGTATTAGTCTTCACACTTTAGCAGTGGTTAAGTGTTCAATAACCACCATCCCTGGTTGAGAGAGCACTGAGAAGAGTCATGTGTAAGAGCTGAGATGACTCCTTACCGTTACGAATGGGAACCTCTTGCTCTATCTCTTCTACTAGCTCCCGTCTTCATCTGTAAGGAAGTTTCATGCTGATGTAACTCCATTAAAGAAGAAAGACCCCAGGCCACCTGAGTCACGATTCTCCTTCTGTAGCAGCCAAACTCCTGGCACTGGAGGCAAGAACTTCATCTGGCCATGATGGCCTCCCGGGCACAGATGCTCACCAGACATCTTCTGGACCATGCCAGGAAGAAGGCCACTGCTTGTGAGGGCTATGTGGATGGAGGTATATCTCTCAGGGGTGGAAAATGCCCAATTAAAATGACTTGATTCCAATTTCTGACTCTAGAATAGCTTTTCTCATCTTTCTATGATGGAAGATCACAATTGTTTCATTATTTGGTTCTCAGACTTCATTTCTCATCTAATAATATTGTTAATCAATCCACTGCCCTCCCATAAACATTTATATCCATCATTTAATTTCTGATCATTCTGACTTTTACTCATTGTCTTATAAATTCATCTCTACTCTTCATGGATCTCCATTATCTGTCTCGTATCTTACCTAGAGAGCTCCAGGATGCTGTGCCCTCCGTGTCGCCATGTCATTCTCTTCTGCCTTTCCAGCTACCCGTAATTCAGGTTAGTTGAGAAGGGTGCATGTGTAAATATTGGGGTGAGAATGAGGAAATGAAATAAATGCATGAAAGAGAATATTGAACTTCTAATACACTGTAATTACCAAATGATCCTATCTTGCCTGTGATGGGTCCTGGTGGGATTTAATGCCATATCAACAGTGGTTTTCCCATTGCATTACTTAATGAATAATGTCTGAGCTAACCTACCAAAAAAACCCAGCAACAACAACATAACTCCCTTCACTGTAATTATTATTATTTCCTAATGTGGTGGTTTTTATGTAAATACTGATGTTTCTCTACTAGGTCCTTGTATAACTACTTGCTTAAATAATGGGCCCTATTAAATCACCATCAATAGTAGCATGCCATATGTTAGTGTTTTACTGATCTCTTCCCACTGTATGGACTTGGGTTTTCAGGCTGTCGTAGGTCCCTGCTGGTGGTGCCACCTCCCCTCATCCCCCTGCCCCCGACCCTTCCCACCCATCCCCTCCCTGCCCCCATCCCACCCTCCTACCTGGAATTGATGGCATTTAGAGAAGCAGGAAGACAGCCTCAGCTGTGCAAACACAGTGCTTCTGTTTATTTTGGTAGCCTCCGAAATATTTGTTGAGAGTTATTCGAGCAGAAAGGCTGAATGGAGATCATTGCAATGTGTCAAATTAAGGAGTGCTTAATGCCTGCCTAATCTCTTGGTAATTACTGTTGTGGCAGCAGAAGGCTTCAGAGCCTGGTAAGGAAGTTAATGATAGTGAGAGACATGAGGCTGCCCGGGCATCCGTGGCATCGCTGCTCGGCACAATTAGAGGCCCTGCTTGGATCTGGGAGACGGAGCCTCTGTCACTTAAGAGAGAGAGGATCAGCCTTTTGGGGGGAGGAGTCAGACAGGAGTGCCAGCCTGGGTTGCTGGACAGGGGACTCCTTCAGCTGGGTGCCACTTTCCTAACGGTGTTCTAAAATGTGACAGCCTCCTGTGTGTGTGTGTGTGTGTGTGTGTGTGTGTGTGTGTGTGTGTGTGGGTGGGTGTATGGGTGTGCGTGCGCGCGTGCGCATGGATGTTGTGCCAGGCAGGAGTCTGACTTCAGGGTGTTTGGGGAAGACAGACAAACAGAGAGATTTCTTCCTGATTTTCCCGTCTTTGTCTATCTTTGTGTCATCCAGTCTCTCCTCTGTCCCTAATTCTCTTTCTTTGGCCTAATTTTCTTTCTTTCTGGATCTCTGCTCGCTCTCTCTGTCTCTCATGTTCTTGGCCTAATTTTCTTTCTTTCTGGATCTCTGCTCTCTCTCTCTGTTTCTCATGTTCTTGGCCTAATTTTCTTTCTTTCTGGATCTCTGCTAGCTCTCTCTGTCTCTCATGTTCTTGGCCTGCCTTTTTCAGCTCCCCTTCCCTCTCTCTCTCTCTGTCTCTGTCTCTGTCTCTGGCTGATCTATTTAATTGGCATCTATCTCAATCAATCATGAATTTTTACAGAAGCAGAAAATAGTGATGAAGCAGGTAAGGAAGAAGAACTAAAATCTTTAACAATCCCCCCAAACTCTACCTAAAGAGGAATGAGAAAAATGGGAATTTAAAAGAGCCTAACAATCAAATTCACTTAGAAACAAGTTGGAAAAAAAGAAGTCTCTGACATCCAGATCTGTGGTGGAAAAATTGTGTGAAAGGAAAGTTGCATTTCAGAGATCAGTGGCCGTTTATGGAAATACTTTAATAATAGAAATTCCTAATAAAGAACTTGGGACCCAGCTCAGGGTTGATTTGGAGCTTCAGTGATCTGACCGTGGCGCTCGATAGGGGGTCAGCCAGTGTAGATTCCAGTCCCAGCTCTACCGCCCACTAGTTCTGTGACTAGTGACTTTGAAGAAGCCATTTTACTCATTTGTAAAATGGGGACATACTTAGTTGACAGAGAGGGTATAAGAGTGCTCTGAAAAGAATAAAACACTATAAATCAGTCCAACAATTAAACAAGCCATCAACAGAGAGTATGTGCAATGCACAGATAACTAGGAGGCTCACAACTTGGTGTAATTGCTTAGATCATGTTGCTGCTGGACTAGTCAGGAGCTGTTGCTTGGTAGGGCTGCTGCCTTTCTGAACAGAGTGGCTGGGAGGCGGTGGAACTCTGCCTTCTTTGATATTTCACAGGGGACTCAGAGGGTAGCAAGCACTTGTAGGGCCCCAGGCAGGAGGCCCTTAGCTTCAGCAGGGAGGATGTTGGAAGGTAAACATGGATTTTAATGGCAGTGTGGAAGAGACCAGGACAAGGGAGCTCCAGCCACTTCTGAAGGGATCTTGAATGTCACGCCAGGAGAGGGCAGGGAGACAGTGTCTTGTCTTTCCACACATTTCATCTTGCTGATTTCTATTCGGTCATTAATTCTGGGGTAGCATCAGGGAGGAAATCCCGAGGTCAACCAGTGGTTCTTGAGAATCTCCATCCTGTGCTGAGAGGAGGAAGGCTATAAACTGAGTGCCCTTGGGGGATGATAAATCATCTAAAATACAAAGACACCTGATCAAGACATAAGGACAATCTCCTTTTGGGACAAAATTCTGGACTATTGGCTGCAGGGGAGCCCTTTGAGGCAATTTCACGACCCCTCATTTTTGGGGGAGCAGCTGAAGCCGAGTGTGGGAGGGCGTGATCTGCTGTCGCCTCACTTCCCACTGTGAGGAGTCTGGTGCCCAAGGCTTCTCACTGCTGAGAGGAGCTGAGGATAAATGGCGAGCATCTTTGGATTTCCTATAATCTGTTGAGAGCATGTTGCTTTCGCCAAGGACAGTTCTATTTGTGGACTAGTCTGTCTGCACATTGGCCCCAGCACCTGATTGCTGGGAACTTAGTCAACTCAGCAGTCTGGTAACTCAGAGTTTCTTGGAGTTGACAACAGGGCAGAGGTTAACCTCTTCCATAGATGTGGTTGGAAATTCACCTGTCCAGAGAAGAGACAGAAAGGCTGGCCAGGGTCTCCATCCTCTGCTCCTGCTGTAGACAATTTGCTGGGCCAGTGAGGCTTCCTGGTGACCAAACAATACTTGGTGTTGACTTGAGAGGCAGTCTTTCCCTGCTGAGATTGCCTGATCTCTCACTAGCAGAGGGGGGCTGTGGGAGGTGAGGGTGCAGAGGGAACCAGGTCCTGGAAGAGAGAAGGTGGAGAGGGATAGGAATTGTGCTGGTGTTGGGTGGAGAGACAAGGAGGGAAAGGTGGGTCTGTGATGGAGGAAGGGGAGAGAGCACAGCCTAAGCTGGCCGGTTCCAGTCACAGAGCTCAGCAAGCTGGAGGTTCATCATTACCTGTCAAACGGCGGTTTTAATCAGCTCTGCTCCTCAGTGGAAGATAGATTTAATATCAAGGCACATTTTCAGAGCCATTAGTTTAATTATGACAGGTGTCTGCAAACTGGACGACTCTGCTTTCAGACCTGAGTGACAGCATTTAATTCTCTGGGCCCATGGGGACTCTGGGATACTCTACCAAAGTGAGCCTCCATTAAAAGTCTAAGTGTTTTATTTTCCCTTCTCCCCTGTTTCTCCTTGCCCTCCTCCTCTCTTTTTATTCTACTGTCCATGTCAAAAGAAGGAAACTGATAGAAATTGTGCTTCGGTAGAAGAGAAAATAATTTACCCTGCCTGTTAGAACTCACCTTACTGGGGCTTCCAGCAGCTGAGTTCCTGGTCAGGCTAAAGCTGTTATCATCAAAGCTTCTCTTACAACCTTCCCATGAACATTTAGCACCATGTCTACAGTAACTGCCCGCTGGTGTTTTGTTTTGCTTTTTGGCAGAGCCTGTTCAGCTCCTCCCCGACTCAGGGATGGCAAATATGACCACACTCACTATAGAGGCAGAGAAAGTGGGGGAGACCCTGAGAGGGTAGCCTAGGGGTCAAGCTCCGAGGCGTCTGGAAGTACCTGTTTCTCAGGCTTGAGCCTGGCTCTCTGCTACTCTGTACATTTCCTGGGCTACCATCCTGTATGGATTTCCTCTCCTGGGATGATTCCATGCAGCCCCCTTCCCCACTTCCATTGACTAGCTCGCCCACACTGGTGGCTGACCGTGGGCAGGGCGTTTGTGCTCTCTGAAACTTCTATCCAGGTGTGCAAATGCTTGGGCTGGAGTAGTGGTGCTTTTCAAACCTCTTCTGTTTTGTTTAAACAGAAGGAAGCTTAAAAAATGAAATCTTAGGGACCCCCGAATTAAGATTAATAGAGCAGAGCCTTCTGGTGGAAACATGACCACTCACTGGGCTGCCTCTCCTGCCTCAGAAGCTCCTGAGACGCTCATGATCCCAGGGCCCAGAGCACCTGCAGATGGTGGTCTCTGAGGCCATCCCAGCTTTGCTGTGTGTGACTCCGGAAGCTGGAGCCCTCATCCAAGGGCATCATGCCCTCAGAGGCAGCCGATCCGGCAGAGAGGAAACAGTGCAGGAGCAGGTGGTCAGGACACGGCAGTTAAAGTGCCTGGCAGGGATGAGAGGACACTGGGTTAGGGCTGAGGATACTCAGGTTAGTTCACGTCTCAGGTCAGGATGCCTCCTCAGGCTTGGGAGCACTCTGTCTTACCTTGTTCTCTCACAATCTCTGTTGGATTCTTTTTGCTGTCCCTTTTCTGCAAAGGATGTGGGAGGCAAGACAGAAGTGTGGCCCAGCCTCGTGACTGCCCGCAGAGCCAGGGGGCCTGCTGCCCAGCCTGTCCTGTGGGGTTGCTGGGCTGGTTCCTCCCCTGTCCACAGTAACCACTGCTGCATGGCCAGGCTGAGAGAGAGGGAGACGGAGAGAGGAGAGGCTGAGCAGAGGCGGGGCTTCCCAAGTTTCTACACTCTTCACTTTCCTTGGTCACCCCAACAAGGCGGCTCCCGCCAGAGAGCCGCCAGCTGTCCGCTGCTTCCCCCACCAGGTGAAGGTCCGAACCCTGCCTGACCATCCTGAGGCTTTTTAACTACTCCTTTCAAAGTGGAAACCAGCCATCAATCTCTGGAGACCGAAGGAAGCAAATATGCTTCAGGAAGAACCTGGTCTGAGTTTCTTGGGGCCAGCCCTTTGCCCAGTGTGGCTGCTGAGTCCACACTTGGGGGCTTTAGAATGTGTTGGGTTCTTTGGTTTTGCTCCCTTACCAAAGAGAGAGTTTGTGTGAGACAGGGAGGAGAGGGAGAATACTGGGTGCAAAGGGTTTGGTGAAGTCATGTGTGATGAAATCTTACCTCTCTGACTAAATTCTAGCCCATGTGTCGGGCCTCTGCAGCGAGGCAGCGTCCTGCAAAGTCTCTCACTCTCAGGGGAGGGTGCAGCCATTTTGTGTTCGTTCATTTGTTCCCTGTTCATTCACTCAGTCACAAGCTCGATTATCAGACATGGTGAGCAGACGCCGGCTGGCCCGCCATGGGAGGAGGGGGCCCTCTATCTTTGGCATATTTTCAGATGGGAGGGAGGTTCCTGGGATAGTCATTGCTGTTAATCTAAGAAGCCCTGCTTTCCATCTGAGGAGGCCGTCCCGCCTGTGATCTGGGAATCCCTTCCCTAAAGGTCATGCCATAGGTAAAATGGTGCTATAGGAATCACTAAAAGCAGAGACCACTGGACTGACGGACGACATCTCATTCCAGCCATATTTTAGAGGCCCGTGGACGTTTTTCCTCAGGTACCTGGAGAATATAATCCTTCATGTCAGCCTTTGCAAATACAGCACGAGCTGACACTTGAGGGTTGGCATGGTATTTTGTGGCATTTGTGCATACAGTGGATGTTACTGATACCGTTCCAGAAACAATCAGTGGTGGAGATTACCTCATGCTCTTCCTTGCCTATCAGTTAGCTCTCACTGAGGAATGCCCTTGCTCCTCATTTCTGCAAAAGTCTACCCTCTATAAACCCCCTTGTACGTGGTGCACGTGGATTTCTCCTCCTTCTCCACTTAGCATTGTTCTGCTCCGTACTCTTGAGCTTTTGTTTTTCCATAGTCTGTGTCGAGCTCTGATTATTCCTTACGCTAAGTGCTGTTCCCTCATCTAGGTAGTAAGTCCTGTAAGACCCAGGCAATGTCTCACTCTCCCCTCGCCTCCCCCAGCCTCCATGGCCCCTAGTAGGGTGCCTGGGAGAGACTTGAGCACAGAGATACACGTTAGATTTAATGGACTCTCTTTAGAAATTGTCTTCCAGCAGAGTGTTTTTTCCAGGTCATTTTCACATGTTCTCTTGCCGCCGGATGGCCTGGAAGTTCAGTTTAAAATTTTCTACCTTCAATTAGTCTTAAAAAAGAGGTGAGTGCTGGTGGGTTGCAATTCACCAGACAGCACCCACATATTTGAACAATCGAAGGGATCTGGCTATTTAGACCATGCAGAATTTACGTTTCCTTTTTCCCTGATGGCCCAGAACAGAGGCTTACAGGAAACTTGAGCAGAGAAGAACTTCCAGTTCCATAAATCTCCTAGACATTGTGGAATGGGACTCATGGTTCCAAGGCCGTTGATGAATATTGAAAAACATCTCTGCATACCTCTCACGTCCTGTGTGAGGAAAACCCAGGAAGCAATTGCACTTCTCCATTTCATTGCAGGCCTCCCTTCCGGGGTGGAAGGGGCTGCATCTGTTTGTTTTTATCTATAGGCCTTGCTGAGAGGATGTGGTGGTGAGTTTTGTATATCAGACAACCAGACAAAATACAGAGTACATATAGCAAATTATACATGGAAGCTTCAACTCCAGGATACGAAAATCTGGCATTCACAGAAAGTGTAAGTTGCCACAGGACAGGAGCTGTAACTCAAGAGGTGACAAACTATGTGGCTTCACGACTGTTTATTTATTTTTTATTTCACAGTGAAAATTTCTAGCTTTGATACTGCAATAGCATATCATAATACTTCCAAGTCATTTACCTTCTAATTATAACAGATGCAACAATGCTCTGTAACTGGCTCTATTTTTTTTCTTTTTCTAACAAAGGAGAGAAAAATAAGCATATTTTAAAAAACACATGGAGTAATTTGTTGAATGGCTAATTGGCAGAAATTATTGTGACAACTTGACCTCACTGAAGTAGCATCAAGTTACTTGAAAGAAATGCAGAGTATAGACTGCTCGAAGCATTTCAGGCTCTGAGTTTGTACAGACCTAATCAGTGTGGGGATCATACTGCATTATGACATCTGAAAATGGTTAAGTATTTATCCAGGTTTTCTTGGCTTGTATTTTCCAGGGGTTAAACTTGAGGTCTTTATCATTTCTTGGTTGCTGGTACAACCATGACAACATCTCTGTTTTTTTCTTGCTCATCTGCAGAAGCTGGGAGCACACCACTGCTGCAGTCCATGGGGACCTGGTTGGTCTATTACTCTTAAGAAATGATCTGAGATAAAAGGGTCCCGTGGCCAAATACTCTCGGAAAATATTGTGTCAATTACCTCTTGAGTATTATTATTATACACAGATTTATTAAAGATCTACTGTATTGGAAATCTGTTTTATTTTGTTTAAACCAGTGTTTCCCAATCCTAATTGACCAAGAAGACTTTTTTTTGACATAATGCTCACTAACAGAAACATAGCTAATTAACATCTCGAGAGCCTTACAATTTTGTGGTTTAAGGATATACGTTTGATGTTATCAGTACTCTCCAAACTGTACTAATTGGCTCTCCTTCTAATCTGCTATATCTTCCTCTTCTGCTCTTGAACTCCTAGGTCAGAGGCTCCATCCTCCAAGAAGTTCATTCTTCAAACTGCCAGCAACACAAGCCTTTCCCTTTCTCCCATCCCTTGGGGGTATTGATTATACCAATAGATGTTGTACAGGGTCTTGGGCCTGAGACTCAGGGATCAGGCTTGAGGACTGGGGTCAAAACTTTGTGGAACTTTCTTCCAATGGTCCAATTAATATACAAAATGATAGTGACTTTTGAAAGCCAAATGGGGCCTATTCATCAATAACCTGAGATTTTTTAAAAATTTGCTTTTAATAATTGAGAATAATGTGGAGCAGTGAAACAAACATGGAGAGGAGACAGACTGTCCTGGGTTTGGTACTGATCCTCTCAACACTACCTTCACAGCTGCCTCAGAAGGCCTGGTGGCCTCTGGTGCTGGGCTCACCACAGTGCAGGGTCTCTGTGTCTGACTGAAATCACATTGTGGTCTCTTGCCCTAGCTCTCTTTTCTGGTTGTATGAGAGTGCACTTGCTTTGGTAGAACCTAAGCCACATCTGGAACCCTAAATGTAAGGGAGTTTGGGAAATGTAGGTTTTTCTTTCAGCTTTTCAGCCTTGGCAATTCGAGGAGGACCTAAGAAAGAGGGTGGAATGAGAAATGAGTTGGATAATCCACAAAATGTGCAAACCTTCTCAAGTGTCAGTGGAGTTCCGTTGGTGCTTTTGTCTTGTCCCTCCTTTCCCCACACCCATCCCTTCTTGCGGGTCCAGGAGGCCTCTAACCCTGGGTTTTGTGCTCCTCAATTCTTTCTACTTCCTTTTAGAACTTACATTTATTTTTCCAAGCAGAAATGTTGCCCTGGCATCATTTCCTCTATTCTCTCTACACTACGCCTTACAATAAAACTTTATACCCTTTATACATAAAGGAAAATGTCTATGATTAAGCATACAAAAGAAAATTATTCTATCACTCAACAAAGCAAGGATTTCAAGAAAAAACATCTCACTATGAGCTTAAGAAAACATACAACTACTTTGAAACTGAAGCTGGTCCATGATACCTGGAGCAGAGAATGCCGTTTAGTGGGTAGAGAGGTGTGGTAGAGACTGGCCAGGATGGCACTAATGCTTTTCTTCTTCCTGACCTCACAGGAAGACCAACTTCCCAGCCTTCCCTGAAGGCAGGGAGGGTCCATGTGACTGGGTTCTGGCCAGCAGAATGTGCATGAAAATGTACAGCCTTCCCTTCAGGCCTGGGGTAAATCATTCCTGGCCCTCCTCCTTTTTCCCCTCAGTTGTTGGCCGGCTGAATGCAGAGGTCCCAGTAGAGGACTTTGGGGAGGCCCCACAAGATGGCGGAACCAAAAAATGGAAGGCACTGGATCCCTAGATGACCACATAGAAGACTTTCCACTGAACTCCTGATTGGACTGTAATGTGAATGAAAAATAAATTTAAATATTTGTTAAACCACTGAGATTTTTGAGTTGCTATGACATCAGCAACTGTAATTACTCTGACTATACAAGAAATACAGTGCAACACGGTCTATCCGTACGACAGTTGTAAAATTCCAGGATAGTGCTCAGTAAGAGGCAGACATTCAATAAACATTAATTCTGCTATACGAGACTTAAATCAATGACAAGAACTCGACACCAAAAGGGAGATATGTTTCGGTACCTAATCAAACACATTCATTTGAAATGAGCACAATCAGATAGAATCAAGAAGACAAAATGAACACATTTACATGCCTTCCTCGAGCACAGTGTCTCACCTAGTTGTACCCACAGCCCTATGAGCTCAACACTGTTATTACCACGTATGACCTATGAGGAGACCAAGGTTTAGAAATTTCAGCAAATTGCTCTCGTTTATACAGCCAGCGGTGATAAAACCGAGATTCAAATCCGGACATTTTCATTCCAAAGCCTGAGTGTTCAGTCACCATATTTTGTGTCACCAAGAATTCTAGCCTGGTTCACCTTCCCACAATATTTTAACCCATGGATGCCAGAGAAGTGTCCTTTCTCTAAGGGTTTCCCAAGTGACTATACCAGAGACCTCAAAAAATGTTGACTTATTGATTGCTTCGTGTGAACTGTCTCAGATCTGAATCCAAAAAACCTAGATAGGAATGTCTTTTTGTCACAAATAGGCAAATCACAAAAAAGCAAACAATGATGAGCTATATATTAGGTTGTCTCAGAGTAACTAGGCAGCCATTCTTGCTCCTGGACATAAGTGGACTGTCATTCCTAAGTGATCAACATGGCATGTTACCTCAGAGCACCGATGTCTGAACATTGTTTGTGAAACGTCGCCCTGAAGAAGGCCTTGGAGGGCTGGGTCACTGTCACTGGAACCTGCTAAAGCCATGGCGCTGGTCCTAGATTTTCTTATTGAAGCCAAGTTTCCATAGTCATTCTTTTTTTGGTATTAAGAAATTTTGTTTTTGGTTTTGAAAGTAAAATATATTTCATTGTAGAAAAGAGTAAGGAAAAAACACTCAAAATTTCTTCACACAGAAGTAATAATTATTAATATTTTGGTATATTTCCTTGTAGTTTTTCCGATGTATGTGTATATAATGCAGTTATTCTTATACTGAATATACAACATTCTCCTTTTTCACATTACATCCTCTGTAAGTATTTTCCCATGTCATTAAATATTTTTGAAAAATATTGTAATGGTGGAATAATAACTCATCTCAAGCATGTAATATAATTAATTTAAACAGTTAAATTTTGGGAATTTTGGGAATTTATGTAGCTAAATTAACATAAATAATGCTATGATGAACATCTTTGCGTATATATCATTGTGCTCATATCTGATTTTCCTTAAGAGACTTCCTTAAAAATATTTAAACTAAGAATAAATTATAAATATTTTGAGGCCATTAATACATATTATCAAATGCTTTTCAAAAACGTATTAACGTCTGCTTCCATCAGCAGTATATAAAATATCCATCTCACTGCACCCTCATTATTCATTCATTAGCATGAAGTTATAGGACCTCTGCATCTAGGTTCCTGTGGATCTTTGCATGGCATCCAGAGGTCTGAGAACAGCCTAAAATGCTATGCCAAATGTTGTGTGTACATCCATTTTCCTGAGGAGAGGGTTCTTGACAGAATGTTTAAGAATTGAATTATTCTTGTGTGTTTGATTTTTCATGTCTTAGCTAATAAACGAGGTTGAACATTTATTCATATATGTATTGCCCATTTGTCTCTTTGCTCCTGAGAATTGTTTCCTCATGTTCTTGTTCATGTTCCATTGGAGTATTTGTCTTTGTCTTTTTGATTTCTGAGAGACTTTTATATATGAAGGATGTTAATAATTCTTTGTGTGCCATATTTGTGTGACAATTATTTTCCTAGGTTGGTGGCTTGTTAGAGAGAGACTTAAAATTATTAACGACTCAGTGCTACTGAATGTTTCTTTTGTCACTTAATCCATCAACTCTACATTTAGGAAGGCCTTTTCCAATTAGAGATCAGTACAATATATGTCTGTAACTTCTTGTAGTGCTTTATGGTTTGTCAAGTATTTAATTCATCTAGAATTTAATATATTATTCATTCATTTATTCATTTCTTCTATTAACAAATATTTATTGTGCACTAGTTGTGTGTCAGGCACTTAATGTGAAGTGAAAATTTAATTTGATATTTTCCTTGACTGATTTAGTCGTTTTTCTCCACTACCGTTTGTTGTATTCTCTATGGCTTTCTTTATTACATTTTATTAAATTATATTAAATTTATTGAATATTAAAATTTTAATACTAGTATTTTATACCATTAATATGTCTACTTAATATATATTATATATTTTTATTAACTACTAAATAAATTTGTTAATTGTTACACTAAATGGATATATTTATTACTTTTAATAGTAAATAAATTTAATAATTATTAAATACATGGTATTTTCAGTGCCATCTCTTACTTTCATTAATCTTTCTTTGATTCTTCCGCTAATTTCACACTCTTCAGATGACTGTATTTCTAGGATTTATTTTAATATTTGATAGGGCCTGCTTCTTCTCATTGCTCTTCTACAAAATTCCTTACTATTTTAAATAGTTATTTATTTATTTTTAAAGACAAGTTTTTTTTTTTTTTTTTTGAGGAAGTTTGGTCCTGCGTTAACATCTGTTGCCAATATTCCTCTTTTTTCCTCTTTCTCCCCAAAGCCCCAGTACGTAGTTGTGTGTCATAGTTGTAGAGCTGTAGCTGTTCTATGTGGGACGCTGCCTCAGCACGGCTTGATGAGCGCTGAGCAGGTCTGTGCCCAGGATCCGACCAGCGAACCCCGGGCCACGGAAGCGGAATGCGCGAAATTAACCAGTACACCACCGGGCTGGCCCCTAAATAGTTTATTTTTACAGATGAACTCCAGAATAATTTTTTCAAGAAAATTGGTATGATGGTTAACAATTTTACTATGAAAATCCCTTTTGTCCTTATTTATGTTTTATCCTTGTTACCCATCATAGGACGATGTATTCATGTGCCTATCTTAACAGCTCACATCGACATTGGATTTCTTATCATCTCTATTGGTATTTCTAACAGATTTTTATTGTTGTTGTTGCTTTAATTTGTATAGTTTGCTGCTTTTTCATTCGAGAACTACATTTCCTGACTCTTTGTTAATTCATAATGTGTTGTAAATTGGGTCTCTTGATCTCAGATTTCCATCACAGATGATACACAGCTACTGGGCTGGTTTTCCCTGAAATCGGGAAACACTAGGATCCAGAGCAACTATGTTGCAGACCAGGCAACTTCCCAGGCCACCCTCATGTTCCCGGGAATCCTTGAAACAGACCCTCTACAGCTGGCAGAAGGCAGTGCTCTGTTAGAAGAATCTTCTTTGTGATCTCAAAGAACTCACTGAGCGATGCAAAATTAAGCAGACTTTGTTACGCAAATCAATTTGAGAGTCTTTTCTCTTAAACTGGATAACTTTCTTTCCATTAGTGTAATCATAGCTTTCCCTCATTCTGTCACCTAGTATCATGTTCTTTGGGTTTGTACTGCTTTCCTTTTCATTTTTATATGATAGTTTTTCCTTACTCTATTATCTAGTTTTTGCTTTTGGGTTTGTGCTGCTTTGCTAATTTCTTTCTTTGCTCTCTTTTGCTATCTAAACCATGCTTTAGCATTCTTTCTTCTTAGTAATTTGGAAGCCATTCTCAGTGGAGGGCAGAATCGCTTCCTGATACCCACTAGGTTTGCTATGGATCTTGATTCCAGGAATGAAAAGTGCGTGTTTGTGGGGAGGTGTTTGAGAGAAGTCAGATCATGGTGTTTACTTCCGCTTCTCACAAATTTCCTGGAACTCTCAATAGTGCCTAAAATTCGAGGAGGAATTCAATAATGAGTAATCTTAGTTGTGATCTGCTTCACAAGGAGTACTCATCTGTACAGCTGTTTGCATTTGATGGGGGAACTCATCCAGCAGAAAGCAGGAGAGCAGCAGAGGAGGGTCCTTCCTAACACACCCAGAGAGCACAGGAGGAGCACCTGTCTTCTTGGGGATGGGGCAAAGTGGTACAGTGAGATGTAGAACTTTCCTCAAGGGAGCCACATAGTCCAATTGAATGGGGCACAGAGCATGCACATGTAATCTAATTCTTAAGAAGTTAATATGGGGAGTTTTCATAGGATAACCTTTAAAACAGATTACTGTAGATAGAAGATTCCATTCTTCAGTGTCTGCAAAATTATCTGGGCAAATAATTCTGCAAAATTGCTTACTTTCTCTTTGTATAGCTCTCTGTGAATTCTGTGGTTATGCAAGCTTTTTGTGTGTAGGTTACTTTTTCAGATTCTGTACAGTGATTGTTATTTTGTTAACACAGTCTTTGATATTGGGTGTTTTTAGTTTAATCACGTACACACTTCAAGTTGTAGCTTTCTAATGATTAAAGTTAAAAATATCTTCTGACTCCTAGTATAATAAGAATTCCGTGCTTTATTTCCTTTGCCCCCTCCCACTTTCCCATGTTTGTTAATATATTGCTAGTCATATCAATCTATGTCAATAATAGTTTTTGCGTATTCAATTAACATTTGAAACCAAATTTGCAACAGCTATGTTTATGCTGTAAACATATATGTAATTAGTTTTGAGTTACCTCTAAGTCTCTCAGTCTATAATTTTTCTATTCTCTAGCACTTTTTTTTTGAGTCATTTTTTTAAGTAGTTTTCCCAAACTACATAAGTGATATATCCTCTGAGTAAGGGCATATATTTTGCCTTTTTGTAACAGCTGAATTGAGTATAGAATTCTTGATCTACAAACTGCTTTCCTTAAAATTGTGCGGCTATTGCTCCTTTATCTTTTGTTTATTTTATACTTGGAAGGAAAAGTCTGAAGCCAACCTATCTCCCCCACTCATCTTGAATTCCTATAGGAATTTTTCTTCCTGAAATTCACCTTATGTACAGAGCTCTTCCCCTCTAGAAGTCAGTGAGCTCTTCCCTTTGTAGACACTGGTTTTCAGATCCACTTTACCTTTGGTTGTCGGTTCTTTGCCTATTATTTTGGTTTTCTTCTCTTCCCTCAGAACACTTCAGGCTGGGTCTCTGTTCTTTTCTACTTAGCTATCAACTTCTCTCTTGTTCTCTTTTCTTCTTTTCTCTGTGTATTGTGGTTGCATGTCTCCAGTTCAATCTCATTTTCACTGATTCTGTTCTCTGCAATACTCATTCTGCTCTATCCTGGCTCCATTGTGCATTTGAATCTCATTGTTGAAATGTGTTTTGTTTCCTTATTTGTATCATTTTTTTCGACATCCACATCTTTCTTTTTGTCTGTTCTCTTCTTATGGCTCACTGGTTCTGTTTTACAGAGGGCATGCCCTCTTACTTCACTCTCAGATCATTATGCTAATGTCTTCTAAATTTGTGAGAAACCATTTTTAGTCATAGCTTCTCCCTTTTTATGCTTCAAATAGTGTTACTTTTCCCTCATGTTCCACTGTCTTTGCTTTGGGCCATTATTTCATTATTTATTTTGACTTCCTGTTTACTCATTACTTAAAGGAGTTAGAATCCATGCATGTTGTCCTCCAGGGTGAGCCAGCTTCCTAGGAAGTTCTTTCTCTTCTTTTCCGGTTTCTCTGATGGAACTGGAGATTCAGATGCTATTTATGGTTCTTCTTTAGTGAAGTACCTGCAACAAATGTGACCAGTATCCATGGCTCCCAGAACTCTTCATTTCTGCTCCTTTTAGACCCCCAATTAAGAAGCAAAGCATCTTGGACTGGAAATTGTGGTCTGTGAGAGGATGAGAGAAAGAAGAGTTAGTAGGGAAGAAGAAAGGTGTAGATCTACAGACAGAGTCCGAGCAGTTGGGGTCGGCCCTACTGTTCTCATTCAGGCCCTGCCTGCATTCTGAAATCAGGAAGACAGAGCTCAAGTCTATTTAAGTCCTTCTCTACCCTCTTTGGGAATGTGTTTCTTACTCTGGTTTAGAGTATGGAACATAAAATTATGTGACCAACAATGTATCTCTCCCTCAGTCTATGATTACAACGCAGCTAGTGGCAGTTTTGCATGGCCTGCGACAGAGGGTCTTCTCCTACATTTAATTCGCTGTGCTGATTTCATCTTCTTTCTCTTGTGTACCTTTAGCTGCGAAAAGATGCTGGAGGGATATCTTTCGTTCATTTATTCACTCAACAACATTTATTTATTATACTTGCCGTGGTGTTAATGCTAGAGCCTCTCTCATAGCAATATGTAATATAGTATCTTCATGTTCACACTATATATCAGAGTCAAACCCATGCTGTCTGGAAAGAAAGGCAGAGTTTTTGAGTACAATTTAAAAATATCAGGCTAAAATTTGTGTCATGCCTCTCAAAATGGGGTGCACCTCTGTCTGGGGCAACTTGTACCACTCTCTTCTGCCTTCGGGGCATCTTAGTGGAGAAGTTTGGGACTCACTGGTTTCACAGTTGATGGAAAGTCACTAAAGACTTTTCAACTAGAGATGTTATGTGAGAAGGAAATGAGGATACACCTGGAAGCAGGGAGACCAGTAGAAGTCACCTGCAATAGCTCAGGATGGGAGTTGATGAAATAGGCTGGTGGTATTGAGAAGAAGAAAAAGGATGGCATTTATGAGGAGATAGAATTGATGGCTTGGTAAAAGAAATGAAGGAAAAAGAGAGACAGATGACTCCCAGGCTTATGATGTGTGTAGCTGGGAAAGTGTTGGTACCACTACTTGTGATGGAGGGTTTGGGAGAAAGAGATGCTGTGTATTATAAGAAAGAGGCCGCAGGGCCCAGGTCTCTAATGAGGGTGCTGAGACCTGATTTAGATTACTTATTCAGTGTTCCTTGTAGTAATATTTAATAAAGATATAGGGAAACATATTGCTATTGTAGTGAATATCATGAGGATTACTGATTACATGAAAAATTTGCCTCTGAGTAAGCAGCTTCCAGTAACATTTTTTTGTTCTGAAAGCACAGAGTCCTTGTCATTTTTGCAAAAACTGTTCTTCTGCCCTCAAGTTACCTTCCCATCCCTACACAGGAATGTAATCTTTCAGATATGATATCTTGTGATTTTTAACAATCTCCATGACCTTTCCCTAACCCATTGAGAAAGCAGTGGGACAAAACAGGGGCACTAGAGTAGAAGTGTTTTTGAGATTAATGGAGTCAAGATTGTTGAGAATCAGGACCTTAGGGAGCAGGGAAGATTCAGAAGAGAAAGACCTTTCTCTCCATAAAGGGAAAGTGCCCTTCACTGTCAAAAACGTGGAGAAATGAGTGGAAACAGGATTCAGGATATTCCCGCTCCATGAACTCATTTCTAGTGAGACTTTTCAGTCCAGTCCCCTAGTGGAAAGAGCACTGGACTAGGAGTTAGAGACATGGGCTGTATGCCACCTACAGGCTCCTTAGTCACTTCTCTGTTTTAGGCTTCGGTTTCTTATCTGTCACATGACTGAGTTCTTACAGTTCTAAAGCACAGAGGGTCTCCAATTCTTCTGCTTGCCTTGTGGGGAACCGAAAGCAAATAACAAAGAAAAGTACTGGGGTCAAATAAAGCATTATCGCTATTCAAATGAGGCGCCGGTAAATGCTTTCTTTGGAGCCAGACCCAGCAAGAGGCGTTACTAGACCTAGACTCAGGCGTTACTAAACACCTAGACCTAGTGTTCTGGTGTCCATTTGTCCAGAGCCTGATCAGCTTCTTACCACCCAGATGTCACCTGACGTGATGTGACACAGTGAGGATATATGTGTGTTCTGTCACTGAGAGGCTTTCCCCAGCCTGCTCCCCGGAGAGACTCTGGCATCAGTATCCCTGCTTGTTGGCACGGTGACACTGTAGTTCAAATCATCATGGGCACCACAGCTGCTCCCTCACAGCCACCTCTGGGATGAAACGGGTTGAAGGTTCTCAGTCCAGGCTCAAGAGAAGGGTGTCACCCACACTCAGCAAAAGGAAATAATTTTTGGCTCCTAGGAAAATAATTTAGACTGCATTTCCCCTTCCAGGGTTTCAGCTATAGCCCAACAGGAGCATGGTGAATGTGGTCTGATGACTCGAGGCCCAGCAAAGCACATCCTGCAGCCTGGAAATGGAGTGACTGTTCCTATTACTAAAATCAGAAAAGGAATTATGGTGAGATCCTCACACAGAAGACCCTGCAATATAACATCCTGAGCAACAACACTACAATGGATGTGGTGATGAAGCTCATAGGGAATTGCCTCATAATACCCATCAAGGTCGGCTGACGGTGTCAGCCCAAAGAACACTTCAGCACAAGAGTTTTATAGATGCCATCACAAGATGGTTCAGCAAGGATGAGCTCTGCTGGTTTGTCTTGATCCAAGGGAAGTGAGTGGTCTGTGTCACTTCCAGGCACTTACCAGCACTAGATTCATCATGAAAAGAATCAGTCCCAAGGATTTTTTTTTTTTTTGATTGAGGTGAACCCTCCCTGGCAACAGTACCAATCCTGTGGTCTAGTGTACTAGTTAGTAATGCTTTTGGCTTCAAGTAACCCGAATCCCACTTAACAGTGGCTTTGTGACACAAACACATTTGTTGTTTACTTAGCAAGGAGTTCCAAAGACAGCTGCCTCATAGTTCATTCAGCAGTTTAAATTTGTCATCAAAAAAATCCAGGCTCTTTCTTTCTATTCTGCCATCCTGAGAATATGTTTTTGTGTTTGGTGCCTCATGGTTGCAAAATGGCTGCTGTGGTGTCAAGCATCCCAACCATATGCAAAAGCAGTTAGTATGGATCAGGCAATAGGCTTTCTCCTCAGAAGGTTCTATTTATTAAGAAAGTTCTGCTTTTCCTACAATCCCTCTGCAGACATCCCCTTCCATTTCACTGGTCAGAACTGGGACATGGGGCCACCCCTGTCTGCCAGGGGAAGTGGGAGAGGGTAAAGGAGCAGATGGTTGAGAATGGCTTCTGGGTAGCCACACAGTAGTGTCTTCCACACCCAGTGAAGTGCCTGAGACAGACGCCTTCACCTTGCTAGAAGGAGGCTTCCTTTGTTTTCCAGGACTACAAAGACCTTTACGGGAGGAGCAACAAACTATAGCTGCTTTGGACAAAAATCTATTCAAGCTTAAAATGCAAGAGCATTAGCTGCTCAGAGCCGTCACCAAGGAGAGATAAAATACGTCTGCTCTCTCAAGAGGTGGGAGATGCTTGCGGTGTGATTATTTTTTTGGCTGGGAAAGCTGCTTAGCCAACAGAAAAAGGAACTTACCTGAACATTTATGAGTCGGCTTTTCAAAGGCAGCGACCCATCTTCCTTTTCACCCCTCCACCTCCCCCTTCCCAATAAGGGAACACTTAGCAAAACTAAATAAATTATCAGCCCGGCCATGAAGAAATGCTCTTCCTGGGTAATGCGGGGGTGACTCGAAGCCATAAAGGCAAATTCCAGGACTCAGGTCATCACAGGGAGGAGGGGGGGAGGGGAGAGGCTCCAGAGGGAGCCGGCTGAAGGAGAAGGGAGCCCTGAGCTGCCCTCGTCACCTTGCTGCTCTGGGGACTGGAACAGAAGGGACCTGGAGCTGCTTTGCACTGACCTGAAGGACGGGGTGGCCAAACTGTTATCATCGAGAGCTCTCAGGGTCATGCAGTCACTGAGCCAGAACAAAGCCCTGCGGTGTAGTGAGCTGAGCATGGGGCATGGAGCCAGGAGTCCTGCCTTCCAGGCCTTGCTTTATCATCTTCCTGCTGGCTGATCTCCGCTGAGTGGGCTAACATCTCTGAACTTCGCCTTATCTGGAAAATAGGGATAATAATGGCAAGATTGATCTCTGCTATAGACTGAATTGTGTCCCCCAAAAAGTCATCTGCTAAAACTGTAACCTCCAATGTGACTGTATTTGGAGTTAGGGCTTTTAGGAGATAATTAAGGTTAAATGAGGTCATAAGGGTGGGGCCCTAATCCAATAGGGCTGGTGGCCTTAGAAGAAGAGGAGGAGAAAGAGATAGTTTCTTCTCTCTCTGCAGGCTCAGGGAAGGCCAAGTGAGGACACAGAGAGAAAGTGGTCATCTATAAGCCAGGACGAGGGGCCTCACCAGGAACAGAATCAGCCAGCACATTGATCTTGGGCTTCCGGCCTGCAGAACTGTGAGAAAATACATTTCTGTCACTTAAGTCACCAAGTCCGTGGTATTTTGTTAGGCAGCCTGAGCTGACTGATACAATCTCCCAGGGTCTTGAAGGAAGCAAGTACCGGGGGCAGTGAAGGTGCTCTCAGGCTCCTGCTCTCTGGACAAAGGTGTACAGTCTTTACCCCACGTGGCCCACACTTCTCAGTCAGCGCATGAGGAATCTGAGGCCCAGGGGTGTTCCGGGACTCTCCCAAGGTCGGCCCCCTCTGGCTTCTGTTTGGAGGGTGTGCTGTCGCCCCTGAGAGCGGCCCGTGCCCCGCTGAGGCAGGCGGACAGGGCCTCCTGCCTCACACTTTGCTGTGCTGGAAATAAAGCTCAGATCGCTGCCGTCTCTGTGAAAAACCCGGGACAGGACGCTGTCTACACCACTTAGCCACACTCTCTCCCTGAGATTTGTGTGTCCAGGAGTTTTAGGAAATAAACAATCAAAACATGACTTTTGCTGATCAAATTCATGATCCCAAACCTGCTGACCCACTGGACGATCTATGCATGTGCTTAAAACGAAACGTTTCTGTGAGGGGGGATCTTTAAGAAATGTTGTTTCTATTTAGCTAATAAAATCACGTTTATGCTCTAGAATATACATATTCTTTTCCCTTTTTAACTGTAAAAAAACTAATTAACCATATCTTCTAACTCTCCAGTGCCTTCTCCCCAAAAGAACAGGGCTGGACGCTGACCCCTGTGGTTGCTTCGTGGCCTCGGCCAGCCCAAGGGGACTGAGGTGTGAAGTGATGGCTCCCTGTGGGACCCTCAGGCCTCCTGCAGGAGCTCTGGTGACCCACCTTGGTCAGCAGGAAACTGGGGCGTTGGAAAGTGCTTCCTCCTTCATGCAGGGTTGGGTGCAGCTGCCTGCTTGCTGGCAAAGGGTAGTGGATTGGGGGCAAGCCTGTCCTCAGCCTGGACCCCCACACATGCTGAGGGGATGGTTCTGGTCTGGCTTGGATGGCGTGGGGAACAGCTATCGGTGCACAATCTTTCCAGCAAGTCTTTCTTGTTGCTTTGGATATGGTATTTATTTTAACATTAGCAGTTTCATTTCTCTTTGACTGTCAGAGAAACACACACACACACAAACACACACACACACACTCCAAATCTCCTTGTAAGGAGAAAAGCTAGGTAGGTTATAGTTTCCTCCTGGAAAAAAAAAAAAGAAAAAACACCACAGACTCCTCACAGTATGATTTCATAGGCCATGCTAATTATTTTTTAGGGCGAACATAATAAAACTCAGGTGACTTGCCTTCAGCAGTTTCTCCTTATCTCCACACAGCGCTGGATCATTTACCCACATGGCAAGCAATTACCATGAACCCTGCCGTTTTTACCAGACATTCTTTGTGGGAACCCTGCTAGAGTACACAAAGGTTAATACGCTTTTGCACTACAAAATCTGGGCATTATCTTGTGTATTGTAAGACATGCCCGTGACACGTTGAATTCAGACGATTTACAAGATCAGCAAAACAGAAGGGGTTCCCGTTGGGAGCTTTTCCCGCTAACGATTGCCTCTTCAGAACGCGGCTCCACGAGCTGTGGGGCTAGGGGGTGCTCACGCTGGCAAGTGCAGACGCCCAGAGATGTGCTTCCTCTGGGAAAACTCGTTTTTGTTTCAGATAGGAAAAAAAATTGTAGAATTTATTTAAACTAAGATTCAAATGTTCAACGTGTCATCCATCTGCAGAGATGACAGCACTGACCACCAGAACAAAAACAAGTGTTGGGAATGATTTTCTAGAAAGGGAGATGTGAGCCTAAATATTGCCCTGGATTGTTAAGTGCGTTGTCTGCTGACCACTGAGATCTCAGCTCAGATGTGACCTCCTCCAAGGGGTTTTCCCTGACTGCCTGTCCTGTATTGTCCTGCCACCCCGTCACCACCTTCCCCTCCACGGCTTGTCCTCCTCGCCCCTCTCATTGTTCTCTGCAATGCTTGCATGTACATGTTAAATTGATTCAGTGGCCATCACTCCCACTAGGATGTAACCCCATCCTGTTACATTCACCCTTTTGTCATCACAGCTGACTCAGTGCCTGGCCCGGAGTGGACCCCAACAAGTATCTGTTGAGTTTTCCCGTATTTTGTCTCCACACTTACGCAGTAAGCACAGGCGCTGGGTGTGACACTGTGGGCTGTCTTATTCAGCATTCACTCTGTGGAAGGATCCGTCGTTGATTTGCTCTTATTCATTCATTCATTCATTCACTTCTTCATTGAAATCATGACACATACGTCCACTCTTTCTGATACAGTCTCTATGGTCACCTTGTAGCTCACTGTTTTGGGAGCACTGTCTGGGGATAGTCAGAGAAAACCGGGCTTTGGCTTTCTGGCTCCTCAGGCTAAGTTATAGTAAGTGCGATGGATGAGCCTAACCCCTCACTGCTGCTGGAGATGAAGAAACTGGACGTACTGAATTAGGACGCTCTCCTGTCCTTTGTGGTTTCTGTCCCTTATGGTTTCTGGCACTTCCATTCGTTATCTGCTTCACCATTTCACGGAAGTGGAAATCAAGGCTCCAAGAGATTAAGCAGCTTAAACACCCAGTTGGTAAGCAGTGGAGAAATCTCAGGGAAGAAGCACTTCCTCTTATTCAATATGGATGGATTTTGCTAGTTGATCTCAGTGTGGCCTTTGTTCATCCAGCCAAAGAAGAGGGCTCTGCCATCCTCTCTCTGGCCTGTTATTTGGGGACAAAGCAAGGCAGAGTGGTCATAGCCATCAGGGAGGATTCAGAGTTGGAAATGACCCTAGATGGGGGCCCGAGGTCAGGAGAGGTGAAGTAATTTGCTCAAAGTGATATAATCAATCAGTGTCAAAGTCAAGGTCAAAACCCAGGTCTTAGGGTTCCCAGGCCAGTGCTTCCAGGCACGTGAACCTCTATGACCTGACTGGGACGGCACTGCACAGCCTCCCAGTGGGTAAGGTCTGGGAGCACACACGGCAGGGAGCAGGGCAGTGTGCTCTCCCTTCCTCTCTTCTTGTTCCACTGCCTCCCAGCCCAGGCTTCCCTCCCACAGCTTTCCCGGCACGGACCCTTTCCATTTCACCCTTAGCTTCCAGTTGGCCCAGATGCAACTTTTGGCTGAAGCTGGTGTAACTGGTGCCATGGCCAGTGGAGAGACTGCCCACAGAAGCTTACACAAACATTTATTTCCTTGGTTGTTTGTGCTGCAGAAAACCCTATTCCCTTGGGCCTACGTGATCTGCTTGGCGTTCAAGGTGCCCCCACAACACACAATACCTTACTGGCCCCATTGGATCCCTTCACTCCTTCCCTTCTCTGTATCCTGTGGTCATTCCCTCTCCACTTCCCTCCATTCCCCAGAATGGGGAATTCCTCCATTACCAGAAGCTGCAGTACGGTCCACCCTTTAAGCACAGACTCGAGCATCACCTATTCTGTGAACACTTCAGCTCTCTCTGATCTGCCTCTCCAAAGTCCTGCAGTGACTATGCTTTATACTACCCAGTCCTCACATAGGGATAGAGCCTCTCAGGCTGTTTGCTGTTGTTTAGCATGGGGCCGTCTTGTCTCCATGGCCAGATTATGAGCCCAGATCATGTGAGTAACATCCTGCTCCCCAATAAGTATATATCCATTG
Source organism: Ceratotherium simum simum (assembly GCF_057802395.1). Classification (NCBI taxonomy): domain Eukaryota; kingdom Metazoa; phylum Chordata; class Mammalia; order Perissodactyla; family Rhinocerotidae; genus Ceratotherium; species Ceratotherium simum. The sequence goes on along the minus strand of NC_141927.1, from coordinate 33,901,538 downwards.
ACTGGCTGAAACAGAACTTTGTTAATTTTTCAAATAACAACTACAAATTATCAATATGGTCTTTAGCAGTCCAGGTGAGACAAATTGGTTGTAGGTTAGCTACATGTTCTGGTCTCCTCTGGCTCCAAATGCTTCTCCCTGTTAGATTTGGGAGCATAAATTCAGACTTCTCTCCACATCACCCCTCCTCTAACCGCTCCACGAATTCTCATGAATTATTTGTCAGCCACACCCACTCCTGGCCTGGAGGTATGATGACATCTTTCAGCCTTTGCCTATCCTGAAAGGAAGTTGCCAGGTTGCCGACATCATTCTGATTGCTCCGGCAACAATCCTTGATGTCACAAGCCCCTGAGTATAATTTTGCTGCTGGAACTGATCATTGAAAGAAACCACTCTGGGCAGTTGGAAGGCAGCCTTAAAATTTTTCCAAACAAAACCAAACCTGCTTTGACATCAAAGGGGGTACTGGGGAATCTCAGTCTGAGAGGTTTCCGTTTTTATCAACAAGCTCTCCAAACTTCCTCCACTTTCAGCAGTCTGACAACTCCCTTTAAAACACAGATCTGACCCTGCGGAGGCCTTGGGAAGACTGGTGGACGTGAGTGCCATAATAGCAGGGGTTTTAACTTCACAAAAATAACAGCTGGTGGGACTTGAATGGACAAGATCTTGGAATCCAGGAAAAGAACATGTTGATGAACATGCACAGGGATCCTACAAGACTCTTTTTGGACCATGTCCATCTTCATTTAATTAAAAATGTACAAACCCGAAAAATAAAAAAATTTAAAAAAAAGAAAACTTCAAGCCTGTAGTGACTAAATCTGAAAGGGAGAGAAGACCCAGGGCTGTCTCTGCGTTCCTCATGGCAAGACATCTTTTCCCTTCCATCCGCAGCCCAACTGCTCCTCCTTCTTCTCCTACCCCGAGTTTGCCCCTGAACAAGTCATTTACAAGAGATGACTGTCATGGAGCATAAAGAAATAATTAAAAAAATCTTCAAAGGCTGGCAGCATAAAAATCCCTGGCTCTGTCGTTTCTCTGATTCTGCAAGCGGCAAAAGATCCATAATTCTCACACTTAATGTAATTCCAAGGCATCTAAAGTGATTTACAGTCGGTTTACTCAATACTTTCAGCTTTATTTAATGTAACAGTTATGGCACATAAAAAGTTTATTGAAAATCCTTTGGGAGTGCGATTGAGTAAGAAAGAGTCGTTGCTAATACCATTACAGGAACAGGAGGGAAGGAGCTCAGCCTGTTTCCTCTGTGACCTTTATGGCTCCGTGAACAAGGGTTATGGAAGGAAGGACTCCTCTCCCACCCTCCGCCATCACACAGACTTGCGCACGGCCCTCCACAGGGCTGCCATCCTGGCTGTTTCCAGACAGCTCTTTTTCAAGCTTGGCTGGCAAGGTGACTTGGATGCTAGCCCCTGGTTTAGATTACCCTAGAGTCTCTATTATTATAGAGTCCAGGTTCAGAAAGGCCTGCTAAAAGGAAAAAAGAAAACATTATCATTTTTTCCCCTCTAGTGCTGCCCTGTTCTCTATTTTTTAACCAGCCCCACTTTCCACTTGGCCCACCTCCGCTGGAGGTCGCTTCAGCCCCCTGGAGTCCCCGCAGCTGTGGAAGTGAGGTGGGGAAACACGGGCAAATACTATCCAGACCCTCTCACAACAATCAGGTTTGGTTTCTGCTGCGGAGATGGACGCTCTGCTGTTTCGTGTGGTCCCCACACTGTCTGCGTCAGAAAGGAAATAATCTATTAAAATATTGCCTTTCACCACTGTCTCAAAGTACTCGACAGGTGCCCACATAACTTCCCATTGGATGAAAAAGAAAACTGAAATCAAGATGATAGCTAGGAAGGCAAACCCAAGGAGCCTGACTCCGTGAAGTCTGTGAGTTTCGCGAAGGGGGCTTCTTGTCTCTCGAGGAATACATCATTTCCTGTGTCTGCCCTACCCCTGTGACTGCTTATATTTAGGAATTCTAAGGAGAATCTTGATGGCCATAGAGTGGCCCTTGGGGCGGGTGATTATCAGCATTTAGTCTTTCACTTGTCTACTAAATGTGCACTTAAGTTCTAGCCATAAGATATTTCTTCATTTCTTCCGTAAAAGTAATACTCTTGAGTCACTCTCAACCTCTCTCTTTTTCTCTCTCTCTCTCTCTCACACACACACACGCACACACAATTTCTGTTACCTCCCTAGCTCCTAGCTTTTTCGAAATGAGGTATTATACACTTGTAGATTTCATAAGTGCAATTTTTCTCTTCTATACACAAATTTAAATAACAAGAGAAAACATTCTCAATAAATATAATTTCAAATTAAATTACCCACTTTCATTTCTGCCTAAACAAAATGTTCTGCACTAAGCAGATTTAAAGTTTTCCGTATTATCTCAAAATTATTACTAGGACAGTAGTTTTACTGAGCAGTAACGCAATGATGGTTTCAGGATCTCTTGAAGCTGTTTGTCCAGACTCTAAATGGATTCTTTTGCCTTTTGAGTTCCCGTAATTATTTCACACACACATTATATTTTCTTGTTTTTAATTTCATTTTCCCTCTAACTTTCTAATAACTATACTGAGTAAGACACCATGTAATCACATTTAAAGCTTGATTTTGTGATATGTATTTTAGTTTTTCAGAGGTATTTTTCTACTTGCCTCCTGATTCTTGCCTGTGCTCCTAATATTTCTGGCTGTCAGTTAAGTATCAGCATATATGAGATATATGTGAGGTAGTATACTGTATATATGTATGTGTGAACATATATATTTATGCATACATGCATACACTTGAGAGAAAGTTTAAAAATTAATTTACAAAATTTCTTGCAAAGATTATGTATGGAGAGATACATCATTTCCTTGCTATCCCATCTCTGTTAGAGAGGTGTAATGCCGCTGTGACTTTGGTTCATCTTGTGAGCTCTCAATAATGACTCTACTTCCAGACACCCGATCTGTAGGACCTAACTTCATCGCTGACTTCACCCGTTTGAAATCCATAATTGATGGATAATATTCTTTCAATACATTTCAATAGTCTGACGATTCAGTTTTGTCCTGGAGATCTCTTCTGCATTAAAAAAGAAAAAAATCAGGGGCCGGCCGGGTGGCGCAAGCGGTTAAGTGCGCGTGCTCCACTGCGGTGGCCCAGGGTTCGCTGGTTCGATCCTGGGCGCGTGCCGATGCACCGCTTGTCGAGCCATGCTGTGGTGGCGTCCTATATAAAGTAGAGGAAGACGGGCATGGATGTTAGCCCAGGGCCAGTCTTCCTCAGAAAAAAGAAGAGGATTGGCATCGAATGTTAGCTCAGGGCTGGTCTTCCTCACACACACACACGCAAAATCAGTTTGCCTTCCATTTAGGGAGCACACGCCGAGGGGAGCAGGCCTTTCTGATGGTGACTGTACCAGTCCCAGTTCCAGCTGATGCATTTCCTGGCCTTGCTGTAAGCCTGGTAGAGTACCGCACCCGTCCCCAAATCATTTCTTCTGCCTCTGCATCGGGAAGTAACTTTGTGAATATACAAGGGTATAGCAAGTTTCATCATAAAGTTTATATCTTTCTACTCAATTATCTTCATACCTGCCTGTTCTTCGTGTATTTCAGTCACTGCTGTCAGAAAAATCACTTTCCAGGGCTGGCCCTGTGGCCTAGTGGTTAAGTTTGGCACACTTTGCTTTGGTGGCCTGAGTTTGGTCCCCAGGCATGGACCTACACCACTCGTCAGTGGCCATGCTGTGGCGGCAACCCACATGCAAAAGAGAGGAAGATTGACACAGATATTAGCTCAGGGCAAATCTTCCTCAGCAAAAAAATAATAAAAGAAAAATCATTTTCCTCACTGGAGGACCTTACGCAAATCTGAGAGCAGTTGGAGTGACAGGTTGGGATCTGTAGTACTCAATTGGTGCAGAACCCTGTGGGGTTCATCAGAAAATATCTTAAAATTGGTCTCTGATGGTAACTAGCTAGTGAGTGACACGACAGTTTGTGAAGTGCCTTCACATGTGTACCTAATTTAATCTCTCGCAAACAACTTGTTAAGTAGGTGTTACCACATTTTGCAGATGCAGAAACTGATCCTTAAATAAGTGATTCAATCAATACCACATAGTTGGTAAGTGGCAGAGCCTGGGCTTGAAGCCAGGTCGAATAACTCCAAACCTTGTGCTCTTTCCATCCTGAGGAACGATATTCCCTATAGTTTGCAAAGCAAGGGATGTCATCCATCAACTTTGGGCAGCTCTTGGCGATACTAAAGTGGTGAATGTCTGTATTTGATCCCTCTCTACTCTCATGTCTCACATTCTATTCCCTGAAAGACCTTGCTCTCAACGGATACTACTAAAGAGTAATTTAATAACAGATGATGTTGCCAACAGTCCCTAGGGTATTTTATTTTAATCAGGAACCTCTTAAAGACCACAAAACCTTCAAGACTGAAGCAAGTAAAGACCTAGTGGCAGACAAGGTAGAAGAAAAAAAGTGGAGAGAAGGCTCTCTTCAGTGCCAGTGACATTTCAGCATCTTGCTGGTGCCAACTTTCTTGTAAGAATAGCTTGGCGGTCACCAACTTGCATGACGCATTAGTCAATGTGGACCAACGTGGGGCCCTTCAGGTCGGGGCAGTTGGATCAGTAGCCACTAGAGGGCAGCAGAGGGCTGGAACCGCTGGTTGGAACAGAAAGTAGGTAAATTTCTCAGGAAAAGTGTAAAAAGTGTGAAAGTGTAGTCCAGAGAGACCCAACGGGATTGCCACATGTGGTGAACACTGTGCAGCTTCTCCCAGGCAGAGCCCTTCTTTAGGCCCATTGCATCCATCCCTCAGCCGCTGGGAATCGTGGCTGCTGATAGCTCACAGCTGCGTAGTCACAGGGACCTGCTTTGCCCAAGGTCATGCCTTCTCCAGGGGGATGCCAATGATTGACAAGTGCAGGGACAGAAAGGCCTGGCCTCCTTGCCTCAGTTTGGGAGAATTCTCAAGGGCCATCCAAGATCCAAAGCTCCAGAACTGGCTGAGGCCTGAATTGTGGCTCGCTTTCTCCCTCTGTCCAATCCTGCCTCCTGGCTTCCAAGGCCCCCCTAAGCACTGTGTGTACTTGAGTTGACTGTGGTTGCCTCCCCAGACCCCTAAGCTAGGATCACACAGCACACTCAGACATGCCCAGAAACACCATTTCTTACGAAGACTTGGCCAAAGGAGATTGGCAGAAAAATAGAATTCCTTTGCTTTTAGGCTCATTCTCCAGTTTCTCTGAAATTCTTTTTAACCCTGGGGCATGTAGGCCGTTGCCTGTTTTCAAGTCCATAGTAGGATTATTCCACCTAAATAACGGAGGGGTCATGCCCTTCCTAGTTTCAGTAGAACCCCCTCCATCAAGCCTGCCATTGTCAGAGAAACGGACTCATAGAATCATGCGCAGCAGATCCAGTGCTGTGGAGCGTGTTCCAGTGTCTGGGGCCTCCGCAGGGAGATGACTGAACGGCCTATGGATTAATGTACTATTATTACATTACTCTTTAAGCTTCAAAGGTCTGCCAGGAGGGCTAAGCTCACTATCTATTCCATGACATTTTAAGAACAAATAATACATTAATATATTTAATTTGAGAATAAACACATACATTACAGGCAGGGGATTTTGTCTATGCTGATAAGGCACCAAATGACCTTTCCAGAGCAATCCCAGCACGCAGAGCTGAAAAGGGACGTGTTCCAAAAAAACCGTTTGTATCTATCAGCTGTAATATGGGGGCTTTAATGCGGGTTTGGCCCGCGGGGAGCTGCAGCTGCCACATTCTTCGGAGATGCGAGCTTTCGCTATAATTACGCCTTCAACACTAATCTGCAGGAACACCAAATCTTGTTGCCTCAAATTAGTTAATCAATTAAGTGTCAAACCACAAAATGTTGGAGATTTTGGTTTGTATTTATTATCTTGGCAGATGCTTCCTCCCTCAGTCCCTTGGCTTCTTCTCTCTTCCCTTTGCAAGGGAGTTGGCTTTTAAAAATGACCAGTCACTCATTGTTTATTTCTGGCCTATTAGCAAAACAGTTGAAGTTACATAAGCCTGGTGCCCGGACTGGAGCAGCCCTAAGATTGACGGCTTGGATGGCTTTCAGGCCAAGTTGTGTATTTGTGGAGTGCCTTTCCTGGGCTTAACTTAGAACAGCGCATAGCTGATGAGCCAGCATCTTCTGCTGTGTTCGCTAAGGTCAGCCATTTTGGAGCCTACATTAATTGATTGAGAGCCTTGTTTATTGTTACATCACTCTCTGGAGGTGAGCAAGGGACAGGCAGTGGTGTTTCTAGAATTCTCTGGTCAGAACCTCTATGTTCTGTAGGGCCCTCGCTCCCCCCACAGCTGTGTCTAGACTTGCTGCAGCTGTGGGCTCCAGGGGGACCAGGAAGTGGCTGAGCCAGCTGCCAGGGGCTGTGCCTAGAGCCCTGGATCTGGCTGCCTGTACATCCCTTTGGTTCAACTGACATGACCCACTCTCACCATCTGTCTCACATAATCTGAGCCACATAAATGAGCTCACCCTCAAATCTCAGATAGGCAAAACCAAAATAACAAGATTAATTCTACTTGGTGTTGAAAAGCCCAAGGTAAGATAGGGCCAGTATTTAAGGAGTGTATAGTCTCATTGAAGGGACAGAGATTTACACACTCAATAAGTAATAAAAAGAGTAACTCAGGGCAATGCACATATATTCAATTCCAGAGCTGTGCACGGTGCATATATGGGACTCAGTGATGGGCTTTTCAGTGTGGTCATCACTGCACAGCCTCTCTCCTGGAGACAATATGCCTTTTCCACTTTGATAGGTTGGATAGGCTGGTCCCGAAGAGCAGTCTGTGCACTGGAGCCTGTCCATGGTGAATTTCATCCTTTTAAGCTTTGGGGAGTTAAAATGGTCTTTCTTTGTGATATAATGGTGATGATCTATGGTAATTTTTTTAATGCCTGGATTTTGCTAGATAGAAAGTTGACACTACCACTATGTTAGGTGCAGATTTTATTTGTTTCATATATTTATTTAAAAATTTTACTTCTTCATGAAGTCCTAAACTCTGAATCCAAAAATCTAAAGCCCCCAAATCTGTCTTAATCTAATCCTGTTACTTCCCTATTATAGCTGAGGAGAGTAAAGAGAGAAGTCAGCATGCATTTGCCAAGTGCCCACTGCAAACTCACTTTGATCCCTGCCCCTCGGGTCCCCACAGAGTTGAGAGCAGTGAGGACTTCACTTCTGATGGAGCCACACTCATGTCAGCACTGTGTATTCCAGGATACCGGCCTGCACTGAAAATTCCAGTGAAAACACTGGAAGGATTTATAGGAATTTCCCATCTGGAAGAGATCTTAGGCATTATTGAGAACAATCCTTAGAGCTGAGGAAACTGAGGCTCAGAAAGGCCGGGGACTTCCCCAGGAGCAGTGACCTCCCCACCTCGACTTGGGGTTCAATGTCTGTCATCCAACACATTGCTCTCTCCACAATCCTACTGAGTTCCAGATGCTGGACCCCTGGAACTTCTTTCCTCTTGGACTCTGCACTTCCTTTGTCATCAACCCTGTGATCAGATGTAGGTGAACCCCAAAGAGCCCTTTTGGGGTCCCTTCTGGTCCGAGTCAGATGACTCCTGAGTACTCGGGTTAGTATTGGGTATTGCAAAGGCCTGGTTTGGAGCTAGAGAGATCTGTGTTCAAATTTTACAGCTCGGGCAAGTAACTAAATCTCTGTATAGCCATTGACCCATCCTGTCCTTGAAATATGGACACAAAACCTACCTGGCAAGTGGTTGGCATGATCCGCTTGGTAGTGTATGGAAAGCACCTGAAGCAGAGCAGGTATGAAAAATAGAAATTCTTTTCCCCAACTTCCGTTAGTCCATACTATTCTTCATTAGGCTGAGAAACTAGTGGTGGGAGGGAGGGTGCAGCGAACACTTTACAGGTCTTGATGATCACCTTGCAAGCTTCCCGACAGGTGAGCCAGCAGCCCTACCTGGGAGCCCTAAAGTAGTTCGATAATTTAAATAGTGGTGGAAAAACCAAAGCAAGAGGGACAACATGCTCAAATCTTCACCGTATATTGGCTTATCTAATTCTTGTTATCTTACCTGTGTTTTCATTTAGCCTTGAGTAAGTCTTTTTAGAGTAGGGTGAACAATTCCCTCTGACTTCCTAACCATCCACTGGCCCCCATGCAGCCTTGCAATACAAGCATCGCTCCGTTTCTCTGCAAGCATGAGCAGAGCAGGCAAGAGCTCTGGGAACTTGGTGTGTCTACAAGCCAGGAGGAGATTTAATGGGCCAGTCAAGTCAATGCCCCTTGGTGAGCCGGGTCTTATATGTCTGCCCATTTTAAATTCAGCCTCTGTCCGTTTCTCAACCCTTTAGATCCTTCCATTTTAATTTTCCCTTCACACATATAAAACAATGAGAAAAATTCCTGGAAACCAGTGTGCGTCTCCCCCACGAGGCTCCAGTGGGTGAGTCTCTTCACCTATTTCCTTGCCTGCCTGCCTGCCTGCAAGATACACGGCACAGGCAGCACTTTTGTTTCCTCAGGTTATGATTTACGTGGGTGGACCCTGGGCAGGGAAGAGTCGAGTATCAATTTTGCTGGGTTACTGTGTTAAATGACCGATGCATGGATGGTTATTGCTGCCTCGGGAGCAAATGAAAGCCCTTCGCCTCCCTGACACTGCCGTCCCCCTCTGCTGATGATCAGTTAAAAATGTAAATAAAAAGACTGCACTTTGGAGAGAGTCGGCTCAGGAGCGGGGGGAAAAATTGCAAAAGCGAAGTTTATTGATCCCCTGGTCAAGATTGATGGCACAATAAGAGCAGCAGGCGAAGAGTGATTTTGCTTTTGAAAACGTTGATGAATAAGCACTCAGGGGCAACAAATAGCCAGGCTCTCCAAGTGATGGACGGTGGTGGGGGAACAAGATGCATTTTTATAAATGAGTAAAAGGAGAGGAGGACTTATTAAAAAAATGAATGACCACATGTGGCAGGGCTATGCCAGGAGGGAGAAGAAAGCCATTGATTTATGTGTACCACTGGCATTTGAAAATTCAATAATAACATTGACAAATGAGAGGCAAACCTGGCCACAGGACAGCGCTGAGCCTGGAATGGAGAAAGAAAATGCCAAGGTCAGGGAGAAGGAACAGAAAAACATGCTTATGTTGGAAAGCCTTTACATTAACTCATCTATATAAAGACATTAAGAAAAATCTTCCACTATCAGTGCCCGGCTCTCTGCGTCAGCAGGGCGGGCAGGCAAGGGGAGAAGGAGAGAGGTGATCGGAGAAGCCACAGTGCCAGCTCTCCTCCTGCTGCCCAAGAGAAGAAGGCTAGTCTTCCCTGGGCATCCTTGCCTCACAGCAGAATCTGAAATAAAAGCGCCCTCACAATTGGGGGAGTTTACCTGTTGACAGCCCCATTCTGTCCTGAGCTGTTGCTTATTGGGGTCCTATTGCCAGCACTTTATCTGCACTGCCTTTGTGACCATTGTTTTTTTCACCACAATTTGTGTACATGTGGTCCCTCTGTGAGTGGATCCTATACTCCCTGTGGACAGGTCTGTCTTATGTCTCAGTAGCTCTTCAGCGTCTTGCAAATGACTAAGGGACTGTAACATGCCATTTCTTGGACTTAGGCACACTCAGTAGTTCCAGCTCCTCTGGCTCTTGTTCTTCCTCTTTCTCTACTCCCTACTCAGCCCTAATGTTTTTTACTGAAACATCTTTCCCTGTGATCTCATTCTTCCATTCATCCACCCATCCACCCATCCATCCATCCATCCATCCATCCACCCACCCATCCATTCATTGAACAAGTCCGTATGAAGCACTAGCTCTGTACTAGACACTACACTGGATGAAAAGTACAGATGTAGTCCTTGACATGAAAGTTTGGTGAGAATCTTCTGTTGAGCAGCACTTACCTTTAGAAACAGTGAATACAGAGCTCTTTGTGCCCCTTACACTTCCCAATCAGAATGGTTCTCAAACGTCGCACTGGATGGCTGCCTTTCTAAGAAATCTCTCTGTGGGCCAAGCAGGGGTTCTGGGTTTGCTTTGCTTCAAGCCACTCTTGGCAATATTTTATCCATTCCTTTTCCTTTTCTTTGGCTTGCCTTGACTTACCACCAGTTGTTATTCGCTAAAGAAGGATGCTGGAAATCTAGCAAACCTGAAACAGTGCTCCCTGCCTGCATGGATGTGTGGGTGCACACACGCATACACCCATGCACCCATGCACTGCTCCACATTGACCACAGCCCTCTGAAAGAGCTGGCCTTTAACCTGTGACCTGCACCAGCCTCGTGGTTCCCATGGACACTGCACCTACCTCTTTGCCTTTAACCACTAGCTTCCTGACAATGCCACAGGCTGATAATGTGACTCTGTGATTTTAACATCTCAGCCACTTAATACATTCCCTCTTCTTTTGTTCCTTGGCTCTGCCTTAAATGGCAGGAGTGTGAGTAGAGGAAGCCCTCTCGGGAGAGGGCTGGTTGCCTGTCAATGAGCTCTCTTTCTTCCTTCCCCACTTTCACAGCTATTCCCTGTGGCCCCGGCTGGCTCCTATGACGTCTTTTCCAAATGCTACAAGGTGAAAGGGGCTTGAGCAGAAACATAAATCCTTGCTAATATTCTCTTGGAAAGGTCTGGAGCTGCAGCCTCTCCCAAGGGCTTGTCTATGGGCCTAATCCACGTGGCAGGAATGGCTGCGAGGCACAGGTGTGTGTACCTGATGTCTTCTTAGGGTTTCCATAGGTCTTGTGGATTCCCAACCCACAGTTTGAAGAAAGCTATCGTACATCTGCTCTTGTCAATCTAAGGACCACAAGCATGTCTATAGACATACCTGTTACCCATTCTTTGAGAAAACTCATGTTGAGCACCCTACATGAGCCACTACACTAGGCCAATGGATGCAATAGGGATCTCGCTCTCCCAAATTCACTGGGTGGGGACAGGGGGATTAGAGAATGACACACAGACAAGGGATTGCCTGCATGTCACTGATGCATCCCATAGGGCGTAGAGCAGGGTTGGCAACTGGTAGTCACTCAACAAATGTTTGTTGAATGAATGAATGAATACAATGTGTTAAGTGCTATAATAGAAAAATAGCAGTATGCACTGGGGATATGGAAGCTTAATTTTGCTTTTGAGAATTAAGGAAGCCTTAACAGAGGTAGTGACGTTTGAATTTAGCCTTAAAGCGGGAATAAGAATTCAGAGGTTAGAGCCAAATCCCTCTGGTCAAAGTAAAGGCTGAAGTGGAGGGTGATTTTGGAGTCAGAGAGACCAGTGTATAGTGAGCTGAGATAGTTGAGGTGAGACAATGAGCAATTGAACTCAATAAAAGTAATAATCATTGACATTTTTTGAGCACTTACCATGTGTTAAATGTTTTCAAACTTATTACTTTCAGCAATACTCTCATTTGATCTTCATGACATTATTTTCACAGACAAGGACACTAAGGCTTGGAAAGAGTGAGCCGCCTCCTCTGGTTACACAGATCACGGACCAGGGCTGGAGCCTGACCCAAAGTCCATGCTGTTAAGCACTAGGCTGTGGGGAGTTTCCACAAACCTGATTCTCAAGAAGAAGCTACTTCAAGAGCTGGCATACTACATGGCACACAGTAATTCCTCGGGAGATACTTGCAGAATGGGTAAATAGTGGTGAATGACCTGGGTCTTGGAGACGGAAAGGCTCGGCCCTGCTGTTTTCCTTGAACTCCACTCCTGGGAAGGAGATGAGGGAAGTTTGTCTGGGGAGAATCTTGCTGGGCGTTACAGTGAGTGTGAACCTTACATGAGTTGACTTTTAATCATAAAAAATGATCTTATGTCACAAAATATCGGAGCTGGAATGTACCTCAGATAACCTCCTCAGTGGTTTTCTAAAGGTGTTTGGTTGTCTTTACCAGGGAAATCCCTTTCTCCGAACACAATCTTACGGCTTACCCAGTGAGACAAACCGAGGTAAGGAGGGCTGCTCTGCCTGGATCAAGTGGGGTGGGGTGCTGGAAGGGTCAGAGCCCCCCACTCAGCCTCCTCACAGCCCCACAGGAGACACTGATGTGCCTCTGCAGAATCTTAGCGCAACTCAGAACATAACGTGAAACCCTTGATCTAGTCAAGCCCTGAGGGAAACTGAGAGCTGGAGAGGGGCAATGATTGTCGGACAGCACATCCCTGGGGAAATGCAGCACCCGGATTCAGGGGCAGATCTCTGGCCTCATGGACCATAATCATTGTAGGCAAATCAAATAAGGATGTAGGAGAAGGCACTCTCGAGCAGTTTCCAGGGGTTTGATGCCTGTTGGCTGGGAGACTATTACTGAGAAGGGCCTTGTAAAGACTCCAGTTTGTTTTTCTGCCTTCTTTCTGGCACCAGCTCTCCCAGGAAGGCACAAGGCAGGTGTCTGCTTGAGACCGAGGTGCAGTAACTCTCCCCTGGCAGGTGTCGAAGGACACTGAGTAGGTCTCTTTAAGGGCAAGGGAAGCATCTCGTTTGTCTTTACGTTCCCTCCAGCCCAGTGCATTGTTAAGAGTTAAAGCTTGTATTTGTTGACTGGATAATAAAAGTTTTTCCGTTAAAGCATTGCTTGCCATGAGGCTCCCATCTGTTTTGCTCAGAAGAATCCTCCAATTTTAGGTATTTTCTTCCCTAAACCTTTTATTTTTTTTAACCTGGCCACCCTTTGTTCACATAGGTTCAAACTGAATGGAGTACAGGGAGGGGGAATGGGAAGGGGAGGAGATCAGGCCACCTCCCTCTGAGCGTCACGGCTCCAGGAAAGGTGAGGCAGGGAGCCCAGTCCAGGTTTGTCAGGAGCAGGTCCAAGGTGAGAATAATATTTCTTGAACGAGGATATTAATAATGAACATCTCCCACCAATCCTATTTCTTCTAAGGGCAGAGCAGGCCACCGGCCCTCAGCAGGTTCTGGCCTGGGCTTTACTCCCCTGGGCTGCCTTGGCGGCACTCCTGCCCTGGGTGAGCCCTGCCAGCTGCACAGAGTTAAGGAAAGCGAGGTCCCAATTTCCTGAGAACACTGAAGGTGGGGATGGGGCGGGAGTAGGAGGTGGAGGCTCCTGCTTGCTTCCTTGGCTGTTTACGGGGAAGCAGACATGAGGAGGTGGGAGGCTGGTGTGATGCCAGTCTACTATGCAAACTGCTTTTAGGCAAATTTGCCTTTTCCCAAGGAGTAGTGGGAATTTTTTCATCTAGAAGCAGATCATCCATCCCTCCAGACCAACTCTGGGACCTAAGTGCTGAGTGGCCCCAAGCACATCTCTGAGCCTGGATTTCCTTGTCTGGAAAGTGAGGATAATAACATTGGCCTCCCCAAAATGTTGTAGGGATTGTATGTCATTAATGACTGTGAAATACTGTATAAACTGTAATGTGACATATACATGAAAAATTATTTACTAAGCAGTTGAGGCAAAGAAGAGGATTCCCTCTCGTTATCTTACCGTATGGGAGAAGCCTAGGAGCCACAGGGAAATTTCAGATCTGGTGGTGCCCCATTCCTGCGGCTGTGGCAGCTTGCATTCATCATTAGGACATTTGCACAGTAGACCCTTCTGACTGTCCAGCACAGGGGCCTGCAGTCTGGACGGTGGGAGCAGGCAGGTGAGGGCAGAGAGGAGAAGTGAAACGACAGGCATATGCTTGCTCAGTGTTTGTTTCTCATCTGTTGTTTACGGGTGGGTGGTTGAGGCCTCTCATTCCATACTGCATGAGTCATCAAGTGGGAAATGAGCACAGTCTCTGTCTTCATTTATACAAAGCCTTTGCCTCTTTCCTGAGGTACGGGGTCATGGTTAGCTGGGGTAGGTGGAAACAGTCTGGTTTAACTTAGTCAGTTTCTGGTCTAATCACTTTTTTGGCAGAGCGTCTGCTGTGTGTGTCATTTACAGTCCTCCCACTCAGAGCGGCTATAATCCCTGGGATCTGTCAGAGCTGAGGAAGTGGTGGGACAAAGACAGACAGACAGACAGACAGGTCAAGGTTGCAAAATTCTGGTAAGTGAGTCTGAAAAATATACATTTCCCTTCACCGCTTGGGGAGGTTGCTATGACAATGAGGGCATATGAATGTTAGTGAATGTGAAAGTGGGGGCATAGTGACACCTGTGTTTCACTGCTGTGATTTATGAAGACAATGGCCAGAGAATCGTCGAATCGTGTTGTCTACGCCCCTTCTGTTAGGCTGAGACTATGAAGTTGGAGGCAGCGACACAGGGATATCACGGCTGTGGCTGAAGCTGCTTCCTGCTGCCTTGTTTGCCAGGGTTTATCCACCACTACTTGCCATCATCTTGATGCCAATAGTAGGTCAAGATATTAAGCTTGAAGGATGGATAGATAAGCGTTGCCCATTTCCCTACATATACCATAAAAGACCAGCTTCAGACATCAAGTGAAATAGAGAAAGAAAACTCTGTAGGATCTTATATCATGTGATATAAAATGTTTATTAGCTGAGATCTAAATGGCATATTTTGTTGGCAGCCCTAACCTATAGGAAAACTAGAAACCTAGCATGGAATTCAATTCGATAAAGACATACTCTTTGTTCTGGAAGGCTGGATAAAATACATCAGCAACTTAATGGAGTGGGAGAGGATGGAGAAAGAACAGACAATATTGATAACATATCTTCCTTCAGGTTTAGTTCCTGGCTTTAGCTCATGGCATCTGAAATCCTGGTTCCACTACTTATTGCCCATGGGTCCCTGGGCAAGGTGCTTAGCCCGTCTTCCCCTATTTCCTCATCCATAAAATGGGGATCAGAGTAAAAATCATTCTCTTGTTATTGTGAAGATTAAATGAGTTAATGCATGTAAATTACATAGAACAATGCTTGGCTCATAGTAAACATTCAACTAAAGTGAGCTACTGATGTTATTCCAATCGAAAGTACCACTTGACTGGGAGCCCTGTGAAGGTGGGGGCATGACCATCTGGCTCAGCACTCTAACCTCAATAATTAGCACAGTAAGTGGTGCCTGATAGACCCCGAATAAATATTTGTTGACTGAACAATGGGTAGAGTTTGGTTCCATGGAGGTTGACCAAATTGTTGAGTTGATAAAGCATTGTAAGGCATAATTTGAGATTGTGAAATAAAGTCTGTCCCTCTTATGCTTATAGCAGCTTCCACATCTCAGCAATGACTGAGAATACCCACAGAGGCCTGGCGTTGTGGGTCTGAGGCTCAAATGGAGCAGGCCAATAACCTGACTTTCAGCATGGCAGCATCTAAAAGCTAGTGAAGTGTAGCTTGGTCTGCAGCCCCCTTGGGGAATCAGGGAGTTCAGACAAATCCTAACAGTGGCATCAAGGGTCCACAATGCAAATCTGTGTGAACGAGCTACTACTTGTGTTTTGGTGAGGGCTGCTGGTCAGGGGGACAAGGGCTGCATGGGGTCATAGGGTGACGGGAAATGAAGTGTCTCTTTCTCCAAGGCAGCTGGGCTTATTTTAATGGGCAAGGTCAGCAATGAAATGACCAGGAAGAGAAATTGCTGCCATTATGCATCACTTGCAATCTTATATCAATTATTCCCTGAACCATTCCCTTTGCCACGGGCTGAAGCAAACATGGCCCTAATCAGTTTTACATCTCCGTTTAATTTTATTGGAAAGAAGAACTGGCAATGCATCACAGAGGCCGGGTGTGACACGAAAGGTGACCCCCCGCCAACTTAATGGCACAATACATAACCCTTAATGAAGTCGCTATCTTGTCCCTCTTTTGCTGTCTCAGCCCTGTGATTTACGACAGCATCATTTTGCTTTGCCCTCTTTTCATTTCAGCTTTGACAAAGTGGATGAAACAATTATCTTCGTTATCGGCTAGAGCAGTAGAAATGTGATAGTTGGGAGATTTCTGCAGGTGGAAGGCCTTGGCTGGGGATCAAAACCAATGGTGAAGTGTGCTTAGGAATTTTTTTTCTCCTCTCCCCTTCCTCTTGTGACTATGGGCTCCTGAAGATGGATTGTGTATCCCAATGAACAGTATGAGTCTTATATCATTGTGGCAAGAAGTAATTTCAGGAGACGGGGAAGCTGCAGATAGAGCAGAGCTTGGACTTTTGCAGTTTGTTCTCTCTGAGCTCCTTGTACTTGTTTTTCCGTGCACGCCCAGGCCAAGCTCTCTCTATCTTACCTTCATCTTACCTCCACCTGCATGAATGGAACATGGATTTTTCTATATTATAAATGATATCTTGTATTTATTTTGTCTAATTAAAGGTTATTTATTCATTCATTATTCAATCTACATTTATTGGGTATCTTTCTAGATGTTAAACAAAATTAGTGCTGTGGAAATAGAGAGGAGGAATAGTCATGGATTTTATCCTCAAGAAATGGTACATTCTGCCAAGAGAAATAAGACATGACTAGAATTGAATATAACAAAAGATAGAAAGGGATTCACATATCAAGAGCTGTAAGCAGAGGGTACTGTGGTTGTTCAGAAGAAGGAGAACTTACCTCCAAAATAGGAGGGCTGGACCTTAAAAGCAGGGCAGGATTTGGACAAATAAAAACAAAATACATTTATATTTATCATCTTATAGACAATGCAGATGTATAGATAGGTATTTAGGTAGATAAACACCAGATTTTGGTAGCGGTTTCACGTTACTCTGCCAAAATGATATAGGGGTTGGGGAAAAAAGATAGGACATGCTTTGGCTCAGGACCATGGTGAGTCAATGTTCCAGGTTGTGCGTGTAGATATCCAACTGGAAGTGAGAGCATAGTGTTATCTTGTTGAAGAACGAAGAAATTTATTTATACTAGCAACTTCTGATAGTCTGTTGAGAATGAAGTTAGTGAAGGCTGAGAGGACAGCAGAGGCTGTGTCCAGTTGTTTGGTTTGGCTTGGTGTCCTCCCTGCCCTCTGCCCTGAGTCATGGGCGAGATGTCCATGGGAGGGGCTTAGGCCTGTGGTGTCGTTTGCTGCTGGAGGCTTAGGGATGTCTCTTCATAAATGTACACTGTCATTGACTAGATCACTTTGTCTCTGGGCTCCATATTTTTCAAATAGATAAGCTTGCAAAATCCAACTCCAGATATCTTTCTTTCCATTGTACCTGGCTCAGAGAGAATCGCAATTAGTTTTAACCTACTTACAGGTTCTATGAAGTCCAAAGATAATTGGTTGGAGGTTCTTTAATCAATGAGTCTCTTTTTGCAAATACCACCCAAATGAGGCCTGTGTTATTAAAGGGATTGTTGAAACGGTGAGTTTTTCCACAGCATTTTTCTCAGTTAGATGGAGAGCTGTGATGCTGACGTGGTTAATTGGGGTCTTAAGTAGATCCTTCATATAAATCTGTGTGTAAGTAAATTTAAAAATAAGTACATCATATAAATTGACATATGTGTATACAGAGAAACCATCTCTAGAAAAGTCAATATACAATCCATATTGTCTCTGCCTCCACTCTTCCCTGTTTGATGTAGAGAGAGTGTGGGAAGCAGGGAGGGAGGTGGTTCCGTATCCTGAGTCTATTTTCTAAAAGTAGCACGTATTCAATACTTGACTTTAAGCTAGGATGTTGACATGGTGGTTGTTTAAGTCTATAGTTAAAAATATGAGAGGAAGCAGTGTGACAACAAGGGTCACACCATTCAATATGCAAGTGAAGTGTCAACGGTCAGACTGTGAGGCACACAGAAGGGAGTTCAGACTGGCATTTTTTATGTTCCTGTCCCCACATCCAACCATTGGTGCAGACTTCCCTCCCCACTGCCCCTACCCAGCCCCTGAGCCCACTTCCAGTAAGCACGCCTGCCCTGCCCACAGAGCCATATTCATCCGTGCCTTTGATGTTAAAACCTGCCTGTGATTTTGTCCCTGATGGGTGCTGTGCAGAATGAAGAGATTCAAATAACAATAGCAGCAACCACAAAACCCCCAGAGCTGTTTCTCGTTGCATTCCTTTGCTGCAGAATCCACCAAAAGGCAGGATCCATTTTCACCTGTTCTCTTTATTCCTGTCAAGCTGGGAGTTGAAGGGCCTCGGTGACCCAGAATACAAGCTTGTCCATCATGTGCAGCGCCACGTGCCCGAGGACCATCCAGAGGCTCCCCCTGAGCAGGGAGTGGAGGGTGATGGGATAATCTTTGGGAAAGAAAACAAG
Source organism: Ceratotherium simum simum (assembly GCF_057802395.1). Lineage (NCBI taxonomy): Eukaryota > Metazoa > Chordata > Mammalia > Perissodactyla > Rhinocerotidae > Ceratotherium > Ceratotherium simum. Next base: position 33,883,292 of record NC_141927.1, on the reverse strand, counting down.
ACATTTTTTGGCTTGAGTTGGAGAAAAAGGGAGGCGGGAGAGGGGAACCCTGCAGTTACTTCCTTCGATCTCAGTAAATTGGAAAGGTCTTTCCCCTGATTCCTGCTGATATTTCCTGATGGAAATTTCTTCCATTGACAGAGATACAGATGGAGTTTACCGACATGGGACTGCAGACACACTCTGGGATGATGAAAAAATGCCCAAGGTAGCCATATGCTCAGTGGCTGTTTGTTAGAAGGAACTCCAGTTGGGTGAATACATAATAGCATTTTTGGCAGCCTTGACTAAGGGGGATCCTCTGTGTTTCTATGTCTTTTTGCATTTTTTGGTCTAATTTGTGTGAATTTTGAAATTATAGTCCTGTTTGTCAACATTCTTTCCAAGGTACTCTTTTCTCCAATCCTGCGATTTATTTGCAAAAGATCAGAATGACCTGGGGCAAGCCCAAACTCAGAGAACAAATTCTGTCTTCTATGCCACTTCCTTAAAATTTCAATTGTGAACTTCCTGTTCTCTTATTTGAAAGAGTGTCTTATAATTAGCAACAATGCTATTAATGATGATAGTGATAATTAATATTATTTTTATCATAGCGACCATTTATTTAGCATTTATAACTTAATTGTAGGCATCATTATCCTTATTTCACAGTTGTAGAAACTGAAGATCTTCAAAGATTTTGCCCAAGGCAACACAATTAGTAATTTTCGGGTTCAGAATTAGAATCCAGGTCAGCCTTGTCCAAAAATTCCAGAGTTCCATGCCTTCCAGAATACCACGTGTCTGTTAATCTCTAGGACAGTAATCGATGACAAGGGTAAGTATTCGGTTGTAAAGCATACCACTCAGAGGCAACTGCACTCTGAGTTTAGATTCCTGGTTTGTTTTATAACCTAAGGCTGCCGGGTTGCCAAAAGTGTTTTCTTGAAATACGTGTCTTTATTATCATGCTCCTTTCTGGAACAGGTTTTTTGTTTGTTTGTTTCCTTTTTTTCTAGTATTCTAGGCTTAGGGTTTACCCAAATATTATTTAATTCTACTTATTTATTTAGTCCTGGGGTGTTGAGGGTAACCTGGCAAAACTGACCATACCAAGTGGTTGGGAGATATAAACCCACACATATTTTTGTCCATCGAGGACCTGACTTCATTACTTTGAGGCACATGGCAGGAACACCAGAACGGAAACATCTTTGCTGTGGGAATTTGTAGGAGAGAAAGAAGCTCAAGTAAAGAGAAAATGTTCTGACCCAGAACTAAGCCAGAACCATTTAGAGCTGGTGTTTTGAACCCGGTGTGCAGAGTGAATGATTTTCCTCAGGCTTTCTGATGTTGATGTAGACTGAAAATGTGCGGCCGGCCTGAGAAACGTGCTCTGATGGAGGCCAGAGGAGGCCGTTTTTCCTGCTTTTCCAACACCGCAGTCAACACCCCTTGTGTATCATGCAGGCCGCATTTGGGCCAAGGTGAGCTGGGTGGACCTCACAGCCAAGGTAAGAAGGACAAGCTGTCAGGTTGAAGGTAAGGGGCTCATTTCGTGGATGAATTTGCTTCCTTCCTTTGGAGATATTACTACAATACCCCCCCTAGTGGGACTTTAGGTGCTCATTTCTGCCTCCTCGTATTTCTGCTCATTCTTCTCAGGTCTAACGCCTTTCTAGAAACTTGGCAAGGCTTGTAATCAAGTTAGTCTAACTTATCCCTGAGTAGTATAAAAAATATTTATAAACTCAGCTTCTCTGATCAGGCCCTTGATTTCCAAATCTCCATTTTTCTTTTCGCAAAGTCAGTTTGTATTTTTTCCCCAGTCGTTGCACCCGAGTGGTGGAGTTCTGGGATGGGGTGGTGAAGAGGGAAGACGAATGTGCTTGGTGGGATGTAAAGGACAGTCACACAGTGCCTTGCGGGGGGACTCCTCTCAGATCAGGGCATCAGGGGCGGATGGAGTCTGTGTCTTGGAAGATGGGGCACAGCTCACAGCTCCTGCCAGCCGATTGCCTGAGCCCTCGCTGCCAGAGGCTGTCTGTCTGCTGGAAAGGTCGGCTGCCCAGGAATTCCCACCTGCAATGTGAGACCTCCGGCCACACCTCTTTTCTCTCTGCAGTCATCTAGAGGTTCTGAGAGGGAAATTACAGCTCTGGCCACCTTCAGAGCCGGTGGGATGAGTGTGCGAAAGGGAGCCTTGCTCTTTCTGTTTTTTCTGGTTTTTCTTGAACCTCCACAGCAAACCTATTTCAGGCCTAGATGCCTAGTTCATTTTGTGGCTTAAGTGTACCAGCAACATTTTATCACCAATTCCTCCTTCACTTTCCTTTGACTAGAACATGATTTCTTTCGTTTCCTTCAGGGGCAGAGATTAGGGAGAATGATGAGTCCTCACACTGGCCCATCACTCCAGAGCCTGTACCCAAGTTGTTTTTGCCTCTCAGGCTCTGATTTAGGGCCAGTACCCGCCCACCGTCCTTTTTTCCCCTCTGATAAGCCATGCCAGGGCTTACCTCTGGTAAAGGATTTGTCCTCAGAGCAGGCAGCAAATCTGTTCGCTTGGCAGAGGGTGGAAGTCATACCTTGTGACATTTCTCCCGTTAACCCAGCCAGGCCACAGGGCAGCCAGCATTTCTGCAGGGGGTAGGCATCACATATGTAAACAGAAACTGCTCCCCCGTAGGAAGCTGTTTCCACTGACATTGTTTGTCACCTCTGAGAAGTGCAAGCAGTATGACATGTTTGGTTCTGGGGGAGGTGGAGGGAGGATTAGGTGATGGTGCTTTCTGGTCTTTTACAGGAAGGGAAGCTGAGTCACAGAAGGGCCAAAGGACTGTGGTCAGACCTCTGGAATGCATGAGTGGGGCCACTGGAACACTGGGCCTCAGAGCCTCCCCGCCCTCCCCATATACTGAGGTGTTTCCACCAGGTGGGCGTACCTGTGATTCATCAGGAAATCTCAACTCTGAGCTACAGATTGGGGACCTCTGACATCTTCTAATTAGTTAAACACATTACTGTCATAGTCAAACAAACAACAAATTAGTGCCACGCTCAGCAAGGCAGCAGGAGAAGCAGGGAGTCGGTGTCCCTGGGCCAGCGGGCTCGCTTCCTCTTCCCAGAGCCCTCCAGGGGGTTCAGCTTTCCAGACCATCCCTTTCCCAGCTGAGGAGGATGCCTGGATGCTGAGAAGACACTCACTGTGACTCTTCTTTGGGCAATGGTAGTTTTGCATCCGTGACTTCAGGGCTGATTGGGGGGCGGGCCTGCGTCTTGTGCCATGGGCCAAGGAGACAGGCATGGACTCCACCTGAGCGACCTTTCTTGGGAGGAGAAACTTACAGCAAAGCCATGCTCTTTCTTGGTTTACCGCTCACCCAGCACAGAGCCTTTCAGCCTGGGCTCCAGGGGCTAATTGCTCTGAGATGCAAGAGAAACTATAAGATCGCTTGCCTTGCCTTCCCTCCTCCAGCACAGAAATCTGTTGGGCTCTGTGTGCCCTGCACTCCAGGCTCCACACCAGACACCTACCACCTTCTCGTTGGTGCCTCTGGTACACTGAAGCTGTGAGAAGGGAAGCAAGGGCAGATGTGGTGTCCTTCACTGGGCCTCCTGCTACTGCAGAAGCAAGTGTTATAGTGGAAAGTAGATGGCCCTAGAATAAGAAAAACATAAGTCTGAGCCCAGCTTTAGTACTTAGATGCTCCAAAATTAGGCAAGCTACTCAATTTGAACTTCAAATTACTTATTAATAAAATGAGGATAGCAATATCTACCTAGCAGGGTTGTTGTGACACTAAAAAGGAAAACTATAAATAAAAGGCATAAGACTGTGTTCTGCCCATTTTAGGCACCCGTGCGTTTTACTTGTCCTCTCCTCCCCCCACTCCCACCACCATCCTCTCAGGACGGCTCCCTTTGCCCAGGGCAGCTTCATTTGCTAGCTTCCTGGAGGTGTTGGGAGACTTGGGGCCTAATTAGAAGGGGCAGTAACACGGACAATGATAGTAAAAAGACAAATAGCAATGGCACATAAGCAAATGAAAAGATGCTCAATGTCTTTAGGGAATTGCCATGTAAACAACAATGTGATGCCATTGCACATTTATTAGAATGGCTAAAATCCAAAACACGGACAACACCAAACACCGGCCAGGATGTGGGGCAGCAGGAACTCTCATTCATTGCTGGTGGAAATGCAAAATGGTACGGCCACTTTGGAAGACAGTTTGGTGGTTCTGACAAAACTAAACACACTCTCACTATATGATCCAGCAATCATGCTCCTTGGTATTTACCCAAAGGAGTTGAAAATTTATGTCCATATAAATACCTGCACGTGGATGTTTATAGCAGCTTTGTTCATAATTGCCCAAACTTGGAAGCAACCAAGGTACCCTGCAGTAGGTGAATGGATCAATATGCTGTGGTACACCAGACAATGGAATATTATTCAGTAATAAGGAGAAATGAGCTACTGAGCCATGAAAAGACATGGGGGAAATGTAAATGCAGATTGCTAAGTGAAAGAAGCCAATCTGAAAAGGCTTCATACTGTATGATTCCAATGATATGACATTCTGGAAAAGGCAACACTACGGAGACAGTAAAAAGATCAGTGGTTGCCGGGGGTGGGTGGTGTGGGGAGAGAAGGGTGAATAGGTAGAACACAGAGGATTTTTAGGGCAGAGAAACTATTATATCCGATACCGTAGTGGTTGATGTATTTGTCAAAACCCATAGAATGTACAACACAGAGTGAAGCCTAATGTAAACTACCCACTTTACTTAATATAATATAAGTATCAATATTGGCTCATCAATTGTAACAAATGTTATCAAACTAATCTAAGGTGTTAGTAATAGGGGAAACTGGGGGTGGGAGGTGAATGGGAATTCTTTGTACTTTCTGCTCAAATTTTCTGTAAATCTAAAATTGCTCTAAAAAAATAAAGCCTGTTAATTAAAAAAAAAAGCCAACAACATAAAAATCCAACACATCCAGACCCTGAAGCCGTGCAGGGCCCAGCTGGCTCCCCATTGCAGGCTCCTCAGACCTCAGTGCCTGAGAACTGAGGGCACTGGAAAAAACTGTGAGGTCAGAAAAAGGGTTTTGCAAGTGTATTTAGGCTTCAGGTGAGTCTGGGAAATAGTGAGGTTGTTCACGTTTTGAGGATCAGATGAAGATCTTGTCTCAGCCTCTGGCTCTGTTGGCTTCTTCTCTTTCCAGGACCACACAGTCGTAACTCTGAACTGGTGCTTGTGTTCATGAGCACAACTAAGCTCAAAATAAAGAGAACAGGTGTTAGGACAAGCATTTACTGCATAGGCTTTGCTGTAGCCCAGATATGAAGTAACATCGGAAAAAAGTGGCATTCAAAACCTCTATATTTGACCTAATGTCCCCAATAGTTATTATTACTTAAAATTATTTCTCTTTAAAAATGTATCCAAATAGTGCTCTTTGCTACATATATCATAAAAACACAGAAGCTGAAGCCTGGACAAGATTTGAAACGCCATCTTGGCTAAATGTTCCTCAGACATTGGAGTGTCCCGCTAATACTACACTTTGTGTATGGGTCACCTTCTGCTTGAATTCTGGTGACAGAGAGTTCTTTCTTCTTCAGGGAAGCCTGGCCTACCTTTGGACAGCTCTTGAATGAAAACCTTATTTCCTCACAAATTTTTACCATTTGTAATATAAAGTTTTAATGCTTTTAGTTGGAAACCATCTCTTAGAGTTAATGTCGCTCAAAATTTAAACATACATTCAGAGTTTTTTACTACACAGTCGTGTGTTGCTTAACAATGGGGATGTGTTCTGAGAAACGCGTCTTTAGGCAAGTTTGTCATTGAGCAAACATCATGGAGTGTACTTACACAAACCTAGATACTATAGCATACTACTCCCCTAGGCTATATGGTACTAATCTTATGGGACCACCATCATCTATGTGGTCTATTGTTGACCGAAATGTTGCTATGTGGTGCATGACGATAATTGTTTTTTCCTCCTTTCTGTCCATTTGGGCTCTATCTCTTTCACCCATTTTCCAGAGAGGAAACACTCAGAGCCAGTGTTACAATAGTATTGTCAGCATCTGGTAGCACTGAATATAAGTCATCAAAGGAGTAGAAAGACCACTTGAGACAAGGACTGTTGAAGGAGATTCTGTGACATTGAACCCCATGGGATAGTAGGAGCTCCTGGGTGCCCAACCTGAACTTGAGTCTCTAAAACTTCCCTTCAGTCAAAAGGCATCTTAACAGAAACGTCAGGAAATAGAAGCCTACATAACTGCCACTGGACGTGATCCGTTATCTAACAGGTGACCATAGAGAATTCTTTCTAATTGGGCTTATTTTAGAGCATCATCATTTTAGGGCTTTGATTCGGGAGGATGTTGACAGAAGTCTAAAGCAGCCATCACTCAAACCTGAGCCAAATAAAATAAAAATAGAGAGAAATAAATAAATAAAAGTGAGATTCAGCCAAAAATGGGAAAAAGAAAAAAAATAGAAAGGATGCAAGATAGGGAGCTCACATTATCAACCAATAAACCCAATAATCCATTAGTGACCAAGGTTGCTGAATAATATAGTACTTTCTCAGTGCCATAATTTATACTGCAGACTAGAGAATAGACACGGTTATTAGAGTGAGGGCTCCTGGCTGACACATGATGCATGACCGAGCGGCATTGATCTTCACACAACAGGAAGGTGTCTAGACCGGGAGATGTATGGCTATGCGATTCAGAGCAGGGCATATTTCATGTGAGGCCTAATGGAGTAGTGGAGCTGGTGATGGATGGGTTTGCCCAGTTTCAGTAGCCGTGCAGTTATAGCAGTGCTAATGTCTGACCTCTTCTGAGCCCCGTGTCCTTCATTCAGTCAGGGTGACCTCATTTAAAGGGACAGAAAATGAGAAAGGGAGATGGAAGAGGGAGGAGAGAGGAGAGAGGGCTGAGTGAGGGGTGGAGGGGCTTGGCCAGCCTCAGGCAGGCAGGGGAGGCTGTGTAGGAGGGATTTAAATAGAGGAGGACGAAAGAAAGGAGGGAGGGCAAGAATTATGTGAAAGCCAATCATAACATCTAGGTTCAAATAATCAGTTGATCAAATAAATGAATAAGAAAGCCCTTTAATGCTTCTCTGCTTCTCTTCCTCTCCAACTCAGTAGCATTCAGGAGTCCTATGTGGTTGTCCTGGGAAGCCTGGGGCTCCCTCCACTGTGAGAATAGGTCTCCATCCCCAGGGGAAGGAATCAAGGAAAGAGGTGAAAGACAGAATGTGAGAGACAGGTCTGGTGCTAATGGGGTGAGAATATTCTGTGAGCAAGTTTGAGTAATCTGCATCGAT